>NW_012102432.1:2803864-2877704 GCF_000951045.1 Mandrillus leucophaeus | reverse complement strand
CCAAGTCTTTGCTATTGTGAATAGTGCCGCAGTGAACATACGTGTGCATGTGTCTTTATAGCAGCATGATTTATAATCCTTTGGGTATATATCCAGTAATGGGATGGCTGGTTTTAAAGCCTCAGGTGCTTAACTCGTATGTACAGCAGTAGAACCTAAAAATGACTCACTATTCATAATCTCTAACTGCTCACAGTATAATGATGAAATCCCTGTAGATAAACATTTACTAAGTCCTAATTTGTATAAAATCCTTTATGGGGAAAAAGTTTAAGTTTCTTATTTTCTGCTAGTAGAGTTCTTTACATTTCACTGGCAATTTGCAGTTCACACAGTCCTCTCACATACATTATCACATTTGAACTTATAATTAATTCAAAACTAATATCCATAACTGACTGTATAAATGCTATGCAAATTATAGAAAAGGGTGGGAGAAATGTAAATATCCATTTGTCATGTTAGTTCATTTTGATACAAGTGCTAAAATACTCTGATAGAATTGTGATTGCAGGCAATAAAGTAAATCAAAAAAATTTTCCCCCTGAGTTTTTGGAGTTAAACCATATATAAATGTAAATGATTTGGTAGAATGAAGAAACTCTAGAAATGTCTTCTGTTCTCATTTCTGCCATTTGCATAAAGTAGCTGAACTGCTTATGTCCATTTTGGTTTGCTTAGAATTCTTGTTAGAATATTTATGAAGATTTATTATGGTAGATTATAAACTCTAGAAGGCATCTATTTTAAAAAAATAAACTTATTATTTACAATTTTGGATTTACACAATTACTGTGAAGACAGTACAGAGACTTCCCCTATGTCCTGCCTTCTAATTTCCTCTATTATTTTCACCTTACATTAGGACAGTGTTACTGTTATGACTAATGAACCATTATTAATACATTATTCATTAATGCCCATACTTTATTTGGATTAAGTTTTTACCTAATGTTCTTTTCCTGTCCCAGGATCCCACCCAAGATCCTACATTACCTTTAGTCTTTATGTTTCTTTAGGTTCCTCTTGGCTGTGACAGTTTCTAAAACTTTCATTGTTTTTTGATAAACTCGACCATTTTGAGCAGTACCAGTCAGGTATTTTGTAGAATGTCCCTCAATTGGAATTTGTCTAATGTTTTTCTCGTGATTACTCTTGGGTTATATTTATTTGGGAGGAAGATCATAGAGGTCAAGTGCCATTTTCATCACCTTAGGAAGAATAAATACAGTCAACATGATGTATCCCTGGCTAGGTTGAACTGAATCACCTGGCTGAGGTAGCGTTTCTCCACTGTACAGTAACCTTTCTTCCTCTTTCTGTATTGTACACTTTGAAGGAAGCCACGATGCTCGGCTCACTTATGGAGGGGGAGTTATGCTCCACGTGTTTGAGGGTGGAGTATTTACATAAATTATTTGGTCTGATAGCCATTTTAAATTTTAAAAAGCTAGGATTCCAGAAGTCAGAGGATGTTGTAAAAAGTGAAGAGGAAAACAATAAGGAAATTCATACAAGGAAGCCAAGAACTAAGAAAATCAAGGTAATCACTGCAGCTAAGTTAAGAGGCAGGCTCACACTCCTCCACACTGGCGAAGCTTCATGACTTGAGACACAGTCCATGCAACTCTTTCCTGCCTGTCCAGTTTCTCTGGAAAAGTAAAGCATTCAAACATTTGGAAACTGTAATGAAGTCCATAATCCTTTTACTTTTCTCCTGGGATCATCCCAGGAATATAACATTTCCTTCACTGCCAGTGCCTGTCCTGCAATAAGGTTCTGGTCTCCAAAATGCATAGAATGGTTTCCAGGCAGAGCTCAGTATTTTCTCTTGGAGTGGATAAGTGTGGATATGTGATGAAAAGATGTGCCAGCTTGTAGTTAAAGGAGTAAAATGAAATAGAGATTAAGTAATTTGCTTAAGATCTTCAAAATTAATTATTTCTATCTTCACCATTCAACTAAAAGTGCTCTCCCACAAGCCCCCAAAGAGAACTTGTTGTCAAATGCAATGGTCCTGTCTCCTTTCTATTCTCCTTGATCTTTCCTTTCCATTTGACTTTGTTAACTACCTTTTGCTGTTGGATAGCTATTGCTATGTAACAAACCATCTCAAAACTCTGTGGCTTAAGAAAGCAATCATTTATTGCTGTTTATGCACCTGTGGGTAGCTGCAGTTTATCTAGGCTGGGTTCACCTAGGTGGCACTACTTCTAATGAAAACCTGCTAGTTGGCTGGGGAATCACTGGTCTGTGTGTTTTTCACCCTTGTTCACAGTTCAGCATGCTGGCTATGGCATATTTTTTACTGTGGCAATGGCAGAAGGGCAAGAGAAAAGTGGTAACATCTGAAGTCTCTTAAGAGCTAGACTTGGAATTGGCATCCTGTCATGGTGCCAGTGGTTAAAGTTACTAATAATGTTTACTGTCAAATCAAATCACATGAACAAGAGACAAAAAATACACTGTATCCTCAATGAGGCCATAGCTAGTGTGTGGATGCAGGGATAAGTGAAGAATTGGTATCAGTAACACAGTAATGCAATCTATCATACCCTTGCTTCTTGAAACATTCTCTTCTTCTTTTTCTTTTTAAACACACCCTTGATCCTCTCACCTTTTATTATTTAATTCTTCTACCTTTAACCGCAGTACTGTATGTAGGCTTTACCTTAGGCTTAACCTTTCCATCCTGACTTTCTCTGTGTTTACGCTCTTCCTAAGAAAGCTTATGTAGGCTCAGACTCCCTGATGCCCTAATGCTCATTTCCAGTTTACCAATTGGGCATTTCCATTTGGAATTGCCTAAACTCATAATCTTTGCTCCCTTGATCCTCTTAAATCAATGTTTGCTTCCAAAACAAAGCTGTATCTCTGAAAAAGACTTGGATCTTTGAATAATTGTTTTGACGTGAAAGGAAAAACAAAAGCATACAAAGTCCCAGTGAAAACCTGTTCCACAACAACAGGAATGGGACATCTCTAGAAATGAAAAGGGAATATATCTGAAAGGAAACCATAATGACAAAAAGAGTATTGAGAACAATTTTCTATGAGAAATGGTTAAAATTACAACTTTTTTTTAAGTCTAGAGATTATGTAGGGTATCATGACCACCATGCTTAGATAGTTGAAAGTGTGTGGTGTGGGGAGACTTGAAGGTTTTTTCCGTATGGCAGAACTACCCCCACTGGGTGGATTGAAGGAGGAAAATTGTGGCTTAATATAAGGAAATGATTTATAGTGAGAAGAACTATACAGAAACAGCATGGGCTAATATCTTTATTTTTCATCTGTGTCACTTCTCTCTCCTGAAAAAGTTTTGCTCCCCCTTTTCCCAATTATCCATAAAATTCCTATCCATTCTTCAAGATTATCTCAAGCCTTCATCCCTCCATAAACTCTTCCCTGACTACTCAAATTGTATTTATTCCTTTCATATTGCTAATCTACCACCCCACCCCAACTAAATTAAGAGTTCTTTGAAAGTAGAAATAGGATGTTCTAATTTATAACTTTAAGCATGAGGCATAACACTGAGTTTATACCAGGCATTCAATATATTCTTACTGGCATACTTTTTTTTTTTTTTTTTTGAGACAGAGTCTCGCTGCAACTCCCATACTGGAGTGCAATGGCATGATCTCAGCTCACTGCAACCTCCATCTCCTGGGTTCAAGCGATTCTCCTGCCTCAGCCTCCCAAGTAGCTGGGATTACAGGCACCTGCCACCATGCCCAGCTAATTTTTGTGTGTTTAGTAGAGACGGGGTTTCACCTTGTTGGCCAGGCGGGTCTCAATCTCCTGACCACAGGTGATCCACCCGCCTTGGCCTCCCAAAGTGCTGGGATTACAGGCGTGAGCCACCGCGCCCGGCCCTGGCTTACATTTTTATCACAGATTTCCTGATTTCTAATCTGGAGTTATTGGCATTTGAACCAGATTGGAATGCTTAAGAATCTGATTGTTTCACACTAATTTCACAAGAGGACTTGGCTTCGGATTTTAAGGAAAACTTGAAGGGAGTAGCAGATTTTGCCATCACTTGCCATCCAAGCTCATATTTTCCTGCTCACCAAAGAAAAACACTGAATCTAGAGATCCTCTAAGATCTTAGATTTATAGCTCAGATAATTTACTGAGAGAAACAGAGTGAATTTGCCATCACTTCTTCATGTCTGAAAATTATTTAAAACAAAAATCACCTGGTGAATGGGCACATGTGATGTGGAGGAATACACACAGCACTGGAGAGCTGTCACTGTAGTTTGTATTCAGGTCTGCCTGTTGTCATAGTTACTGATGTACTCAAAGCAAATTCCCTCCCAAATCACACTCTATAGACCTTCACTGAAAATAAGCTATTCTTCCTGTTTTATTTTTCTCTACCCAAGAATTGAAGCTAAAAAATAGCATCAATGGCATGAATATTTTTACACCCTTAGCAGGATTTTTTAAATACAGAGGAAATAAAAGAGGTTTCATCAAAATAAACACCTCTGATTGAGGTCTCACCTCATTTGTTCAGCAATGATTCATGGTACTGGGGAAACAACTATGATTATGACCCAATGCCTACCCTCAAGGACATCAGAGCTCTATGAGGGAGAGAGATGGGTAAGGGATGTATTTCAGCAAAATGCAACTGGGGCTGTGGTGAAAGCCACAGGAACACAGAGGAGGGTCATCTCATTAAGTTTGGGGTGCAGATCCGAGGGAGGTGTCCAACCTGCAAGTCTTGAAGCATTATTGCTGTGAAGTTTAGCAAATGTATTTTCAGTCCCTTTGGGTACAGGATGCCAATGTGACCCTGCAGACTGGACTCATGGAGCAGTGGCATGCGGAGGCCAGTACTGTAGCACGCAATGTGCTATCACCTGCTTATATTCACACACAGCTCTCCTTTCTGCTCTGGCTGCAGGAACTCCTTCACAGACATCCTTCGTGCCATCTTGCTGTCATTGGAAGTCCTAATCGAAGATCCGGAGCTTCAGATAAATGGCTTCATTTTAATTATAGACTGGAGTAATTTTTCCTTCAAACAAGCCTCCAAACTGACACCTTCAATCCTTAAACTGGCCATTGAAGGGTTGCAGGTATGTTCAATGAATGCACAATACAAGACCATGTGTGACAACATCCTTTTTTTAAAATTATTGCAACCAAAGTAATATTTATCCTTTGGAGTGGAAAAAGGAAACTTGGATTAAATTCATGTGAGTACTCCATGTTTTTGTCTCAGCCAGAGTTTTAGATACTTTTAAAAATTATCTTTCATTTTCATTAATAACTCCAAATTACTGTTACCCCAGGCACAAATTATCCACTGTAGCAATAATGAATAAAGCTGCAAGATGTTTGGCTTAATCCATCAGAGAGTTCACAAAAATTAAAACTAGGAAACATCTGCTTTATGAGCATGTCATACACAGGGGTGACATGGGGCTTTTAGAAGCATTTTTGTGCCCCAGAAGTGCACCCTGCAGATCACCACTTCCAAGAGTGTAATGTGATACCAAGCTTGCGCTTAAGTGGATCATATCGGTGCAAACAAAGGAAGCAGATGAAACCCCCTCCTATTTGTATGACCAGCTATCAGGATTTTGGAGAAGAGGTTTTTGGGCTACATGGAGGGTAGAATGGTTAGTCTCTAGGGTTCTTTCTACTTTCTAAGGATCTGGGATTCTATGAGAAGTAACTCAGAAAAGCAATGCTGCTTAGCTTTCTGGTGACACATTATTACAAATTACTATTACTATACCAAATTAAGGGCATGGTTTGGAGACATTTCGAATCAGCATAGATAAAACTCATGTCCCTTCTTAATTTCATAGGCAGATTAACTCGATGGAGTGACTCTCCCTCTGTAGATGGCAGTTATAGGCAACTATGTATATAGCAAAATATGACATTCTCAGATCAAGTAGTCATTACTCATGCTCTTCAAAGTACAAGACTAAGACCCATTTCAATCATCCATTACACTCCACTGCAATAATTGGTGGGTATGTTTCTTACATTACAGATTATTCCTATTTGGCCCCCAGCAAATATCTGGCACCTAGTGGGCCTCTGATAAGCATGTATATATTGAATAGATCTTATTTTATTGAAACGTATCCTATTTCCCAGAGGAGCAGAAGTAGGGCAGGCATTTCAGAAGAGAAACAGCAAGTCCACATTGCTCCAGGGATGCCAAATTGTCCTGGGTGGCCACATCATACAGTGTATTTGGGGGACATTTGTAAAATTGCTTTTGAATGTACAGACTACATGGAGCATCCTGCCTTGCCTAATCATAGACTTCTGCGTTCTTTTCCATCAGTCACTTCCTCTTAGCTCTAACTCCTTTTCTCCAACCTCCTCTCACCTAAGCCTCTGAACATCTGATCTCTCTCTCTTCAGAGCTTTTATCAAAGGAAGTTTTAAAGTAAGCTTCAGGGCTTAGATCATGTGCTTAAATTATGCTGACCATATTTCCAGGAATTTCTGTACAAGCTGCATGTAATCTTATCTTTTTAAAAAAAGATAATTTATTACATGTGCAAGTAGCTGTGATTCAAGTTCTAGCCTTTTATAAAATTTTTTTTCTTAAATCAGTAAGGAAAATGTCCTTTATCCAACCCTATGTTCCAATTTTTCTTCCTGAAAATGTATGGATTACTTAATACGTCCCTTGAAAGGTTCAGTAGGTTGATGTGAACCTACTGAGGTCTTAGTGAATTAATCCATGTGAATGTGTTTTAAAAGGTAATGCTGTACATAAATCAAAGCTATTCTTGTGGAAAATACTAGAGGACCTTCGGAGGTGCAACCTGGGTCCTATTTGGGCCTCCAGTTGTCATACGCCAGGGTCCAAGATGAATTTCATAATGTCCTACAACTTTGGTTAAGGAATAGCCCTCCTGTCATGGGGAGGAAGCCCGTGGTCCCTGGGGAGCTGAGCTGGGGTACAGTTCCTTCATCAAGGATAGGGGCTCCACCACCCCATGCTTTTAGCTTGTTGACTTGGCCATGCTGAAGAAGCACTCAGGGTCACTGAAGACAATTCTGCTCTTGCTCACAGTGGATGGTCAACTCTGCTCAGCTACTTAAAACGTCTCACTTCAGGCTATCTGCTCTCTGGTTCTGGGATATTCAGATGCCCTGGTCAATCTACTAATGGCTCTCCTAGCAACTTTTTTCAGGTAGCCATTAACCTCTCTGATGTCTTGGAAAAGCCATGAGTGGTACTAAGCAGAGTTCATTCCTTTGTGGTCAGCAGTATTGTGCAAGGAGGGCCCTATACAGGTGTCCATTTATTAGCCACAAAAATTCAAGATAAATTCCAACACTACTGGCAGACTTTAATAGGGAAAGGAAAAGCCACATGCAGCCAGCATCAATGAGAGAAGAAAAGCCACGTGCTTCCTTCCTCCCATGCGCCCTCAGAGAGACCTGAAGAAGCCAGGCATCCTTTGGACATGTGGGAGGTTGTGAGGGAGATCCTGTGTTCCAGTGCAGAGAACTTGCTCTCTCTGCTGTCCTGCCTTTTCTAGGGTAGGTGTGAGAACGTGGCCTTGTCAGGGGAATTAAGCAGTCCAATTTGGTGCTAGGCCATCTGGTTTGGGATTTCAGCTGTTTGTTTATAGCATTTGTCTAGGATTACCTGCTTCTCAACATCTGGAGAATTTTGGGCCTTGGGGTACGAAACACTCCCGCCTTCCCTACCCTCCCCCATCTCTACCACCAAATAGGTAATACAATACCTCCTGCAGGGACAAGGTGGTTGGGCCCATCCCAGACAGCTCAATCTTTAGGCAGTGAGAATTCAAGGTCATTCTGGGTCAATCATGCACTTTGCATGGTTCCAGGATCCGGAGCTTTAGTCCTATTACCATGGCCCCTAGTTCTCCATAAAGACAGTTGTTCAAGGAGAACTTTGATTAGTAATTGCTACATGTTTGGTTCTTTGATTACTAATTGTTCATTTTGAGTTCTCTGGGGAGCAGACTATACTGTGACTAACATGCCAAAGATTTATTAGGGAGTGCTCTTTGGGTCAACACCTGTTGGGGAAGCTACCACAGAAGAAAGTTGGACAGTAGGAGAAGTTAAGCTGGGATTCAGTCGTCTTCGGAGATGCCTCAGACATTCTGAAGCCAGAACGAGCATTTACAGATGGACTTAACAGTCGGGGCCTTTATATGCACACAGCACTCAGTCACTGTGTGCTGGCTGTCCTAGGAAAAGGTAGTAAACTTGGGCAAAGTGGTTCTCTTCAGCCAGAGGTTCCAATGGGAGCTGTTATCTGAGAACTGTCTGGCAGCCCTCTCAGTGGCTGGGCAGCATATCAGAGCATCTGTAATAAGCAAAAGATGTTTGGAATATCTTTTGGAAAAGCTATTACAATGTAACATCAAGGAGCTTCGTTTATTCTGAATCAGGATACATACCTGTGTTTTCTATTCCCAATGGACCCCAAAGTGGATGTGATTCTAGGTAATATAGAGGTGATGGGCACTGGGCTAGCAAGCAGGGGATAGTCTTCTATTTTGGTCTACCAGTTGTATTTCTGTGCTTTAAAAGGTAATTAATACTGCTTCTGACCATAATCATTAAAAAATGGTATGTGCATGGAGTTTGGTTATGCCCTTCATAGACTTATTAATGAGTTATTATAATAATCATATCGAAGGCTTCTCTTTAGGGATCATCAGATTTTTACGTCAAAATTTATCCTGTATGAGTCAGGCATGAAATGCTAATAGTGTATGTACTATAAATTCCTCCTTTTAGAGCAATGCTTTGAAGAATTGTCATTGTTTAGAATATTAAGTTGCCCCAGTTACATAAATATTCTATAAATATTAGTTCAAAAGATCTTAGTCAAAATACTAATTTTGAGAATGCTTGAAAGTCATGTACTCCTGTTGGGCCATTTGATCTTTAAATGTGGTCAATATAAAGTCTAAAAGAGCCATTGTATCTGTTCATTACAATTTGTTTAAATTTTAATCAAACAAAGTAATATTTATGCTACCGTTTTAATACAGCTCAGCGTTATTCTCAGTTCTGCTGGGGATTTCTGGCAGAATGAGAAACATGCTGAAGTCCTGCTCTTGAGCTTTGTAATGTGTCCAAAATCAATTTTTGGAATTATTTTTTATAAATCACTGCAGCCCAGTGATTACAATCAAGGTACTGTGTTTATCAATGTTCAGTCAACCCAGATACTTCAAGAGCTACCTTGCTCAAGTGTTTCACTTAAGAAGAGCTATAGTCTTGTGTCCTGTAGAATATTTTAAAATATTTGATTCCTTGAAGGACCCAGATATTTGTCATGGATTTAGAAAAGTGTGTTTTTCACTTTCTGGAGGAGATCCAGAAAGCGATCTACTTTTTGATTTTTCTCATTTTCATGCTCATGTCATTATGGTCTAGCCATTCTGAACACTTTATCCGTTCATTAACTCTTCATTCAGGGTTTATTGTGTGACTTTTTTTTTCTGTTAAAGTTTTTTTTATAACATTTATATCAACTTTGATTCAACTTCTTCCAACAGTTTTGAGCCACTTTAGTAGAAAAGGAGGTCCATTGCTTTTCCAACTCTTTCTGTTTTTTGACCCTAAATTATGACTTTCTAAATTTTAGTCCAGGTAGGATGGAAGGTGGAGCAATGCTCAGAGACTTAGCCAACTGGAAATCACCTATCTCCCTAGTGTCCTTTATTTATTTAATTTTTTTTTGTGTTATGAGAACTAAGCTTTTTTCCTTTCAACTTTTATTTTAGGCTCAAGGGGTACATGTGCAGTGTTGTTACATGGGTAAACTGTATGTTGCTAGGGTTTGGTGTACAGATTATTTCATTACCCAGGTAGTGAGCATAATACTCAATAGGTAGGTTTTTGTTCCTTGCCCTCCTTCTACCCTCCAACCTTAAGTAGGGCCTGCTGTCTATTATTCCTTTCTTTGTGTCTATGTGTACTCAGCGTTTAGCTCCTCCTTATAAGTGAGAATGTAAGGTATTTGATTTTTTGTTTCTACGTTAGTTTGCTTAAAATTATGGCCTCCATTTGCATCCATGTTGCTGCAAAGGACATGATTTCATTCTTGTTTTTACAGCCGTATACTATTCCATAGTGTATATTTATCACATTTTCTTCACCCAGTCCACTGTTGATGAACATCTAGGTTGATTCCATGTCTTTGCTATTATGAATAGGGCTGTGACTAACATATGCATGCATGTGCCTTTGTGGTAGAATGACTTATATTCTTTTGGGTATTTACCCAGTAATGGGATTGCTGGGTTGAATGGTAATTCTGTTTTTAGTTCTTTGGCATCTCTTTTTAATACTCCTCAAACCTTGGTTCATTCTCTCTGGCTTCCTTCCCACAGCCTGCCCCCTTTTCCAAAACATGATTTGTTCACTTCCCTTTGACAAATTCAAAGTGCCATATTCACTCAAAAGATTAGAACAATGAAAAATCTGTCACATCAATGGGCAATGGTAGTTCATGAGTATCAGTGATGGATCACATTGTGATTAGAAATTTTGACAGGTTAGGCAGATGCATTTCAAGTTAGCAGTATTAATATATTCACACCAATTCTGCAGTCCATACGTCAGACATGCAGACATCCTGACTCATGGTGTATTCATCCAACATAAAACTTGGGTCAGCTAGTCTTCTAAACAGGAGTACAGCAAGGAACAAAGCCAACCTGGCTTCCAGGTGCTTACAGTCAGTCTAGGGCCTTACTTCTCCAGGTGTAGTCCACAAACCAGCACTACCAGAAGCACTACCAGCAGATTCTCAGGCTCTGCCCCAGACCTACTGAATCAGAGCTGTATTTCAACAAATCCTTCAGATGATTTGTACGCATGCTAAAGTTTGAGAAGCCCTGCCCTAAAACTTGGTATTATACAAGAACGTGATGGATATCAACGTTAAGCACTGCAGACGCCCCTGGAGGGTTAGTTACCACCCGAAGTACTGACCCCACTCCCAGAGTTTCTGATTCCGTAGATCTAGAGCACAGTCCAAGAATTTACACTTCATGCACACTTCCAGGTGATGCTGCTGCTGTTGGTACAAACCACACTTTGGTGTGTGTAAGAGTAGAGCCCACTGTCTGGGCTTCAATCTTGGCTCTGCTCCTTGAAGACCTCAGACAAATCATTCACTTTCTGGGTCTCAGTTTCCTCGTCTGTGAAATGTGGTGTCAGTACCCTCCTCAGAGGTTTATAGTGAAAATCAAATAGTATATGCAGCATGCCTGGCAGACAGCCAATGGCCACTCAATGTTAGAGTGTTGTTGAAAGAATGAAGAGGCCAACCCTTGTCTGTGGGCCTATGTGGCTCTAGTACACTCATTTAAATGAAATCACTCTCCATTGCCCCAGCTCTCTAATTCGGATCTCTGAAAATTAGACCTTACCAGCCTGTTCATTGGCCCTAAACAAAAGAGTTCCTTATTTCGGCTCACTATAGATAATGAATTAGGGCGAGATTGGTGTCACCTGCCCACACAGTGGCCCTTGAGGAACTTTTTCTTTCTGTTCATGTTGTGTGATCATTTTAATTATCACCTGACAAATGAGGGATGAATCTTTTCCCAATGCCTTCGCAGTGTGGTGATTAATGAGGCTGAAATGCACCTCTTTCATCCTGTAGGACTCTCTTCAGCAGTAACATTTATAGCATCTTTTATTAATTTTTACAGTTTTCATGTATTAAAGAATATTAGATAGAACAGATGGATGGAAAAGGATATTTGCATTTTGTCAAGAAGTTTCTTAATTCATGTTTTCTTAACACTCCGGGTATGCTTGAAGGACACTTTTTCTCTAGGCAAACTATATTTTACCTCCTCAGGTCACAAAGCTGTAATTTTGAATTTGCAAGAGTGCATTATGTTATGATATGAATATTAGAGGAATAAATATCTCCTCTAATGCTCTACCTTGTTAAGTATCAATTAAATTCAGGAAGATAATTAGGGCTAATGACACTCTGGTGATTCTGATGGCAGGCTCAGTATGGCCCATTTAAAATAGTTCCATTTAAATGGGTTTATCTTTGGTGTACTTTCGATAAATGGTGTTTTCGGACTCCCATGCATTATAAACCTCACCAGCCCTCTGATTCATCCATTTAGGAAGCAGTCACTAAGCTGTTACTTCCAGTCAGTCACAAAGGTAAATAGATGCAGTTCCTGTTCTCAGGAAGGTCACAGTTCAAAGCAGAGGCGGACTTACAAAGAAATGATTTCTTAAAAATATTTGGAAAAAGAGACATGTACCAAGCTAATAAAATCTCAGAGGAGGAATCCAGTCTAGCCATGTGGAGTCAGGAATGGCATCCTGGGCAAGGTCAGGCCTCAGCTGATACCTAGCAGGTAAGAGTGGAATAGTAAGTGAAGATACAGGAAGTGCTTACAGACAGTGGAGAGAACATGGACAAAGACAGAGAGACAGCTCAGTAGGAGAGAGAAACAGAATTAATTTAATTTTTCTGGAGTGCACAAGTGCTAGGCAAGGAGCTTGTGTGCCCCTGCACCATGCTAAGGAGTTTGTTCTCTTCCTGCAGACTTAGAGAGCCCCCGGACATACGGAAGCAAGATGGCAACACAGATTTTTATTTCACATGGGATTAATTTGGTGGCTATAAGCAGGGAGGGGTTAAAGGCAGGAGAACCAATTAAAAGGCAACTGCAATAATTGACGTAAGAAATGATAAGCATCTAAACTAGGATTCAATAACTAAATAGGAAGAAAGATAAGGCAGTGCTTGAGGGTTGGCTGCGTGGGAAGTGGTGGAGGAGGAGTCAAAGATGAAGGTCAAGTGTGAAGCTAAGGTGAAGGGTGAATGGTGATGCTGACCAGTGAGATCGTGCAGACAGCAATGGGCAGGTGTGGGAGGTAATGAGCATTTTTAGGGGTTAGATATGCTGAATTTAAGATACTGTGGATATCTTCATCATTTACATTAAATCTGAGCTGAAGGAAGAGGAAGAGGTTTAGGATGGATCCATAGATTTGGTGGTACTTGAAATCAGAGGAAAGAAAAGATCATTCAGAAAAAACCTAGGGAGGGAGAAGCAGTGACTGAGAAAAGAACCCACGTGAAGAGCAACATATCATGAACAAGTTAGATGAGAAGCAGGAGAAAGGGGAGATCAGGACAGGAAACTGTGAGAAGAATAAGGACAGAAACTAAGGAACTGGAGCTTTGGAGAGAAACCATGGCAGTGCAGTGGTGGAGGTGTCATCTAGAGAGCTCTGGGTTGAGGGGAGGTGGAGGAAGGAAGATAACTCTGCTAAGAAATGTGTCCACAAACCACAGGTGGTGGGGGCATAGAGAAAACTGGAGGAGACGGAGCAGGAGCATGGTGGTAGAAGAAGCATTCCATCTTACTTTCCGTCGGGCAAGATTTTCGTGAGAAGAATGTATTAAGGGCCTTGACACAGCTGGGGGAGATTGATCTTGACAAAGGACTGGCCTCTGTGAATTGTTTAGTTCCTGGTTAATATTTCTCAGTGCACCAAAGAAGAGATCTCTGCCTCTCATTATTGTAAAATGAAGTGTGGTATGGCTGTCCAGGGACTCTGTTCTGAATATGCTATGTAATATATTAGCAGAAATGGAGACTATTACAAGTTTCTAGTCCTGTCAGTGTTCTAGGGGAACTAGCATCAGAGTTAAAGCAGCATTTGGCGTTCTTGAAGGGACCCTGTTGGAAAGAAACTCGGTGGAGAACCTTGTCCTGCATAGCCCACCCTCTCTGGTGATTAAACTACAGGTGTTAAAAATAATGCCCTTGCAAAAGAATTAGTAAACACAAGAGAAGAGGAGGCCATTTACGTAACAGACCAATTCACTGTATCTTCCAGGCTGAGCTAGACCAGAGTTGAGGTTGAAACAGTGTCATGAAAACTATCACTTTTTTCTGTCCATCTCTCAGTCTCACTTTTCTCTGTACTGACTTTATTTTCAGTCAGGATTTTTTTCATAAGGTGACAATGAAGACTGAAAATTTCAGGTACGTGTGACCTCTAGTGTCTGCGTTCTTGGCAGGAATGAGGGGATTGAGAGATTCTCTGGCTAAATGAGATCTTGAGCCCATCCAAGGTTCTACACCTGAACCATAGAGACTAACATGTTGGGAGGTAGTCCCCAAAAGATGCCAGGCAATGACAAGCATTTCCAATTAGAAATTTAAGGAGGTAGAAATTTGAGGGACTTTTTTGTTGCATTTTTAAACTTACTGACCAATATATCACCTGGGAATTGGAAAGTTGGTTATTGTTTCTGTTAGGCAACTAATTCCATGGATAGGCTTGGGAAAATTGCTTGACACCTGGACACCTGAGATTCTTTATGAGCAAGAACTGAGGGGAATGGACTGCAGCAGTGGTTCTCATACTTTATAACTCCCAGAATCACAGGAGAATTTGTTAAAACCTTGATTCTAGAATCCCAACTTTGGAGTGTCTGATTCAGTAGTTTGGGGTGTGAGGGTAAGAATTTACATTTTCGAGAAATTCACAGATGCTGCTGCAGGTGGCTGAAGGACCACACTTAATAAACCCTGAACTTCATAAATCTTTACAGCCCTTCTCATCTTCTAATGCTATAAATCTGTAATTTTACCTCTACAGAAATAGCCTTAGAGCCTAGGTCAGGATGGGAAATAGGTTTGCTCTCACATATCAAATTTAAACGATTAAAATGCAGTATTGAGAAGAATTCTGACGCAAATGCCATGCTCAGCTGTAAAAGATTACTGTGATTGATTCATGATTTTCCTTCAGTGTGGATGGCACCCAGGCAATCCTGCCACATACTGGCTCTCCCTGATGTGAGAATTTCTAGCTCAGGAGGCAGTCTAGTGTTCATGATATAAGAAATAAACAAAATAACCACAAGGAATGACAAATATGTCAAGCTCATCTTTTCTAGTCTAGGGTAAATACAAGGATGCTGCTGATGATGGTAATGATGATCATGGTGATGATAGCAGTGATGGTACCTATTAGTCTGGCACTTAAAATACTTTTACAAACATTATTTTATTTGATCCTCCCTACATTCCTTTGACTAAGTGTAGCAGGAGAGCGACAAATCATCACTTCAAAATAAGAATATGAAAAACATTGATCGAAACAATCAAATATCAATTTCCAATAAAATTCTAATTGCCTTTGAGGCCAACTATAGACCTTAGACTTTTTGTTGTGTTCCACCATGGGAGAAAGTGTACTTTGTTAGAGTAAAGAAGTAGTAACATATAGTCCAAATTCACCAAAGAAGAACATTTGTTGCTGAGAAGCAAATAAGGCCGGGCGCGGTGGCTCATGCCTATAATCCTAGCACTTTGGGAGACCCAGGTGGGCAGATCACCTGAGGTCAGGAGTTCAAGACCAGCCTGGCCAACATGGTGAAACTCTCTCTCTACTAAAGTACAAAAATTAGCTGGGCATGATGGAGGGTGCCTGTAATCCCAGCTACTCTGGAGGCTGAGATGGGAGAATTGCTTGAACCCGGGAGATGGTGGTTGCAGTGAGCCAAGATCACACCACTGTACTCCAGGCTGGGCGGCTGAGTGAGACTCCATCTCAAAAACAAACAAACACACAAACAAAAACAAGAATTGTTAACCATTTATAGCCCAAAGACAAAATTCCACTGTACAGTTCCTTTTTAAAAAAAAAAATTTCAATAGGTTTTTGGGGAACAAGTTGAGTTTGGCTACATTAATAAGTTCTTTAGTGGTGATTTCTGATATTTTGGTACACCCATCACCTGAGCAGTGTACACTGTACCCTATGTGTAGTCTTTTATCACACAACCCCTTCCTAACCTTCCCCGTGAGTCCCCAAAGTTCACTGTATCATTCTTATGCCTTTGCATCCTGATAGCTTAGCTCACACTTATGAGTGAGAGCATACGATGTGTGGTTTTCCATTCCTGAGTTAGTTCACTTAGAATAATGGTCTTTAATTCCAACCAGGTTGCTGCAAATGCCATTAATTTGTTCCTTTCTATGGTTGAGTATTCCATGGTATACAAGTATCAAATTTTCTTTATCCACTTGTTGATTGAAGGACATTTGGGCTGATTCCATACTTTTGCAATTGCAAATTGTGCTACTATAAACATCAATGTGCAAATATCTTTTACTTTTAATGACTTCTTTTCCTGTGGGTAGATACTGAGGAGGGGAATTGCTGGATTTTTATATTTGAAAGGACTTAATTTTTGTGTAAATTGTGTAAAATTATGTAAATTGTGTAAAAACTCTTTTGACGAGTAAGGTACATTGAGAGAACTACCCAAATCATAAGTGTGTAGTCAGTGACTTTTCAGAAAGTAAAAGCATCTAGTAAACCAAATGCAGATCAAGAAAAAATAGTAACTGTGACCCAGAGATACTGTGTACCAGTGATTGACCCCAATGGTAGTCACTATCTTGACTTTCAAAACCATAGGTCAGCTTTGCTGCAGTTGAGTTTATACAAAAAGAAGTGACTGACCACTTATGTCATGGTGTTCCTATCTGAATCAATCATTTTTTTGCTTGATTCAAACAGGAACACCATGACGTAAGTGGTCAGTATGACAACACCTTGGTATCATATCTGTTTGTAACATTTTTATAAAAGATCTGAAACTATTAATGTCTATATTTATAATTTATTAAATAAACTATTCTTGAAAATTTCAAGCCTAATAAATGCAGTAACACATTGTCTTTGTGGAACTGAATTATACAGCAATTGTATCTCCTAAAATAAAGGATATGCAGCATCAAATAAGTGTCACAAAATGGCTGCATTAAGCCTACACACTTCATTCTTTTTTTGTTATACCTTTTTTATTATTTATTTTTTAACTTGACACATAGTAACTGTACATATTTATGGGGTACATAGTGATGTCTCAATCCGTACAATGTGTAAGGATGAGTTCAGGCTAATTAGCATATCATTATCTCAAACATTTGTCATTTCTTTGTGTTGGGAACATTTAATATCCTCTCTTCTAACTATTTGAAAATACATATTATTTTTAGCTGTAGTGACCTTAACAGTGCTATAGAACTCTAGAACTTATTCCTCCTATCTGGTGGTAAATTTTGTACCCTTGAACAAATTTCTCCCATTCCCCTGCTTCCCCATAACCCTCCCCAGCCTCTAACATCCTCTTCTACTTTTTTCTTCTATGAGATCAACTTTTTTAAGCTTCTGCATATGAGTGAGAACATGTGGTGTTTTATTTTCTGTGCCTGGCTTATTTCACTTAACATAATGTATACACTTTATTCTTAAGAAAACACCTCAAACTTCCCTTAGAGACTGTTTATTCTCATTTTACACAAAATTCTTGTTGATTTGGTCATGTAGTTTTCAATCTCACCACATACTAGAAGTCTCAATGAAGAATTTGGGTTAAGAGGCTAACCCACATTAGCATATAGACAACATCAAGAAATAACAGGGCCAAGCGCGGTGGCTCACTCCTGTAATCCCAGCACTTTGGGAGGCCCAGGTGGGTGGGTCACAAGGTCTGGAGATCGAGACCATCCTGGCTAATACGGTAAATCCTAGTCTCTTCTAAAAATACAAAAAAAAAAAAAAAATTAGCTGGGTGTGGTGGCACATGCCTGCAGTCCCAGCTACTACTCGGGAGGCTGAGGCAGGAGGCTCTTGCTTGAACCTGGAAGGTGGAGGTTGCAGTGAGCCAAGATCGTGCCCCTGCACTCCAGCCTGGGCAACAGAGCAAGACTCGATCTCGAAAAAGGAAACAATAAATAAATAAAAATAAAAAAGAAATAACAGCTGAAAGCCAGGGAAGAAACACAAATAACATAAAATTTTACCATTGAAACTAGAAAGCACCATGACTGAGGCCATTTAGAGTCATGTATCTTAGTAGCCCTGAGAGCACTGGCATATCATAGAATCAGATATGACGTGCACAGCCATAATCTTGAGCTATCTGGAAGAGTCTCGATCACATTCAACAAGCATTACTGAAGTCATCATGGAAGTGCATAAAATATTAGAGATGTTCATCTAAAATAGCTATCATGTGGTATAAAAATTTACAGCTTAAGAGGTAAACCTTTGGTCATTTGTGTACCTTAGAAGCTCCAGAAATTATTAATACTGATTTTTTTGAGGATTTATGAAAGTAAAAAAGTTATCTTATAATAATAATAGTTTCCATATGACCAAGAAAGAGCGCTTTGAAGGTCTGCCTTTTAGATATCCCAAAATGAAAGAATAATACATGCTCTAAATGCCTGGAGGTTGAAATCCATAATATTGTCTAAACTCAACTTCTGCCCCAAAAGTCCTACTCTTGGGAGTTCCTTACACATGCTCACTACAAAAAGATTTTTTCCTTTAAATACTGCTAATTCTGATAAATAAAAATGAGAAAATGCAAATTATACCCAATCCTACTCAGAAATAAACATTTTAAATCTGGGCATCTGCTCTTTTCATTTTACAGTAAACAGCTTTCTAACCCTTTAAATATTTTACTGCATTGTTTACAATGACTACATCGTTGTTAAGTTACATGATCATGTATTAATCGACTCCCAACTGTTGAATGTTTAGATTATTCCCAATGCTTTCAGTATTGTGTGAAATGATGACGTGAATAATTCTTTAGGTAAATTTTTGGCCACAGGAATTAACTCCTTAGGATAAGCTTCTAGAGGTGAAGAGCATCTTGAAAATGCTCTGCAGAAGGGCTTTTTATATTCACCAGCAATGTATGAGAGAGTCTGCTTCCTGAACCCACACTGGGTACCAAACACAAGTTTTGGTTATTTGTGGCCTCTCCACAATGCCTATACTGCATAGCATCTTTTTGTTTCAGTTTGCTTTGATTACTAGTGAGGTGGGACAATTTGCCATGTGCCTATGAAACATTTTTATTCCCTTTTCTGTGTTTTGCCTGTTAATGTACTTTAGCCATTTTTTGATTGGGGTTTTAAAACTCTTGTTTTATTACTAATTTGTAAGATATTTTTTGTTACTCAAGGAAATTAACATTTTATCTCATTGCAAATATTTTTCATAACTTAAATTTACAAGTGTTTATTTTTGCTGTTCTTTTTTTAAAGCAATTAAAAAACTTATGTAATCAAGTCTGTTAAATTGCCTTTGCTATAGCAAATCTTTATCCAAAATGTTATATAAAACTCACTAGTATTTTCTTCTAGACTTAGATTTTTTTTTGTAATTTAACATTTTAGTCTATCTGAAATTTATATTTGAAGAGATGTGAGGAAGAAATCTAAGTTAACTATTTCTCTATGTATTTTCATTTGTCCTAATACTGATTATTGGATAATGCATCCTGAAATGCACTTTAAAAGGTGGATAAAATCAATGCTGAGGACCTATTAAGAAGGACAGTGATTCCAGAGCTATTTATTCATTGAACTCATTCTGTGAGAAATGTCAGCCAATCTTTGATAAGTATGAGTAATGTGAATTGGCAGAGGATAGAAAGATGAGACTTACTTTAATTCAGCAACTATTTATTCAACTTACCATGGGCCAGAATTTTTAGCAGGTATAGGTGGAGGAGCCAGCTGATTGTACTCCCAGGACAGGATGAAGATTAACTTGATGTTTCTTTGGGACCACCTGGAAGAAAAGGAAAAATAAGATGGGTAAGCCAGACACAGGGGTAGTTATTGCAGGCTCAAAAGCTGGACTGAAGAGTTGGGAAAATACCTTCACTACTGAGAATTCTCAGGTACATAGTCATAAAAATGATTTTTTTCTTCTTTAATAATAGACTGGATTTTAGTAATTTAAAGATGTTTAATGGATAGTATTAACAATGTGAAATAACCAAGAAGATTAAGCTAATGCCAGCTCAACTGAAATGTCATTTGTTGAGAGGAGTAATCCTTAATGCCCTAATCTGTAGACTCATTAAGGATTTGGAAGAAACTATGAATGACTTTTTTCACTAACTGAATGAGGATTTAATTAAGATATTCCTTTAATAAAAAGAGTATAAGGGAGCATTAAAGTGGATTTCAAGACTTTGGAAGGGGAAAGTTTGTTCTAAAAGAGAATCTGTAGAGAAGACCCAGTTTTATAGCTTCAGAAGCTATAAGAGAAATGACATCTTGATAGAGCTAAAACATGAAACATTCTGCGATCCTTTTCTCAGGTCAGAGCATGTTATCATAGAGTACGTTGGTACAAAGTTCAATTTTTTGATTGTTCTTGTTCTATAATGCTTGCATTTCTTTAAGTTTATATAATAACTACATTAACTCAAGTATAATACACACATAGAGAAGATAATCAACTTTGAGCATAAATCTAACATTCTGTATTTGAGAGCTGTCTTAGCCTGGGCAAGATGGTGAGACTTCATCTTTACACAAAAAATTTTAAAAATTAGTTGGGCATGGTGGTGCAGGTTTATAGTCCCAGCTATTCAGGAGGCTGAAGCAGGAGCATCTCTTGGGACAAGGAGTTGGAGGCTGCAGTGAGTTATGATTGCATCACTGCACTCCAGCCTGGGTGAGAAAGTGAGACCCCCATCTCAGAAAAACAAACAAACAAACAACAATAACAAAAAAACAATTTTTCTAAGTTGGCCTACTCTACTCATCCAAGTTTGTTGATTAATGCTGACCAATGCTGCCCCCTTCCCTGCTCCAGTTGTCTGATTTCCTCTTATTACAAATAAACTATAAATTACAAAATTATAAGTCCCATTTCTGCATTCCCACTGGTACCTCAGCCTGTAGTGATGCCAATCCACCTACTCTTTTATCTCTTAAAAATCTTATCCCTCACTTATGATTAGAATGATAGCCTGGCGCAGTGGCTCACGCCTGTAATCCCAGCACTTTGGGAGACTGAAGCAGATCACTTGAGGTCAGGAGTTCGAGACCAGCCTGGCCAACATGGTGAAACCCCGTCTCTACTAAAAATACAAAAAAACTAGCTGAGCTCGGTGCTGCACGCCTGTAATCCCAGCTACTCAGGAGGCTGAGACAAGAGAACTGCTTGAACCTGGGAACCAAGAACCACTGCACTCCAGCCTGGGTCTGTCCCCAAAAAGAAAAGATATAGTTTAAATCATTGTTTAATTTAATTTAATTTAATTTAATTTTTTGTTTTTGAGAAAGAGTTTTGCTCTTGTTGCCCAGGCTGGAGTGCAATGCTGCGATCTCAGCTGACTGCAACTTCTGCCTCCCGGGTTCAAGCAATTCTCCTGCCTCAGCTTCCTGAATAGCTGAGATTACAGGCAGATACCACAATGCCCAGCTAATTTTGTATTTTTAGTGGAGACGGGGTTTCTCCATGTTGGTCAGGCTGGTCTCGAACTCCTGACCTCAGGTGATCTGCCCGCCTTGGCCTCCCAAAGTGTTGGGATTACAGTTGTGAGCCACAGCGCCCAGCTGAATTCTATTGTTGAAACTTTCCAGTGTATTTTGTATTTATCTATCTTTCATTTCTAGAAGTTGTGATTTTCTTTTCTTTATGATATATATTTCTTTGAAGTTTTTTTGATTCATATCCTGTATTTTTAAAAAATCTCTTTAAGTTGGTTTTCACCTTTCTCTGGTACCTTCTTGAGTAGCTTAATAATCAACCTTCTGAATTCTTTATCTGGAAATTAAGATATTTCTTCTCTATCCACTGCTGGAGAGCTAGTGTGTCTTTTGGTAGTGTTATTGAACCTTGTTTTGTAATATTACCAGAATTACTTTTCTGGTTCCTTCTCATTTGGGTAGACTGTTTCAGTGGAAAGATCTGAAACTCAAGGGCTGCTGTCCATATTCTTTTTTTCCCATGGGGTGATCCCTTGATGTGATCCCTTGATGTGCTCTTCCATTTCCCCTAGGGATGGGGCTTCCTGAGAGCCAGACGGCAATCATTGTTATTTTCCTTCTGTGTCTAGCCATCCACTGGGGCTACTAGGCTCTGGTCTGGTGCTGGAGAATGTCTGCAAAGAGTCCTGTGATGTGATCCATCTTCAGGACTCCCAGCCATGAATACCAGCACCTGCTCCGGTGGAGGTGGCAGGGGAATGAAGTGGACTCTGTGGGAGTCCTTGGTTATAGTTTTGTTTAGTGTGCTGGTTTTCTCAAATGGTGGTTATGCTAGCAGGGAAGTTGTCACCTGCTCAGACTCAGAATCTCTGGTTAGCCAGGATGTTGCAGGCAATGGAATTGGCTGTTGTTTTCTCCCTCTTTGGAGCAGGATTGTTCTGTTATCAGTTGCTTGAGTTCGTTGGCCCTCCAGCCAGGAGGTGGCACTTTCAAGAGAGCACCAGCTGTGGTAGTAGAAGGGGTATGTAAGCTTGCCTTATGTTGACCGGGATAAGTATTCAGGTTTCTTAGGTGATGGGCCGGGCCATAGAACTCCTGAGTTTATGTCTTTTGTCTTTGGCTTCCAGAGCAGGTAGAGAAAAACCATCAGGTTGGGGCAGGGTTAGGTGGGTCTGAACTCAGACTATCCTTGGGTGGGGTTTGCTGCAGCCACTGTGGGGGATTGGCAGGGGGTTCTCAGGTTACCAGAGTTATGTTCCAGGGAAAATTATGGCTGCCCCTACTGTGTCATACAGGTCACCAGGGAAGTTGGGGAAAGCCAGCGGTGACAGGCCTCACCCAGCTCCCATGCAGCCAGCAAGGTCAGTTTCACTCCTGCCATGCCTTGCCAGCAGCACTGAGTTTATGTCCAGGCAGCCAGCATGCAGGACTCTCTTTTCAGTTTTTTTGAGGAACTGTCATATTCTTTTCCATAACGGCTGTACCAATTTACATTCCCACCAAAAATGTACAAGTATTCCCTTTTCTCCACATCTTCGCCAACACTTAACACTCATCATTTTGATAACCGACATTCTAACAGCTATGAGGTAATATCTCATTGTGGTTTGAATTTGTATTTTCCTAATGAATAGAGATGTTGAGCATTTTGTCATATATCTATTGGCCATTCATATCTCTTCTTTTGAGAAACGTCTGTTTAAATCCTTTGCCCCACTTTTTAGCAATTGTTGTCTTGCTATAGAGTTGCTTGAGTTCCTTATATATTTTAGATACTAGCCTCTTATCAGAAGTTTGGTATATGGACAGAATGGAATGCTATGCAGCCTTTAAAAAGAAGGAAATGTTGTCATTTATGACAACATGGATGGAACTGAAGGGCATTATCTAAAGGAAATAAGCCAGGGACAGAAAGACAAATATCGTATGAAGTCACATATGGAAACTCAAAAAGTCAATTTCATAGATACAGAAACTAGAAAAAGGGTTACCAGAGACTGGGGGAGAGGGGAAGGAATGGCGAAAGGGGAAATGTTGACCGAAGGGTACAAAGTTTCAGTTAGACTGGAGGAATAAGTTTTAGTGATCTCTTGCACTGCGTGGTGACCGCAGTTAATAATAATGTATCATATATTTCAAAATTGCTAATAGGCATTTAACATTTCCATCACACACGAAAAAATGATAAATCATTGAGGTGATGGATATGTTAATTAGCTTGATTGAATCTTTTTATAATTTATACATAGATCAAAAATTATATCGTTCCCCATAAATATACACAATTATTGCCAATTCATAACAAATGAATAAAAAATAAATATTAAAAGGAAAAGATTGCTGGGCCCACACACAGTTTCTGATTCTGTAGTGTTGAGGTGGGGCCTAAGAATCTACATCTTTATAAAATTCCCATGTGATGATGCTGATGTGGTTGGTCCAGGGACTACTCTTTTACACTCACTGTTTTAGAGCACCTTCTTGCACAAATTCTCAATGAAGAACCAAAGTGTTTTGCTCAACATTGCAAAGCCAGTTAGTGACACAACTAGAAACGTCATTGTAAACTTCAGGAGTGGGTTTTCAAGGTAAGATATTTTGACTCTCAACCTGTGCTTAAGGACTATTGTCTCCTTAAATAAAAATTGATTTTGAAGTAATATATATATTTTCCCACATCGTGAGTTATTTCTAAGGTATTGATAGGTTCGACTATTCACCCACTTATCCCAAATTGAAACTCTGACTGAATTCATGAATTTATTCTTTTTGTGTACATAATTGGTGATTTTACTTACTATTTTTGAAAGTTCCATACTTTTCACTTGATCCCTAGAGCCACTGCTTTGATTTGGGGCTTCATTAGTTGTTTCCCAGAGGACACAACAGTTTCCTAACTTTTCTTTCTGCCTTGGCTAGGTTTGCTTTAATTCATTCAAAAGTTTTCATATTCCTCTTTCTAAAAATCAAACCTGTCTTTTAGTATACACCATTTCCTTTTACTGTAATTTGAATACATATTTTAAATTGTAAGTTTAAAAAATAAAAAGTAATAAAAAATTGTTGTAGCATTTTGCAAAATTCCAAAAAGTATGAAGAAAAAAATAAAAATCAACCATAATTCCTCAGCACAGAGAGAACCATAGTTCATCTTTTGATGTATTTTCCTTTCATCTTTCTGTTGGTCACAAAATTATATTTTTAAAATTTAATTTGCTTTGGATTAAACAGCTTGAGATATAATTCGTATGCCATCTAAGACACTCATGTAGGGTGCACAGTTAGTGCTTTTTGGTATATTCAGAGTTGTGTAACCATCATCACAATTTAATTTAGAACATTTTCATTACCCCCCAAAACACCTCATACCCACTAACAATCATTCTCTGTTTATTATTCTCTGCTTTTACAGGTCTGCTTTTACAACCACTAGTCTACTTTCTGTTTCTATAGATTTACTGATTCTATACATTTCACGTAAATGGAATCATACAATATACGGTCCTTTGTAACTGGCTTCTTTCTCTCAGCATAATGTTTTCAAGGTGATTCCAGGTTATAGCATGTGCCACAACACCATTCCTTTTCATTGCCGAATATTTCATTGTGTATCTATACCCAACTTCTTTATTCATTTGTCAGTTAATGGCTATTTTGGTTGTTTCCACTGTAGGCTATCATGAATAATCCTGCTGTGTAAATCCCTGTACATATTTTTGTATAGATATTTGTTTTCATTTCGCTTGGTTATGTATCTAGGAATAAAATTCCTGGATCATATAACTCTATATTTAACATTTTGAGAAACTGTCAAACCATTTTCCAAAGTGACTGTGCTATTTTATATTTCCACCAACCATGCGGGAGAGCTCCAATTTCTCTACATCTTCGCCAGCCCTGGTTATTGTCCATTTTTGTTCTTGCTGTTTTTTAAATTACAGCCATATTTGTTGATATGAAACAGTATCTCATTGTGGTTTTGCTTTGCACTTTCCTAATGACACTGAAGATCTTTTCATGTGCTTCTTGGCCATTTTAATATATTCTTTGGAGAATTGTTTATTCAAATTTTGTGCCAACTTTTTTTTTTTTTAAATTTTGGAGTTATAAGAGACACATGTCTACATATAATTCCCTGGTCAGATCAAATATTTACTCTCATTCTGTAGGTTATCTTTTTACTTTATTAACAGAATCTCTTAAGGCATAAAGGTTTCAATTTTGATGAAGTTCAATTTATTTATTTTGTTGTTGCTAGAGCTTATTGGTGTCATATCCAAGAAACCATTGCCTACCCCAAAGTCAAGATGATTGACTCCTATGTTTTTTCTAAGAGTTTTACATTTAGATCTATAATCTATTTTGAGTTGGCTTTTGTGTATGGTGTAAAGCAGGGCTACAACTTTATTCTTTTGCATGAAGATGTCCACTTCTCCCATCATCATTTTTTGAAGACTATTCATTTCTCATTGAATAGTTTTGTTTTCTTTGTTGGAAATCAACTGACCATAAATGTAAGGGCTTATTTCTGGTCCCTCAATTTTATCCCGTCAGTCTATATGTCTGTTGTGTGTTAGGACAACACTGTCTTGGTTATTATAGCTTTGCAATAAGTTTCAAATCAGAAAATGTGAGTCACCCAGCTTTATTTTTATATTTCAAGACTGTTTGAGCTATCCAGTCCCTAGCATTTTCATATGAATTTAAGGATCAGCTTGTCAATTTTTGCACGAAAAAGGAGCTTGGATTTTGACAGAGACTGCATTGACTCTCTTGACCTACCTGGGGAGTGCTGCCATCTTGATTTTAAGTCTTTCCATGTATTTAGATCTTTAATTTCATTTAATAATGTTTTATACTGTTTGTTTTATAAGTCTTATTTTTTGTTTGTTTGTTTTTGAGACAGAGTCTTGCTTTGTCACCCAGGGTGGAGTGTAGTGGTGTGATCATGGCTCACTGCAGCCTTGACTTCCCAGGTTCCAGCCATCCTTTCACCTCAGGCTCCCAAGTAGCTGGAACCACAGGTGTGCACCACAATGCCTGGTAAATTTTTGCATTTTTGGTAGAGATGGGGTTTCACTATATTGCTCAGGCTGGTCATTAACTCCTGAGCTCATGTGATCCACCTGCCTCAGCCTCCCAAAGTGCTGGGATTGCAGACATGAGCCACCATGCCCAGCCTAAGTCTTGCATTTCTTTTGTTAAATTAATTTGTAGGTATTTTATTGTTTTTGGTATTTTATTTTTTTTTCCAACTTTTATTTTTAGTTCAGGGGTACATATGCAGGACGTGTAGACTTGTTACATAGATAAAGGTGTGCCATGGTGGTTTGCTGTACAGATCATCCCATCACCTAGGTATTAAATCCAGCACCTATTAGCTATTCTTCCAAATGCTCTCCCTCCTCCCCTAACCAACTCTCCAACAGGCCCCAGTGCGTTGTTCTCCCCTTGTGTTCATATGTTCTCATTATTCAGCTCCCACTGAGAACACGCGGTATATGGTTTTCTGTTCTTGTGTTAGTTTGCTGAGGATAATGGCTTCCAGCTCCATCCATGTCCCTACAAAGAACAAGATCTCATTCCTTTTTATGGGTGCATAATATTCCATGGTGCATATGTACTACATTTTCTTTGTCCAGTCTATCACTGATGGGCATTTAGGTTAATTCCATGTCTTTGCTATTGTGAATAGTGCTGCAGTGAACATACACATGAATGTGTCTTCATAATATAATGATTTACGTTCTTTTGGGTATATACCCAGTAACCTAGGTCTTTGAGGAATCTCTAAACTCTCTTCCACAGTGGCTGAACTAATTTACACTCCCACTAACAGTGTAAAACTGTTCCTTTTTCTCTACAACCTCGCCAGCTTCTGTCGTTTCTTGACTTTTTAATAATAGCCATTCTGACTGGTGTAAGATGCTATCTCATTGTGGTTTTGATTTGCACTTCTCTAATGATCAGTGATGTTAAGCTGTTTTTCATGTGTTTGTTGGCCACATGTACGTCTTCTTTTGAGAAGTCTCTGTGCATATCCTTTGCTGACTTTTTAATGGGGTTGTTTTCTTTTTTCTTGTAAATTTGTTTAAGTTCCTTCTAGATGCTGGACCTTTGTCAGATGGATAGATTACAAATATTTTATCCCATTCTGTATGTTGTCTGTTTACTCTGATGATAATTTCTTTTGCTGTGCAGAAGCTTTTTAATTAGATCCCATTTGTCAATTTTTGCTTTTGTTGCAATTGCATCTGGCATCTTCATCATGAAATCTTTGCCTGTGCCTATGTCCTGAATGGTATTGCCTAGATTTTCTTCTAGGGTTTTTATAGTTTTAGGTTTTACATTTAAGTCTTCAGTGCATCCTGAGTTGATTTTTGTATATGGTATAAGAAACTGGTTCAGTTTTCATTTTCTGCATATGGCTAGCCAGTTCTCCCAGCACCATTTATTAAATAGGGAATCCTTTCCCCATTGCTTGTCTTTGTCAAGTTTGTCGAAGATCAGATGGTTGTAGGTGTGCAGTCATATTTCTAGGATATCTATTCTGTTCCGTTGCTCTGTGTGTCTGTTCTTGTACCACTAGTGTTGTTTTGGTTACTGCAGCCTTGTAGTATAGTTTGAAATTGGGTAGCATGATGCCTTCAGCTTTGCTCTCTTTGCTTAAGATTGTCTTGGCTATTTGGGCTCTTTTTGATTGCATATGAATTTTAAAATAATTTTTTCTAATTCTGTGAAGAATGTCAATGGTAGTTTCATGGGAATAGTATTGAATCTATAAATTGCTTTGGGCAGTATGGCTATTTTCACAATATTGATTCTTTCTATCCATGAGCGTGGAACGTTTTTCCATTTGTTTGAGTAACCTCTGATTTCTTCGAGCAGTGATTTGTACTTGTACTTGAAGAGGTCCTTCACTTCCCTTGTTAGCTGTATTCTTGGCATTTTATTCTTTTTGCGGCAATTGTGAATAGAGTTCATTTATGATGTGGCTCTCTGTTTGTCTATTACTGGTGTACAGGAATGTTAGTGATTTTTGCACATTGATTTTGTATCCTGAGATTTTGCTGAAGATCCTTATCAGCTTAAGACTCTTCTGAGCTGAGATGATGAGGTTTTCTGGATATAGGATTATGTCATCTGCAAACAAAGATAGTTTGGCTTCCTATCTTTCTATCTGAATACGCTTTATTTCTTTCTCTTTCCTGATTGCCCTGTCTTGAACTTTCAATTCAGCGTTGACGAGGAGTGATGAGAGAGTGCATCCTTGTCTTGTGCCGACTTTCAAGGGGTATGCTTCCAGCTTTTGCCCATTCACTATGATATTGGCTGTGACTTTGTCATATATGGCTCTTATTATTTTGAGGGATGTTTCTTCAATACCTAGTTTATTGAGAGTTGTTAACATGAAAGGATGTTGAATTTTATGGAAGGCCTCTTCTGAATCGATTGAGATCATCATGTGGTTTTGTCTTTAGTTCTGTTTATGTGATGAATCACATTTATTGATTTGCATATGTTGAACCAACCTTCCATCCAGAGATGAAGCCTACTTGATTGTGGTAGACAAGCTTTTTAATGCGCTGTGGGATTCAGTTTGCCAGTATTTTGTTGAGGATTTTTGCAATGATGTTTATCAAGGATATTGGCCTGAAGTTTTCTTTTTTTGTTTTTCTCTGTCAGGTTTTGGTATCTTTTTGATATTTTAGATAACATTAATTTGTTAATTTTATTTTTGGATTCTTCATTGCTAGTGTCTTGAACTACACTTGATTTTTATATACTAATATTTTATCCTGAAACCTTGCTGAACTGATTTATTAGTACTAATCATTTTTAAAATTGGATTCCTGAGGATTTTATACATACTAGATCGTGTCAACTGAAAACAATTAATTTTACTTTTTCTTTTCCCATCTGGATACATTTTACTTTTTAATTTTTTCTTGCTTAAATGCCCTGGCTAGAACAATGTTGAATAGAGATAGTGAGAATAGACATTCTTGTCTTGCTCTTGATTTTATGTGAAAAGCCTTCAATCTTTCATAATTAAGGGCGAGGCTAGTTGCAGGTTTTTCATAGATATCCTGTATCATTTTGAAGAAGTTGCCTTCTATTTGTTCAGTTAATCACCACCACCTTATTTTAAAGTCTTTAAATAGGGAAATGAAGGACTTCTTCAAGGTGAACTACAAACCACTGCTCAAAGAAATCAGAGGCGACATAAACAAATGGGAAAACGTTCCATGCTCATGGATAGGAAGAATCAATATTATGTAGATGGCCATACTGCCCAAAGCAATTTATAGATTCAGTACTATTCCCATGAAACTACCATTGACATTCTTCATAGAGATAGAAAAAAACTATTTTAAAATTCATGTGGAACCAAAAAAGAACCCAAATAGCCAACCATGACAATCCTAAGCAAAAAGAACAAAGCTGCTGGAGGCTCCTTCTGTTTTATCCCTACTCTTCAGCTCCTAATTGTACTTCAAGACACAGCTCAAGTGCTGGTAATTTCAAAAAGTATGTAAATGCACTAGATCTGGCTTAAGCTCTCCTCTTACGTATTCTCATAAGATGATGCACATATTTTCATGCTAGGATTCAACTTACTGCTCTGCATTGTTGATTTAAGTTTCTGCCTCTTCAAGTAGAGTATCTTTTATTCACAAGGCCTGGAACCCACTCAGTAAATTGAAGGATGGACAGACAGATGTATGTATGTTGAGATTTATGCCATGTTTTAATTAAGCATACATAAATTAATAAAAATACTGACACAATTCTAAAATTCTTAGCAGCCACAAAAAGCAAGAGACCCTAAAGGCAAATGGAGTTGTTCTAGGGCCTCTGGAATGTAAATTGGGGGAAAACGATTGACAAATAAAAAGGCATGTCAAGTAAAAAAAAAAAAAAAAAAGATGTTGGAAGCTAGAGTTCTCCCAGAACTTGTTTGTCTCTATTCCTGGAAATAATGCTCTTTGACATCCTTATACCCCTCACCCACAATCCCACAATCCCCAATACCAGTTATTATATACTCGATTCAACTCAGAAAATATGGCAGGATATGTTAAGTAATCAACCAGGTTCATATACAAAACAAGTAAGAGCTGTGGCCCGTGATCACAATAAACCAAGTTTCACCAACTGGTTAATGTACACACACAATTCAATCAGATATTAAAAACAGATAATTAAATACTAAAATGAACAGTATAGACATTAGTTCAGTGGATGGAGTGACTCACTTGTTAACAATTATTGTGTGCTAACAATATTCCAGGTACTGGGCTAGATGGTGAGTATATAATGTTGAATGATTCAGAATCCTTGTGCTCAAGGAATTTGTGGTCTACTAAGGGAGTGGTGCAACTTAATGTATAACTTATTATTTATTCAGCAAATTCTTGTTGGAAACTACCACAGAATCTATCCTAGCAGTGCTATGAATATAGCTATGAATAAAAAAGACCAAAATATCTGTCCAGATAAAGCATACATTATGCGTACATACACTAGGGAGAGGCAGACAAAAAAACAAATGAAGTTTGTGTGAGTGTGTGTGCATGCAGACATGTGCGTATATAATGCTAAAACATGATAAGTACTATTAAAAAACAGGTTAGAGTGATTGAAACTACTAGGGTGTGAATAAGAGTGGGTTGCAATTTAAAGTAAGATCATCGTGGATGGCCTTATTGAGGTGACATTAGAGTCAAGATTTGGAAGAAGAGAGTTTATTGGCCACACAGCTATTGAGGGAAAAATGTTCCAGATAGAAAAAACAGTCAGGGAAATGCTTTGGGATGGAATCATGCATAGAGTATTCACAGAATAGCAAAGAAGCTCTAGTTCTAAAGTTAAGTGACTGGGAATAGTGGTATGGAATGAGTCAGAGAGCGGGAGGTCCTGTCAGCCTTGGGAAGAGATCAGTTTTGGAAAAGTGGAAACAGTTGGAGAACTCATGGCAGAGGGTCATGCAATTCATTTATGTTTTAAACAGATTACTCTGGCTGCTTGTAAAGAATAGACTTAGGTACAAGAGGAGATGCAGGGAACCCAGTTAGGAAACCATTGCAATAAGCTAGTTTTGAGATTATTCTAGTGGCTGAGATTGGGATGGAAACAGTGAAAGTGGTTGGAAGACAACAAATTCCGTATGTATTTAAAATTTGAGCCACTGGAATTGGATGTGTGATGTTTGAAAACGAGAAGAGCTGAAGATGCATTCAGAATTTTAGTGGGACTACTACTTAAGAGATCAGAAAAGGATGGGGAGGAGAGTGAAGACTTCAGGTGAAAATGACTGGGGATGGACCCAGGGAGGTCAGGAGTTCAGTTTTGCAAGTTGTAAACGCGAAATCTTCCAAGTGGAAGACTTCAGCAGTTGGATTTGTAAATACTAAACAGAGCTTGGCACAGGATTCCACGAAAACATGTAGAAAGGATATCTACCTAATGCTTCCCAAGGAAATGGGAAACGCTGATTCAAGAAAGGAGAAGAGTTGGCTGTGTGGTCAAGAAGGTTGCAGGAAATGAAGCGGGCATTGAACAATAGGAGCTATTTGGCTACAGAGGGTGTTGTGAGAGAATTCCAGACATAGGGAATAATCAAAGCAAGACCCATAGAATGGGAATAAGCAGAGTGAGTTTGTGAGTATGAGCAGAACCCTGCCTGGAGTGAGGATTCTTATGGAGCTGCTGGCGGATAAACATGGATGGGTGACTTAGGGCCATATTTTGGGGGAACTTGAAGGTCAAGCTTCTCTAGAAAAGCATCCCTTGCCAATTGGTCAGCTTGGAGCTTCTTTCCAAGCCCTCTGCAGCCAGAGTTCACATTTCCATCTCAACACTGTCCAGAGTATTCTGTGAGTCTATTCATTTACTTTTCTCTCAGCCTCCTGGGATTGTATGTTTCTTAAGGGCAAATACTTTATATTTTTATTTTTATCTACCCCAAAGATCCATTAGTGAAAGCTGAATAAATGTTTGTTCAAAGAATAAATTATATTTGACACATACACCTCTCGATCATATTTTCATTTCAATACTCATGGGAACTTTTTAAAAGAAAAATCTTTGTCTATAATGAATAGGTGAGAGATCCAGTACAATTATCTCACATTATAAGAGCTAACATTGCTGGAAAGATTGTAGAAAACAGTTTTTCAAAACAGTGACTACCAAGTGGCAGAGGCAAAGCCCCTTAAAACTGCTAAGGAGGAAACATTGGAAACTTGAAGGTAGATAAAAGACCAGGTTTTTAGGAATAAATTAAAGAGAGGGAAACGGCTGGTGGATTTGCAGGGAGGGAGTTTGTCCAGACCAGTTGTATATTGTAGGAGGATGGGAGAGTGAAAGTGCTTACTGCACCTTAGGTATAAGAACCTTGGGAATTTGGTACTCATCCCTTCAGAGAACTGTCAGCAAAATGCTGGGCTCAGCATTCCCACAAGGGCCCCAAGATGAACACCATGGTTTACACAGGAGCAGATTCGATGTCAAGCTCAATCCGCAGATCTGGCAAAGAGGATGGGAGGGACTGAGTGGCTGACAGTAACCAGTTACTGCTGACTGAGGGCTGGCCACCAGAACCAACTGTGGCTCCGCTCAATGTGGGCTCAGAGGAAAATAGCTGCTGCTTGAGTCACCAGCAATGCACTGCTGGGTATGTTTGAATGTTATGAAGAACTCTCTGGGGTGGGGGGGGTAGTGAATATATGCACTAATTCATTTAAAATAATTTTGTTAGCCACTATCCTACTCTTGTCTCTAGTCCTAACTCCTCTGATTCATAGAGTCGTATGTTCATTAGCTCATTTTAAAACTCCATTACTTGTTTTCCATAAAGTAACAGGGTCAGTTTGTTCATTGGAGAAAACAGCTGCCACAAACCCAAGTCTGATTATCCTCAGTTTGCCCTTTAGCCATTCTTTCACATTGAAATGGTGTTTAAGTGAAAAAGCAGCTAGTTCAGCTCCCAACTCAAGCAATTACACAAGGGCATTTCCGCAAGACAACATTCGTACTTGGTGTGCAGAATATTAAAAATATGTGTATTCTGGCCAGGTGCAGCAGCTCATGCCTGTAATCCCAGCACTTTGAGAGGCCAAGGCAGGAGGATCACTTGAGCTCAGAGGTTCGAGACCTGCCTAAGTAACATAATAGGGCCCCTCTACAAAACATAATAAATAAAGATGTGTAGTCAAGGGTCAAAATTTAATAACATTACTATTTTTTACTACTTTATGAAGTACACTGATAAGTGGAACTGACTTTTTTTTTTTTTTTTGCTCCTGGGGCAAGGCACTGTGGAAGCTCAGTTCTAGTATAGTCAGATGCCACTGTCCTAATTTATACTGCACCACTGGTGCAAATGACCACACAGTGAAAATGGCAAATAACTCAATATCATTATGAAGATAGTTTTGACCTTGTAGCACCCCTAAAGTGGTCTCAGGGATCCCTACAGATGGCAGACCACAATTTAAGAATGACTGCTATACAGAAATTTCTTTGCATATACGAATTTTTGTGTACTTCAAATTCTTGAGTCAAAATCTATAAAAATACTTTAAGGTGCCTGACATGTATTAACAAATTGCCTTGCAGATAAGGTCCACCTAAATAATTCACACTTCCCTCTGCAATGTATGACAGTCCATTTTATCAGCCAAACACTCTACGGCATTGGAGCTCCTAACTATGTCCCGTTTGTAAGTAAGATGGAGTCCAAATTGTAACTCATGGCTCAATTGTGTCTGAGCTAAAAGCAGTAATTTCTCTTCAATTTCCATTACTTCTCCCAGCTTAGATATTTCAACAATTCAATACATTCCTCACATAAACTCCAAACTATTCTACAAAACAATACCTGTCACAACAGATCAGTAAATTTAAAGAAAAGAAATAGTGATAAAAATAAGTGCAGGACCCGTTGCTTTCTCTCCTCTGTACTTCAAGAAAACTCTTCTTTTTAAGCTAATTCACTACATATGCTAGCAATCAGTTGTGTTCCAGCTCCTTTAATCTAAAAAGTGATTTTAAAGCTATAATCACAATCATAAAATTCCAAGGCAAAAATATTTAATGTATAATCCTAGAAATGGAAGGAAGAAAATGTAAGCTAGTTTCTGATTAAGTCACGTGATTTCAGGAGGTTTGACATAACATTCTTTTAATTTTTTTTTGGAGATGGAGTCTTGCTCTGTCACCCAAGCTGGAGTGTGTGGCAGTCTTGGCTCACTGCAACCTCCTCCTCCCAGGTTCAAGCAATTCTCCTGCCTCAGCCTCCTGAGTAGCTGGGACTACAGACATATGCCGCCACTCCTGGCTAATTCTTTGTATTTTTATAGAGATGGGGTTTCACCGTGTTGCCCAGGCTGGTCTCAAACTCCTGGGCTCAGGCAATCCACCCACCTCAGCCTCCCAAAGTGCTAGGATTACAGGTGTGAGCCACCACACCCGGCCGACATAAAATTCTTTCTAGGTAAAATTGTATAATCAAAAATTCTCTGAAGGACAAGATTCTGTAGTTTTAAGGATTTTACTAGGTATATTGAACTTCATTATAATCAGTGATCATTTTAATAGGATCAGATTTATCTTAGATAAAGATCAAAGGAATTTAACTACCCAAAGGACCATCTCATGATGTACATTACATTGCACATAATAATCCCACAAGGGGAATTCCTCATAGGCTGAGTGCTGGGCAGAAAACTCCAGAGAGCATTTGGTTGGTGCCTAACCTATGAAGAATACCCAGCACCATGGCTAGAACATATCTAGACACACCGTAGATATTTATTCATCCTTTCAAAGCCTGGTCCATCATCTGTAATTTCCCCTCATCAGAAAAGGACATGTGTTCAAGAGGGAAAGTGTTATTTCTAAAAAGGGATGTTAAGCCTCATTAAAAAGCACAGATATTAATATTTTCAAATGCAATTATGCCTAACAGACTATTAATATTGTAAATGTAATCTTGTGGTTAGGATTTGCTAAATCAACACATCAATAAACTCTAGTTGTTTGTACAATTAAAAAACCTATTTTCACACTTATAAAAATGACATTTGAAATTAGAATAAGGCATGTAAAGAAACATTTCATTGTGGATGACAACAAATTTTGTGCAACTGATTTTTAAATCAATTATTGGAGGAAAAATAGATTCAGTTAATACAACTTTCATTCATCCTCAAGAAAGAAATTACATGTTCAATAAATAAGTAATCTGGTAATTAAATAAGCCTTTTAAGTTAAATATGCCTTATAGTGCATATTTAAGCTTTTAAACAAATACTAAAAATATGAGAGAATTCTTTTTTAATTCTGAATTTCAGGGATCTCAATAATTGTATTAAGTATGGTAGAAAAGGGTGATCAACAAGAAGTAAGGACCAAGCCAGAGCTTTTTCTTTGCCAGTTCAAGTGTTTCAAAAGACAATGTTCATGTCTAATGGAGAGACAACTTAAATGTACTTATTCACTGGATGAGGATTTATTAAGTGTTTTTCATTTGCTAAGTTTTGTGTACAAAACCCAATCAGATCTGAGCCCTAATCTTCCACTTATTGATACTAGTATTTACAAAGGTCTTACTAGTATTTACAAAAGTCAGGCACTGGTCCAGGCACTTCAAATAGGTGGGAGGCAGGATAGACAGGTCCCTGCTCTTCTGTAGTTTACGGTCTATTGGGTGGTAGGAGAAAAAGGACAACAAATGACAAACAAGTAAGCAAATGAATGAACGAGACCATTTCAGAGAGTGATTAATGCTAGCAAGAAGACAAAACAAGAGGATGTAAGGAAGTCATAGAAGTACATTTCAAAAGGAAAAATTTGAGCTTAGCTCTAAATGACACAGGGAAGGCAGACATGCACAGAACCAGGGTGGAACTTCAAGACAGGGGAAACAACAAGTGCAAAGGCCTTTAGAAAAAGAGTTAAAAGAGATTCGATTGAAAAGATAGGCAAGTGGAAGCTTCCTCCTTCCCCCAGCTGCCCACCTCATCTGCCCCAAATCTTTACTACATGATATTAGAATCTGATCTACTTCTTTTCTCCAGACCTGGAAATCAACCCACCCGGCCAGGGGACTGGGTTTTGTGAGCCTCTAGCAAATTAGACTTGATTTTATCTACTTAGTTGTATTTAGGAGTTTTTATATTTTACATGGAAGCAGTATTAAATCAAACAATTTATAAACCACTGTTTATAAGTGGAGAAAGTAAGCTCTAGCCTGTAAGAGCAATTTATAGTCGAGGCCAGGGTTAAAATACCTGGAACTCCCAGTGCTATTCATCTTGGGGAGACACATTGCCTTTTACCTTCGTCACTCTTGGGCTGAAACATGACAGCTGTTGATCTACTTGAGCGTTGTTAGCAGGTTGAGAACAGTGATCTATAGAGTAAAACACTCAGTGCATTAAGAAAAGTTGGCATCTCAAAGATAGATACCCAGAGTTTATGGGGAAATGATGGTCTCCATATTGTTGACAGAACACCCCAAATTCTCAGGTCACTCATCAGCATAGTTATTAATCTTCTTCTCCAAGTCAAAGGAAGAAATATATCAGACTTAAAAATCCTAAGGGAAACAGAAAAAAAAAAAAAAAGAGACAGAGTAATTTATAAAAAAACATTTTGAGTTTTGTTTTGATTTTCTTAAAAAGGACAATTTGGTGAGACTATTAAAATCAGGCATATTTCAATATGACTGACACATATAATATATAAACATTTTTGAATAGGTAATCCATTCACAAAGCACATAAATCAAAACAATATAAAGAGGTAGTCAGCAAAATGTTTCTATTTCATTTCCACACTTCTTTTCCACTAGGGTAACTTTTTATTAGTTTCTTTGTCTTCGTTTTTTGTGTGTGTTACAGAAACAGAAATACATATTGTTGTTTCTCCTCTTTTTTATATAAGATTTCATATTATATATAGTGCTGTACACTTTGCCTTATTATTTAAACAGTATGTCTTAAGGATCTCAGTATAGTATTTCAGAGAATGGAAATCTTTCCCCATCAGCCCACAAAGAACTCCGTCCTTTTTTCTTTTGCATGTGCATTGTATCCTATTAAATAAATGTACCACAATTCGTTAAACACAGTCCTTTATAAATGGATATTTAGTCTAATTCCACTCCTTTGCTACTACAACCAGTGCAGCAATGAACGTTTGTTCATAACATCATTTTGCACATGTACAATTATCTACAAGATAAGTTCCCAGAAGAGGGATTTTTGTGTAAATTAAAATTATCCATTTGTAATTTGGGTAAGTCCGTGGCGGGAGTGTGCTATCCACTACTGCCAATAATGTCTGAGAATGTCTACTTACCCAATAGAATGTTTCCTGATACTCTTATATTTTTGACAACCTGATAGATGAAAAATGTCACAGTGAACTTTTATTTTGCATTTCTCTAGTTATGATAGAGATGGATCATTTTTTCATGTTTAAGTGGAATTTATATTTCTGTTTTGCTAATTTTTTGTTAATATCCCTTTGCCATATTTTTATCATGATTTTCTTAATTTATATTAAAGAGAATCACTTTTTGTGGTATGAATTGCAAATGTTTCTCAATTTTCTTTCATTTGTCTTGGCTTTACTTGCAGAGGTATTTTTGGTTTTGGGTTTTTTTTGTGGTTTTTTTTTTTGTTTTTTTGTTCTTTGTTTTCTGTTTTTTTTTTGCTAGGTAAAAGGATATTTTGTTGTAGTATTTATCAATCTTATATAGCTTCTGGATTTTCTCCTAAAATTATATAGCTTCATTTTACACTTAAATTCTTTATCCATTTGCAGTTTATCATACTGTACAACGTGAGGTGTTTTGTTTTTATTTTTTTTCCTAGAAGACTGCCTACTTGTTCAACACAATTGGAGACCTTTATTTTCCCCCTTCTGATTATACTTATCATCTCCATCATATGCCATATATACTTGTATTTATTCATGTAGAGACAACACATTGCTTTAATTATTGAGGTTTAAAAATAAGTTGTAACATCCAGTAGATCCACTTTCTTTACATAATTCTACATAATACAAATCCATCTGCTGTGAATAGAAATAGAGTTGATTATCCAAAGCCCATTGTGCAATTTCCTGGGTCAGAAGCCATTTGGCCTCCATCAGAACAGCCTTCTTCGCTCTACTTCTATTCTTCTATTCTTCTATTCTCTACACACCTGCCCCACTCTCCACTCCATCAGATTTCTTTCTTTCTTTCTCGTTCTTTTCCCTTTTTTTTTTTTTGAGACAGAGTCTTGCTCTGTCACCCCGGCTGCAGTGCAGTGGCATAATCTTGGCTCACTACAGCCTCTGCCTCCTGGGTTCAAGCAATTCTCCTGCCTCCACCTACCCAGTAGCGGGAACTACAGGCATGCACCACCACACTCAGCTAATTTTTGTATTTTTAGTACAGAGGGGATTTCACCAGATTGGCCAGGCTGGTCTCGAACTCCTAACCTCAAGTGATCCACCTGCCTCAGCCTCCCAAAGTGCTGGGATTACAGGTGTGAGCCACCATATCCGGCCAGATTTGATTACTAAAACTGACATTTGTGGGCACCAAGAACCTTGTCCTCCTACTGTCCTTGTGCTCTCCTCCTATTTGTCAGATGGACAAATGCAGTGCTTTTTAAAGCTTCCACATGTGGGGGACCTATATCTGCGTTCTAGGCTGTTGGATCCAAATCCTACAAGTTGTTCTGGAGAGCAAATAATCGTTAAGTTTCTGTAGATTCACTATAGAAATATATGCTTCCAAGAATGTGTGTAGGAGAAATAAACATAAAGGACATAAGGAAAAAGAAAAAATAAAAAAGTTTCTCAGGTTCCAGAGGTTGTTGCTTGGTTTTGAGCAAAGCACTGAATTCCTCCTGTCTGCAAGGCAGCCTCCGCCCACCCCGCCCCAGTGATGTGAAGTGACAGGTAAGCCCCTGACAGCTAGAGAAATTAATACAGAAGCAAACCTCTATGTCTCCTCCCCTTTCTGAGCAATGGAGACAGTGGGTGGGGGGTGGGATCGAGAGAAGGAGGGAGAGAAGATAGAGAAGAGACTGCAGAAGCAGAGAGAGAGAAGGGGGATAAGATAGAGAAAGAAATTAAACACGCAAGAAGAAAACTTCAAAAACCCTATGCGGAGGCAGCAGCTCTCCAGGACTAGCAACATTGTAGTCATTTTTAAGAATCTCAGGCATGGACAGCATTTTCTCTGTGGGTATTTCTGAAGAGGAATCGTCCTGTCACATTTGTGGTCGCAGGTCACAGGAGTGGGAGTCCTGGCAAACCTCCTTTACTGAATGAGCCCTGGCCTTTCCTCCTGAGCCCTCCCATGGTGGGGCACCTTCCTTCTCAGTCCCTAGTTCAGGGCTGTCATGCAGCAGAGATGTCGCCCCATGTGGTGCTTCAGAGTCTGGGAATGGCCTGGGCATTTGAATCAGGAGATGCAAATCCAACGCCTGTCGCAACCCACCTTGGACATTTTGGGTATCTGAGGGTCACCCTCATCCCTTCCTATAACATACTGTGAGGGTGGAGGTGGGCCAAGTACTCCGTGCTGGAAACCAGGAAAAAGGCCCAAGGGGCAGGGAAGCCTTTACTGAGACACGGTGAATGCCAGGGCTGGCCAGTGGAAAGAGGCCGGGCCTCTTCCTAGCAGTGATCATCTCAGCATTCATTAGCAAATATTTCCTCAGCATTCACACCACACTAGGTCCTGGGGATAAAATGATGGGAAAGGAAAAGTTCCATCATTATAGAAAGTGATGATTTGGTGGAGGATGTGAATATATATACCAGTAATTAAGACATACATTTTTCATTATTTCTAATAAAAATGTTAAATGTTAAAAAAGAGCACACATACTGTGAGATATGTACTGACAACCACAGAAACACAGGGACAGGACTAAATCAAAGAAAAAGCAAAAACAAAATACTGTGAAGGTTTGAAAAAAAAAAATGGCCACATGTTATGGAGGTCTCAGTGGAGACTTTGGGAGGAGGAGGATTTGACTCAGGCTTGCACTCAGACCTCAGAAAACAGGTTAAATTATTACAGAAGCTCTGTATAGGTATCACTGTGGCTATAAGAAGGGATTACTGGTAGGGATGGGGCTGGGAGGCATTCCATGGTATTCATGAATCTTCCTTACTTGTGCACAGCCCACGTGCTCTCAGGTATGCTGGCAGTGCATCTTGTAACAACCAGAGATGGTGCAGCCTTCTGCTTTTCTGCCATTGCACCTCCGCTGGTCATGGAACAACAGTCCCGGTAGACACACGTGTTCCAGGAACAACAGGAGCCAATTTAGCTAAGACTAAACCACACATAAGGGGAGGTAGTGAGAAATTAGGCTAAGACCTGGGTTTGAGTTACTTTTTCTAAAAAAAAGTCAGCTAATGTCAGCTAATGAGTCAAGAACTGGTATTAAGAAGCTCTAAATTCGTTAGCTTTTCCTAAACCTTCCTATCAGAATCGCCATAGAGATCACTAAATTGCAAATCTTCATTCTCCTTTGATTATACTAGTTTTTCCCCCACACTAATAATGGATGCTTATTTCCTCTTCAATTTCTGCTTTCCTGACTTATGTTTAGAAGCTTTGATGCATTTTTGGATTTAATCTTTTGATTTAATCTATGTATGAATGATCCCTAAGTGGTGTTTTGTAAACAGCTTGTTATTTTGTTGAGGCCTTTGAAATTAGTGAGTCTGGAGAAGTAGCATTTTACTTAGTACTGAGAGGGTGGAGCCCAGCCCAAGATCTGTATCCCAATCCCATTTGAGTTCTATTTGAAACCCCTGGTAGAAGATTTATTTTATGGGCAACTCATATGCTACAGTAATATTCACAAAATACAAGGGATATATCATATTCCAGTAGTATTGCAGTACAGTTGGTTTTGGTTATTCATGGCTGTTGTCGTAAACCCCTACTAACTTCAACAGGAAAGGTACCAGATTCAAGATGCCAAAGAAGAGACCCAGAGCCAGCTAATGAGACATGGGGTTTTATTCGAGGCTTACATACAGGAGAAAGAGTCCAGTGATGGTGGGCTGGACAGGAGAACTGCATTAATTACAGAAATGATCCAGTGGTAGTACGATGGACGCAATCATCTGCTTACCTACAGTCCAGTGGTGGCAGGCTGAACACAAAAACTGCAACTGCTTACCAACAGCATGCTGTTTATACAGTATTTTCACTTAACACCCTCCCCTTAACAACCTCCATCTGGTAACCTTCATGTAACCCAAAACTCAAGGCTTTAATCCCCTGTATGGCTTGTGTTTCAGAGGATGGACTGGGGGCTCAGGTGTTCCTCATAGACAAGGAACAAATCTCTGGGTTGGCTACTCCCAGATTCCCTAGCTTGGACCAACATTCAGGTGTGTCTGCCATGCAGGGCTATTCTAAGGGTGTGTCCAAGGTACTGCTGCCAGAGGTGTTTACCCTGCAATGGCTAATGCACAGGGTGCTCCTTAATCCCATATATATATATTTGCAGGGAGTTACTGATGATTCCAGAAATGTGATTACTATTCTGGGCATTGAATTTACAGGGAACTGCATTTCTAGTTTCAGACAACTGATTAATAAATTAGCCTGGAGGACCTAGTCAATCAACAGATATTGTGATGTGAGTATGGTATGTGCCCACCAATGGTAATAAGAACAACATGAAATAAAATTAAATGAGGGGAGGGAAAAATAAATCTGGCTTCCTGCCCCAAAGTGGCTCACACCATTGTAAGAAAGATAGATATGTGAACAAATAATTATAAAGAAAACTGAGCGTACGATAATAAAGGCATTCCCAAGATGCTATGAAACTCTGAGAATGGAATGCATTACGTGGGAGTTGATGTGATTAGAATTAAGAAAGGCTCCATGGCTGAAGTTGGATATGCCAGGGGATTTTCAACAATAAATAGGTTATTAAAGATGAAGAAGACAAAAAGGGCACTGCAGCTTCACTTGGAATTTACCGACAATGTTTTTTTTCCTTATTTTTCCATTCTTTTTTCCTACTTATATTGAGCTGAGATTTTTTTAATGGCATGAAGTGGGGACAGAATGAGGTATCTCTGATAAACAAAGACGTATTGTGACCTGCCAGGCCTCTGAGTTGTTTCTCCAAGAGACTGAGAAATGCCCTGTGTGTTGACTGGGGCTGCGAGTAGGTTAGAGTCTCCCAGACTGGTATAAGGGACCAGCTCATCTTACTTTCATCTTTACTGTTACCAGCCTATAATCAACTGAGGAAAGCTGAAGTCCACAGACGAAGAGAAAGAGAAACACCCTCAAGGTGTTGAGAGTTAATATGATTAAAATGAGCCCATCAGTGCAGGCACAAACCTTCACTGATCCTCTCAGTCAGGTAGCTTCCCCCAGGCCTGCTTGGACAGATGAGATGTCAAATGTGCTTCTCATTCTCACAGCACCTGCCTCTGCTCTAGGTTTTCCAGCCAGGGACAGTCCACCTACTTATCAGGCAATTTATTAACATATTTTATAGATTCATAAAGTTTAACTTGTTCTTCTTACTTCATTGTAAGCCACAAAGAGGCAGTAGTTAGGAGCCATTTGGGGTTGGGAAATGGGAATAGTTAACCAAGGTTTCCCAGTCCAAAAAACCGAGCAATTGCAATGCTGCTCTGGGCGAAGGCCCAAGGCTTTTGGCTTAATTATGCTCACTGGCTCTTGCCTCATCTGTATTCTGAGACCTTTTCCCCTCAAAACACTTCTCTCTGTATTTCTCTACTCTCACAGGCTTTGTTATTTCACATTGGGCCCACATTTTGTGTTATTCATTTCTGCCTAACAGTTTCCTGAGGGCAGGAGCAAAGGGGGGGAGGCTCTGAGTGGTGGCCCAGGTGGTCACCCAGCATAGCCCCATGCTAGAAGCTGGGGCACCTGCGCTGTTGGTCACAGCATCTAGGGCTGCACTGCTATCACCATCCCAATCTCTTCATTTTGCAGTAATCAATTTGTGGTGGGATATTATCTAGTAAAATGGGGTAAAATCTATAAGAAGAAAAAATGACACAAGGACATTCTCAATTGTCTTTCAAATGATCATGGCTAAGTCATCTTAAGGTAAAAAACTTTATTCAAACACATCAAAATAATCAGCTGTTCCATAGATTCTCCGCTCCTGGTCATCAAAAATGCCTGGGCGACTGCTCATGGGATCACAGAGCTTCCAGAATGTTAGCAGAACTGTAGAATTCCAGGGGCCTTAGAGCGGCATCTTCCACAGGTGCCAGTAAATGCTCCATGCTGTTTGCTTTCAGACATGCACAATGTTTCCAATGATTGGCCACCTACCCTCTTCATTGAAGAGATGAAGTTGACTGCATGTGTGTGATTAACAAGGGAGCAGACTAGTGATCCCAAATGGTGTACGAGATGATCCACTGACGGATAGGAAGAAAAATTTTATTTTCTATCTTAGTTGATTTTTATCCATACATTAATTCATGCATGAATATACACTACCAAAAAGTTTGGAGACCCTTAAACTAGAACCTGACCAGCAGGAAACAAAGCGTAGTGAATCCTCTGGAACACTCATCCAAAGCATACATGCAGGGATGCTTTCTTGCTGTGTGTGGGCTGACAGGGGGTTCCCAGACAACACTTGGACTAGAGCTAAGAGGAATCCTAGCAACCTGCAGATGTGGAGACGTGTGCTTGCATGACAAGGTTATGGGACTTGTAAAAGAAGGAAATAACAATCTTCCTATTTTGCTTAATTTATGGAATTTGAGAATTATGCATTTATTTGTAGTAGTGATATTTTTCTATTACCATTTTTTCCCTAGATTTCAACAATGGTTTCCTAAAAAGCATTAGTTGAACAAGATAGATAGATAGATACATACATACATACATACATACATACATACATACATGCATACATACATACATATTCCCATGCCTAGAATAAATACTAGAAACATTAGGTGGGGAAAATAATGAATTTTGTATTGGTTCATCCCACGATGATCTGTCACTTGTGTTCAAGGCCTTCATTCTTCTCTATTTTTGCTATCTTGCAAAATATGAAACATTGATGTAAAACACCGTATTGAGTCTCACATCTCTGCATAATGGGCATTAGCTCCATCAGAAAGAGAAAGAGAAACACCCTTAAAGTGCTGAGAGTTAATATGATTGCAATGAGCCCATCTGTACAGGAACAAACCTTCACTGATCCCCTCAGGCAAGTAGCTTCTCCTAGGCCTGCTTGGACAAAACATGTACCAGCAATGGACAGAGCTTCCGCCTAATAATGCAAGAATGGAAAAGGGGTAACCTAAGCAACCATGGAAACCTTCCTTGATGCAGTTGCCAGCTGAAGCAGCTCCACTTTTCTTTGATTATTTATGGTTCTATACCTTGGGCTTTAAAGATGAAATTTAGTCTTGTGAGATGAAAAGTTCCATCAGCCAGAATTCTGGAGAGTTTGAGAGGGTGGAAGGGGGATTTGGCCAAGGCAGCATGAGACTGATTCTTAAGAGAATAGCAAGCACAGTGGAAGCCACTTCTCGCTGTGTAGCAGGGGAGGTAATTGACAGCAGTGGTAACACAGGGATGGAGAAGGAGAAAATGATCTGAGGGCATACCTGGCATAAGGAGACAGAGAATGACCAAAGAGATGGGGAAGACAGGCAGGATGAGTGTCAAGGGGAGACTGTGGGCTGGAGAGAGAAGAGAAACCCTGTTGGGGAGTTGCTGCAGGGCATGGAATGAGGAGGAGAAAGACAATGATCTCTAAACATAAAATTAAGAAATTCAGCTTAACATTAAGAAAGCACCTCCATCCTCCACTCCAGCCATTTGTGAAAAGCACTAAATACAACACTGTATTTGAGAAACATGAAATACATCTGAATCTATGCTATATTTTTTCTTCCAGACGTTTGTTTCTTTGAATGTGATACAAAGCAGAAATGGAACCAAGTAAAAGTTTAATTTTGCTCTACTTGTTGGACTTCCTGGTGTTCTGGCAGGACTGCCCCAAGTGCCAAAGTTTTCTGGCTGCTTACCCGCCCAACTCCAGGTGCACTGAATTTCTTTGACCACCGTGGGATATCACCACTATAAAATCACTCCTCTTTTCCAAGAGCCTTCCATGGAGGAAGTAAAGACACCTCAGTATATAAAATAATTTTTACTGGCATAAAATATACAAAAACTACTCAAAACAGAGAATCAAGTCAGAAAATATTCTATGGCATCTCCCAACTAGGTACTCACAATGCAAAACTATAAAGACCTTGGTGTTGTCCACCTGGTGGCTGTCCTCACTCTCAGAGCCAACTGGTCCACAGTCAGTCCTTTCAGTCCAAATGTCTTATCCCCCGGTACCAGAGCACTTCATGTACACTGCTCTAAATCCTAACAAGTTGCAATGTGCTTGTTCTACAGAAAGGATATAGCTGCCAGGAGCAGAAATCTCACTCTCAACCAGAATATCTGGAAGGGAGCCTGGCTCTGCCTGCTACTGCCCCTGTCACCTAAGCAGATCCTAGCTTTCCCCCAGGCTATAAAAATGAGGAATTGCTGGTCTCAACCTCATAGGATTATTAATTTTTTAATGTAAAATTTATATTAGAGCCAGGCATATTGGTTTGCAACTGTAATCCTAGCTGAGAAGGCTGAGGCAGGGGGATCGCTTGAGCCCAGGAGTTTGTGACCAGCCTGGGCAACATAATGAGACCCCAACTCAAAAAACCCCAACTATTTGTTATTTCTTAAATTGCAGAAATAATGCGTGCTTATTTTACCCAGTGAATCAGGTGCTAACACCTGTTACCTAGCAAAGCTGAATAAAAGCAAAGACAATTTTCTCCCTTACCCCCTCCATTACCACTCTTCTGCTATAGGCAATACACATTCTATTACTAACGTATATTCTTCTACCCTTTCTCCATACTCATACAAACATAGATAAATAAATATGGTGGAATTTCATTTTTACCAAGTAGTACCCACAATATATACTTTATTCTGAAATTAGATTTTTTTTTCCACTCAATATATTGTTGTTTTGAGGAGCAAATGAAATGAGATTCATGAAAGAGCTTGGTAAACTGTAATCACCACTCTGTGAAGCTTACAAGATGATCAGGTAGCTTGGAATTAGGTCACTCAACCTACTCTCCCTAACATCAACAATAGAGCAGCTGAGTGAAGGAATGAGTGAGAGTTGACTGAACACAAGTAAGTCAGTAATGCTGTTGCAGAGAATGCGAAATTGCCACATCTGCCTGCTCTGGATGGAGGCTGCATCAGTGCCAACAATGTGAGGATCCAGGGGCTGGAGAAGAAGAGGGCCAGGAACACATTGTCCATGTTTGGCCCTAGAACCAAGTACACTGCCTGGCACAAGTGGTCAATAAATATGGGATGATATGGGAGAGGTGTTGGATGAAATAATGAATAAATCAGTGAACTTTAAAAGGAACAAATGAAGGCACAAACAAGGCCACAAATAAAAACCATTTATTGGCTGGGCGCGGTGGCTCAAGCCTGTAATCCCAGCACTTTGGGAGGCCGAGACAGGCGGATCACGAGGTCAGGAGATCGAGACCATCCTGGCTAAGACGGTGAAACCCCGTCTCTACTAAAAAAAATACAAAAAAATAGCCGGGCGAGGTGGCGGGTGCCTGTAGTCCCAGCTACTCCGGAGGCTGAGGCAGAAGAATGGCGTAAACCCGGGAGGCGGAGCTTGCAGTGAGTTGAGATCCGGCCACTGCACTGCGGCCTGGGAGACAGAGCGAGACTCCGTCTCGAAAAAAATAAAATAAAATAAAAAAATCATTTATTGGCTGGGTGCGGTGGCTCATGCCTGTAATCCCAGCACTGTAGTAGGCTGAGGCGGGTGGATCATGAGGTCAGGAGTTCAAGACCAGCCTGACCAACATGGTGAAACCCCATCTCTATTAAAAATACAAAAATTAGCCAGGCATGGTGGCAGGTGCCTATAATCCCAGCTACTCAGGAGGCTGAGGCAGGAGAATCGCTTGAACCCAGGAGGCAAAGGTTGCAATGAGCCGAGATCGTGCCACTGCACTCCAGCCTGGGAGACAGAGTGAAACTCAGTCTCAAATATATATATATATAAAAGGTGTTGTGGTGAAAATAAGAAAGAAAATAATGAGGGAAAATGGGGAATTTTTTTCCAAGAGAGTTGAAGATGCATTTGAATAAGCAATGCAAAAAATTGCTGACACGCTGAAGGCTGATGGCAGGGGACCTGTACTTGTTTCACCAGCCAAGGGAACTCCAGAGCTGAACTGGAAACCAGGCTTCTCCTTTACCTTTTTACATTAATACAGTTTAACATAATTCTTTGGAAACCTCCTCAGGGAATACTACCTCTGAAAGCAGCTGACTGTAGGAGCTGAATGCCTTAGTTATTCTCTTTTTCTTTCTTTCGGTCTCTGTAGGCTCTCAGGTTTCTCTGGCATAGCATCCTGATTCCAGATGCTTCTGCTCTGCTCCTGTTAAACTTAACTGCGTATCTGCAAACTGCCTGTCAAAGACATGACATCCAAAGGGCCCAAGACTGACTTCTAAACTAGAGTTTCTAAGAATAATTTCCTAACCCCTTGATATTTGCTGTTCACCTATTAGCATTATTAAATAAGCTTGTGAATATTGGCTTGATGGTAAAGGGCAAGTAACCTACCTGTTATTTATACAAGTCTGGAGCCTTTAAAACTAATTATTATTATCTAACATCTTTCAATAACTTTCCTCCCTTTTATTTCATGGAACTCATACTTAACATAGGAATTCCTGAGTCAGACTGCCTGCATGCAAATACTGACTCCAAAGGTTGTAGGTCTTAGGGTAAGTTAGTTAACTTTTCTGGGACTCAATTTTCTCACTCATACAGTGGAACCGATAATATATTGCCTTTCATAGGGTTGTTACAAAAAGCATGTGACAGAGGGTCTGACACATTAAATACCCAATAAAGGTTGAAAAACAAGCTTTTAAAAAAACATTGTCGGCCAGGTGCGGTGGCTCACACCTGTAATCCCACCACTTTGGGAGCCTGAAGCAGGCAGATCACAAGGTCAGGAGTTCGAGACCAGACTGCCTGGCCAACATGGTGAAACCCTGTCTGTACTAAAAACACAAAAATTAGCCGGGCATGGTGGCTCCTGCCTGTATGTAGTCTGAGCTACTCAGGAGGCTGAGGCAGAAGAATCGCTTGAACCCAGGAGATAGAGGTTTCTGTGAGCCGAGATTGCACCACTGCACTGCAGCATGCTGAGATCACACCATTGCACTCCAGCCTGGGCGACAGAGCGAGATTCCATCTCAAAAATAGAAAAAAAAAAATGTCATTATTTTAGGAATGATGTCTATTAAGCATTAATTTATTTTTATATTGATTACTCAAAAACATATGCGGCCAGGTGCGGTGGCTTACGCCTGTAATTCCAGCACTTTGGTAGGTTGAGGCAGGCGGATCACCTGAAGTCAGGAGTTTGAGACCAGCCTGGCCAACATGGTGAAACCCCATCTCTATTGAAAATACAAAAATTAGCTGGGCATGGTGGCAGGCACCTGTAATCCCAGCTACCCTCGGGAGGCTGAGGCAGGAGAATCACTTGAACCTAGGAGGCAGAGGTATACATTAAGACCTAATGTATACCTAGAGCCGAGATCACGCCACTGCACTCCAGCCTGGGCAACAAGAACAAACTCCGTCTCAAAAACAAAGAAAGAAACAAACAAAAATCAAAAACAAACAAAAATATGCAACTGAGTATGCAAGTTGAGAGAAATAGAAATGTAAAACTAGCATCAAATATAAGGTGGTTTTTGCTTTTGAGGTGCATTTGAGGTGGTTGGTGCTTTGGTTGGGATATAAATTCCATTCTGAGGCAGGCTCTTTGAAACATTGAAAGTAGATGCCTAGAACCGAACCCCTCAGGGTACTCCAGCTGGATGCCACCACTCAAACCACGGACTGAGGGGCTATAAATGCACAGCTGAACCACCACAAGTATCACCCAGCAAACGATGATTGTCATGGTGCAGCAAAGTGGGCCTGGTGAGTAGTATATAAAGAAATGCTCTGTAGAACAAAGACAGAAATAAAGCAGTCTGACTCAGGAATTCCTATGTTAAGTATGAGTTCCATGAAATAAAAGGGAGGAAAGTTATTGAAAGATGTTAGATAATAATAATTAGTTTTAAAGGCTCCAGACTTGTATAAATAACAGGTAGGTTACTTGCCCTTTACCATCAAGCCAATATTCACAAGCTTATTTAATAATGCTAATAGGTGAACAGCAAATATCAAGGGGTTAGGAAATTATTCTTAGAAACTCTAGTTTAGAAGTCAGTCTTGGGCCCTTTGGATGTCATGTCTTTGACAGGCAGTTTGCAGATACGCAGTTAAGTTTAACAGGAGCAGAGCAGAAGCATCTGGAATCAGGATGCTATGCCAGATACACCAGAGCTATAAGTCCACTGGGGTCCTCTCAGAGGGTGGTACATGTATGGGGTGTTTCTCCAGCAATAGAGCCATCCTCCACCTGCAGGGTAGCCCATAGCCCTGGCTGATTCTGATGAAATCTATCCCTATCACTCCGGAGCTGAACTCAGGGTATTTCCAATCTAAGCTAACTGTAATGCCCTAGCACTATGAAAGGAACTAACCTTTTTCAATTTGTGATTAACCCAGCTATACCATTCCCAAGTGCAGGCAGGCTCAACTCTGCTGGATGTGGTGTCCAGCTGAACAGGTTACTGTATGTGTTCCACTTCGTTATAGGACCAACTTCACAGCCCCTCAATCAATTTCCATCTCCTTGTCTGGAAACAAAACAATGACATGCTGTTGCTGCCTCTTCATGTTGGAAGCCAGTGCTTGTAGTGAAATGTCAGAGAGAGCCAATTGCTACTTCATCCCTCTGTGGTCATGCTAGGAACCTTCATTCTGGAGTAAAATGGAAAGATGCAGCTAGGGCAGACTGCTTCACGGGATGAGGATGTTACAGTGCTACTTCCTGCTGTGAACACATGAATTGAAACATCAGACCCACTTCTGAAAGTACTGGGCTTTAGTCAGGAAACTGTGTTCAAATAATCAAAGAGTATTTTCTTGCTTGGAAATAGTGTGAACTGGATGATTCTACCTCAGTTCTGAGTGTGATTCCTTTTGCAAGGTTGATTTTTTTTTTTAAGAACATTTTTTCCCCAGCTTTGAAGACCCTCAAAAGTAGAGTGGATTACATTCAACTTTCTAATTAGAAGCAAGGAAGAAAACTTCAAGGATCTCTGAATAATCTGACCTAATGTCAATGGACATATACATACATGTGTGAAACTGGAGATGACACATCTGCTAACATAACGTGAACTCAGTCATGTAGTGACTATTTACCAAGTCCCCTGCAGTTCCTGATGTTGAGTTGAGTGCTGGGTCTGCAGCACGTGAAGCACGTGTGATCTCTCCATCATGGGGAATGGGATCCAGAGGACAGGAAAACAGGACAAATAAATAACTAATTAAAGATCATGGTCCCTGCAGGAAGAAGAGAAAGCAAATCAATGCTATTTTCCTTGGTAAAAAATTATCCTTAATTAAGCTTTCCTCCTATTAGTCTCCATCTGTTTGTCCAATTGCTTCAACTGTTTTCTTTTAAGGCCTAATGTATACCTAGTGCTTAGCTTTCCACCTGAAAACACAAACTGTAGAAGTTCCAGCGAGGAACCATATAGTATTTGAATAGGGTTACCTAGAATATGGAGGAAAACAAGTGATGGAATAAAATACAACCTGAAATAATCATATAGGGAAAAGTTCTTAACTGAACAGACTCTTTAAACCCCAGGATCTGCTGTCTGTGCTCTGGAAGACTAGCTGAAAAAGCAGAGGAAACATGCTACTCAGCAGTGTTCCCTGGTCTACCCTCATGAGTTTGTGAAACAACAGGAGGCACCTGAGAAAGGAGAAAAGAGATAAGCCCCATCCCCGGTGGACTGTGCTCCAGGTGGGAAATCTCCTCTACAGAGAGTTGAGTGACCAGGAGGGAGTCCTTTTGGAAGGTGAACTGACTGCTGTTAGCCTTCGGAGTCCACTGATTGTTCTTAATGGGAAGGTACAAGGATCAAAGTGCATCTCAAAGCATTGTCAGAATGAGCCCAATGCACCTTGCACTGTCCCACCCCTCCTCCTCTGACCCTTCCTGCAGGGGTCACCACTAGTCAACTGCCCCCACCTCAACCCCTGGGCTCTTTCCCAGTCTGTGGCATCAGAACTATGTACTTATTTCTTTAATGCCTCATGTAATCCTGATATTCGTATGAAGTTCCCACTGCTTTAACATTAGCAGAGTTTAGTGACACTAAAAATTAAAGCATTCCTTAAGCAAGGCCATGTAGAGAATTATCTAATTCACAGAACACTTTCAACTAATGATGCTCATTAGCTTACACAAAACAAATCATTATGACTTTCACCTCTTTTCTAGGGCAGGACAAGCTTAGATATATTATATAGGGAATTTTTTCTACAGGGGACACTTGCTTTCCTTTTCTCACCTAGTTAGAAAATTTCTTTCCAAGTGTAATCTTGGCGGTGTTATATAATTGTGCTTAAAAACGTTTATTCAATAAGAGAATGCCTGGTAATGAAGAGCACCCTAAATCTCACCAAGAATGTGTCAAAAAATAAGTGTACAAGTATAAACCTGTATGAAAAATTTGAAAATATTTTTTCTATGCTCCAAATTCTATAAAATGGGCATATGGGGACTGCCTACATAGATTCTATGCAGATTCGTAGTATATTATAAAGTCCACTTATTGGCCACCAGTGCACACACACACCCTGGTGTCTCTCAGGTGTGCATGGACTGAACTAAGGTGGAAATGTAACTTGAGCGATATTAAAGAATGAAAATGGTTAATTTGCAGATATGGGAATAATAATTCTCTGTGTGTGGCAAAGGTATCTAATTTACAAATAGTGATTTGCAGAGACATGGAAACATATATCAACATTTTATGAGATTATTATTTAAGGCTTCAGAACACAATTTATACCCTCTATCCTCATCTCTCCTCCCTTGCACATGCACACAAACATGCATGCACACACACACAGTACAGGGCCACTTGTGACATTGCACTATACACAGATAAACCCGTTGAACTCTCTACTGTAATGAGGAAGACTCATTAGCAAGTTCACTCATTAGCTACTGTACTTTTTCCCAAAGTTGTCCACTATAATCATTCACCTGTTTTCTCAAGTTATCTGCCATTATTTTCTTCATTAGTAGCTCTCAGTGAATGCCTGGATTTCACAAAGGTCTTACACATTCCATGGAGCAAAGCCTTCAGAGTACTGAGGGTTATGAGAAAAGCATAGAATTTTCCTCAATAAATGGCTACTCTTCAGCACAGAGCATTACAATGAAAGACTAATTCCTAATTTGTTCGTTCTACATGTTCAGCAGCCAAGAACCATAAACACAAACACATAGATGTCACACTAGCTTAGACTAACTTCTATAAATGTTATAATTTGCAGATAATTTATTGTCATGTAACAGTAGAAGCTTCATTAACTAAGTAGTAGTCAATGTAGACTTGCCTTTATTACTTATAAAATTGTACTTCTAAATTTACTAGTACACAAATACCACAATTTTAGTATGTAAAATCTTGCTTTAGTTCTTTTTTTCTGATGTCTTTCCTCCACCAAATAGTATCCTGCTCAAGGGAGGCTACACAGTTATTTTATCTTTTTATCTCCAATATTCCCAGGTACAATGGGTCTTATTAGATAAAGGTAGCTAAAACTTTGACGCGCATACCAGCTATTCTTCAAAATATGGGTTTTCTGAAGTTGGGACTATTCACAAAAAGGAAATGTGCATGGAAGATTATAGTAATGAATCTTGAAGATTACATCCCTACTTTTTGTGTGATGCAAATATAATTATCTCTTTCTGCCGAGACCAGCTTGGTCGGGGAGACCCTAACCCGGCGGCCCTAGAGGAATTAAAGGTACACACACAGAAATGTAGAGATGTGAAGTGGGAAATCAGGGATCTAACAGCCTTCAGAGCTGACAGCCCCAAACAGAGTTTTACCCACATATTTATTAACAGCAAACCAGTCATTAGCATCGTTTCTATAGATATTAAATTAACTAAAAGTATCCCTTATGGGAAATGAAGGGATGGGCCGAATTAATTGCAGCAGGAACACACCCTTAAGACACAGATCGCTCATGCTTTTGTTTGTGGCTTAAGAATGCCTTTAAGCGGTTTTCCGCCCTGGGCGGACTGGGTGTTCCTTGCCCTCATTCCTGTAAACCCACAACCTTCCAGCTTGGGCTTTAGGGCCATTATGGACGTATCACAGTGCTGCAGAGATTTTGTTTATGGCCAGTTTTGGGGCCAGTTTATGACCGGATTTTGGGAGACTTGCTCTCAACATCTTTCTCCTTTCTATGAGTCCTTTATCCATACAGATATTAAGAATAGAGCACTGACATGATGCTCAAAGTGTATGCTCTTTGGAGCATTTAGGATTTTGGATTTCCAGATTAGGAATGCCGAACCAGTATGTAATGTAAATATTTCAAAATTTGAAAAGATTCGAAATCTGCAACACTTCTGGTCCCAAGCATTTTGGCTGAGGAATACTCAACATGTACTACTACTCAAATTTATCAATAATTGCTTGTTGGATGAAAGACCAAACGAACCAGTAGCCCATCTACCAATCCTCTGATAAACAAAATATTTTAAGCTCTAGGTTAATAAGCCCATGCTCATTTGCATTCAGGTCTTCTGTTTAAGGTACTTTGCATTTCAAAAGAATAATTTTTTTCTCTATTCTAAGATTATTATTTTCATTGAGTAGGATGTTAATCCCCTTATTTTCAAGAATAAACCTAATTCATTATACTATGCACAATGACCTGTATTTTGGATTCTCGAGTTCTAATGTATCTCATCAATATGTATCTCACCAGTGATTTTTTTTTTCAAAAAGTAAGTTTTATTAAGATATAACTCACATACCACAAAATTTACCCATTTAAAGTGCACAATTCAACAGCTTTGAGTATATTTACGGAGTTATGCAACCGTTACCACTATCTAATTCCAGATTGTTTCATCACCCCAGTAAGAAACCCTGTGACCAATAGCAGTCACCCCCTAGTACTCCCCTCCTCTAGCCCCATTTAGCTATATCCCAATTGGGAAAATTATCTTAAAGGCTTAGTTTAACATTTTTTTGTAATTAGAATAAGCAGTGGACTTTTCTGGTGTGGTTGTTTATCACTCCTATGCCATTCACTTATTCAGTAGCTCTACAGATATTGACTGAATAGTATCTGGGGCATAAAAGTGAGGGAGAGTAGACAGTTCCACATGTCACATGCTGTTCTTTCTTGAGGTAAGCTCAGACTACAGGGACTGTGTCTCATTTCTGTGCTTGATTGCTGTAAGATTAGACCCAACACCATTTTGCATGAAGCTAGAGCATTAAGTTACTAGAATACCATCATCTGATGTATCTCACCCTTTAGAGGTGTGATTACATGCTTCTAGGGATGCAGATTATGCCTGTGACCTACAAATTTATTCAGAGTTAGAACCTGGTTCCAATCAGAAGAGACCACAAGGAATATAAGTGAAGAAGCCTGGCGTGCTTCCATCTCAAACTCCGCCCCTATTCTAATCCCTTTCATGGGAAACTGACTGGGGTGTGGCCAGTAAGCACCAATTCCTCATTCCTGTGCACGTGTGCCTCCCACTGGGTGGTTCATAGATATACCTTAACATACTCAAATCATTATTTTGAGTATTTACTTCTGTTGCACAAATTCTTTGATGTGGGAAAGACTTACCTAACAGATAATTCCTGTAGTACCTTGTTACTTCTAGCTCACGATTGTGTGCATCACTGCACATAAACTTGTAATATTTGCTAATTGTATCCTGTATTTGTCTTATTTTCCCAAATAGATAGATTTCTGTGTCTCTGCTCCATTCCTGCACCATCACCTAGTGGTGTGGCCTCATGCCATTTATATATGATAATTGATGGGAGTTGGTTTAGTTGTCAGTAGAAAGCCATAGGTTGAATCACCTTTTCTACTGACTTCCATTTTCTAGTAGTATTCAGTGGAGGATTGGTCCCCTGCCAACTGGTATTGCTGAATGCCTACTTTTGGTCTGCAGTCCTAGTACCCTCTACTACTGGATTTGCCTGGTGTTTGAGGACCTGTTATATGCGTGGCTCTGTGCTAGGTGTTTGAAGACAGCAACCTTCTTCTGTGCTTATCCTGTATCTTCATTAGTATCACTGCGTTGACCACATGGGGTGAAGGATGTTGAGTTTTCTGTCTTTTTTCCATAGGCTGTGAGCTCCTCATGGGCAGCATAGAGTCTTACACAGAGCCTGGCATACAGGCCCTTAGTACTTGTCATGTGAATAAATAAATTAAAAGGCAGTTGTTAGCAGCTTTCTGACTAGCTAAAAAGGCAGCACACATACATTTGAAACAATGAGAGAGCAAAATAGTATCATTTAAAGTGCTAATTATGTAAACCAGACAATTCATAATCCAAATGCACTTAGATACCCATGGAGTATGGTGTTCACAAAACATTTCAAGTACAATCCAACCACTAAAACTCATTTAAAAGTCGATTAGAGTTTTGTTTGCATCTCTTAAAGAACTTTAAAGGAGATGTAACTCACTCAACAGCCACACTTCATAAAAACAATCACCTTCCTTTGTCCTCTCAACTTCTTATACCCCTTTCTACTCTGCAGCCTCTCTCTCCAGTTCCCACATCTCTCTCCATACCCTCCACCGCCTGCTTTCTGGGTATCTCCTCCTTCCCTTTTTCTCAGTGGCAGACTGAGTTAGCCTTGCTGGCTTCCTTTATTCCCTCGTTCAGTCATTATCCCAAGTTCGTGCCGCAAAATCAAGCCTGGATCCAACCTGATGAGCAAGAGAATATCTCCCCTTTACAAAGTGAGAAGATGAGGAGGGGAAACAGTAAACAGCAGTTGTATAGGGAAAGATGATCAATACTGCTGTATTGGAATATGAATGTTTGTCCTTATGACAAGTGTAATAAGATTGGGAAATGGGGAGACTCTGCCAGGGCTGGTAAGAAGTCTTCCTCTCCATTTTGGGGGTGCTGTAGATTATATACATTCATCCATTGAATCCTCACAGTCACCTCCAGAATCCTACCAGGAGGAAACTAGGCTCAGAGAGGTGAAGTTACTTGCCCCAAAACAGTTATAAGTAGCAGCAAAAATGTTTGTGCCTGCAATGTGATGTCACATTATCAAAGATTTCCATAAATATATCCTTTTTGGTAACACTGTTAGGATGGAGCTAGTTGAAATTGTGAAGCAGGAAACACTTGCAGTTGGCAACTTTGTGCCTTCCATTGCAGGCCTCCTTCTCAGGAGAGCCCTACAAACACTCATCAATATTCCTTCCTCCACCCCTGGCACACAGGCATGCACACAATATGCACCAATAACACAAAACCCAAAACATACTCCAAATCTGCTCCTAGGAAATAGTTAAATTAAAACAATTGGAGTGTTACCCTGATAGTGCTGTCTTTATTTTAACAGGAGATAAAGCTCTATGGCAAAGGGATGAATGTTTCATGATGCATTTTCCAGTTTCAGAAGAGGTGGAGATTTGTAGTCATCCATAGGATAACACTCCATAAGTCACAGCTGAGTCCACCTGCTGAGAAGGTGGCTTTTGCATTATTTTCTTTTGTAAATTTGAAAGCATTTAGTCCTGAATTTAGGATGCCAATTGATAACTAAGAAAGAAAATATAAAAAATATTGACATGTGTCAATTGTGTGCTGAAGTCTGTGAAATGTTTGTGCGTGTGTGTGTGTAAAGAAAGGAGAGAAAGAGCAAAATGAAACTTTTATCTTGAGCAAATATTCAATCACAATACAATGGCTAATAATAAAATGGTTGCACAAAACTAAGTAAGAAAGGATAATGGCATTACAACCTCCAGAATAAGAGCCTAGGAAATGGGTACCTTCTGAGAATTGCTCCCTTTAAGTACTGGATTTCTCATTTCTTAAGAAAATACTTCATGGAGGGCATGTGGCTAGGATAGCAGATTTGAATTGTGCTGATAGAAAAAGGCACATTCCTACCCTTAGAGTGGATTGAGGTGCTCCCTGATGATGTTATCCTGCAGAGAAATATAGTCAGCCCCCATTATATGCCAGGGATTGGTTCCAGGACCTCCACATATACCTAAATCTGTGCATACTCAAATCCCACACTGGGCCCTGCAGAACCTTTGTACAAGAAACGTTGGTCCTCCCCATAAGTGGATTTTGCATCCCACAGATATTGGTTGAAAAGAATCTGTGTCTAAAGGACCCCCACAATTAAAACCTGTGTTGTTCAAGGGTCACTCATGCACACATACATACATATATTAAGTATACAAACATGTAAGTATGTGTATGTGTGTCTTAGTTTGTTCATGCTGTTATAACAGAATACCTGAGACTGGGTAATTTACACACAATAGAAATTTATTTGGTTTACAGTTCCAGAGGTTGAGAAGTCCAATGTCAGGGTGCTGGCATCTGGCAAGGATCCTCTTGATGTGTCATTCCATGATGGAAGGGCAAAAAAGCCTGCCTGTGGCTGGGTGCGGTGGCTCATGCCTATAATCCCAGCACTTTGGGAGGCCGAGGTAGGTGGATCACGAGGTCAGGAGATCAAGACCAGCCTGGACAACATGGTGAAACACTGTCTCTACTAAAAATACAAAAATTAGCTAGTGGTGGCTCATGGAGGCAGGAGAATCACTTGAACCTGGGAGGTAGAGGTTGCTGTGAGCTGAGATTGTGCCGCTGCACTCTAGCCTAGGTGACAGAGTGAGACTCTGTCTCAAAAAGAAAAAAAAAAGAAAGAAAGAAAGAAAGAAAGAAAAAGCCTGCAAGAGAAAGGAAAGGGTAAAAATTGTAAAATACATCTTTTTATCATGAGTGCACTCCCGCAATGTTGGCATTAATTCATTCATGATGGCAGAGTCCTCCAGATCTAATCACCTCTTAAAGTTCCCCCCCTCAACATCATTGTATTGGGGATTAAGTTTCTAACACATTAATTTTAGGAGACACGTTGAGACCATAGCAATGTGTATGTTTGGAATCATTATATCCAAAAGCATTTCTTAAAGATCATAGATAATACTTAAAGCCTCTAATCTGAAATAGAATAGCTTAATGGTATAATTTTCAACAAATGTTATGGCTTTGGGTGGTATAAAATACTTATAAGAAGTTGTATTACTGTGTATGTTTATTGTGGCACTATTCACAATAGCAAAGACTTGGAACGAACCCAAATGCCCATCAATGATAGACTGGATTAAGAAAATGTGGCACATATACACCATGGAATACTATGTCACCACAAAAAAGGATGAGTTCATGTCCTTTGTAGGGACAGGGATGAAGCTGGAAACCATCATTCTGAGCAAACTATTGCAAGGACAGAAAACTAAACACTGCATGTTCTCACTCATAGGTGGGAATTGAACAATGAGAACGCTGGGACACAGGAAGGGGAACATCACACACCAGGGCCTGTCATGGGGTGAGGGGAGAGGGGAGGGATAGCATTAGGAGATATACCTAATGTAAATGACAAGTTAGTGGGTGCAGCAAACCAACATGGCACATGTATACCTATGTAACAAACCTGCACATTGTGCACATGTACCCTAGAACTTAAAGTATAATAATAATAATAATAATAATAATAATAATAATAATAATAAAGAATTTGTGTTACTAATAAAAAGCAGGAAAGCCACTTTTCCCAAGGTGTAATATAATAATGGTGGTAAATTTTCTCTAGTCAAAAAGATCTGATTTTATTGGTAATAATTTTCTCTCTTTTGGCCCTTAAATTTCCAAAGCTTCTTATAGCTAAGTTAAAAGCACAAACAGTAGAATTTTAGCATGAGCTGTTGTTTTCTCTGCAATCATTTCTAACATATTTTCTTTCTTTGTTTTTAACTATCAATGTAAGCTTCCGTTTTCTTAACAAAAATTACTCAAATACTTGTACTGATTTACATTTACTAGGGAGTCAATGTTCTTTTCTAAGTTGTGCCCTTAAAACAACACTCAGACCAATGAAATACACAAATAAGTGTGTCAAGACTGTTGCAAAGTCTATATACCTGTCAAAAATCTTTTGCAGACACCTTTATGAATCACAGATTACAGATGCATCAGTTCTCTAGAGTTGCTTAGGTCAAAGTTTAAATTTTATGTAACCATGTGGTAGTTGTATGATTTAGCAAGCATTTTCTTTAGCTAGTGGAGAAAGTGGTTACAAAGCACTCTGGGCCCATCCAGCATGGTGGACAGTGGAGCAGAAACAGGTATATGAGATAAGTTTTCAGAACAGAGGGGGAAATAAAATTCCCCCCAAGGGCACTTATTTGTCTTCCATGTCCAAGGCATCTTTTCCCCTCCAGCAAAGCAGCAAACTCCAGTCTGGGCAGTGAAAAGCAATATTTTCTGTGAGTGTGAAATGACTCCTGACTCCATTAGGGGCCTTGCTTAGGGTCAGAGGAACCCAGCCTGGCTCTTCTCTGGGGTCCCAGTTTCCAGTGATTTACAAGCTATCTTTATGGGCTCTGCTACTCAGGACAATATCAAATTAGTGCTCAGTGGCTCAGTGTGTGCCAATGTGTTATGCTCTATCTTAATCTCAGCTAAATATGGGCACCACTGAAACTCTAATGGACAGTGCAGTTGTTTTGCAAGATCTGAGATCAAGGAGAATTGGAGTGGAATACAGACTGACTCCTCAGGAGGTTCAGTTCTTCTGTTCTTATTTTCTTCTAGCAAGAAATCTGCAGACTTCTCTTTCAGGACATAAAGATCATGGCAAGCTGGGTGAAATGTGAATAATAGAGATTTCAAATGACTAAAATGTAGTTCTAATTTTAAAAAGGAGACAAAATAACTACTAAACTCACATGCTTGCTCCCTAGAACTGTATGACTTTCATAATAGATTTGCTTAAAATAGTATTTAACAATATTTAAACTGTCACATCACCATCTCAAGTCTGATCGATCTGATACCTGAAATACATTCTTTTCTCACTTACACAGAGAAGTCAGTAAGTACAAAACTTCCTCAGGTGGATTTTCTAGAACTTTTTTTTTTTCTGTCTAATAGATAACCTCCCCAAAATCGGTCTCATGGTGGGAAATATTTGGGAAACAATGTGTTAAACAACCTTCAACAGATTTCTTGTGTAAGAGACTTTCTTAAAGGTATTACTTAAGTATACAGATACACCCCTTTGTCTCCCAAGAGGAGGCCATGCATGTACTGTTTAACCTGGAATTCTTTTTTGTATGTGGAAACCCTTCAGCATCAATACTGTGCAGCATTTACTATGGGAAATACTAGTTTAGTCTCTCCTTTCTTCAATCATGGTGGCATGGCTGTCTTCACACATAACTACCTGCTACCTGGCCAGCTTTTAAAATTAAAGTCCCTTCCCCAACCTCTAGCCTTCACCTTGTTCATTTTCCAGGGTAGCATGTTCTGGCATTTTCTTCTTTTCTTTCATTCTTTTTTATTCTACTTTTTTATTTGTTTATTATCTCTCTCTTCAAACTAGACTATAAGCTCCTTGATGGCAGAGACTTTTTAATCTCTTTTGCTCTTTGACGTATCCCCAGGTCCTGGAATTTTAGGAGTCTACCTGGCTAGAGTAGGCAGTCGATATATATGTTACATAAAGAGATGATAAATTCAAACTATCCATGCCAGAAAATTTCTGTGTTTTCCCACATGGCTAGTTTCTTCACTTAAATAATTATTGAGTACCTACTGTGTTGCAGGTTCTGTATTCATTGCCAGGGCATCCTTTTTAGTGAAATGTAGAGAATGTTTCACCAATATGTTTTTGTCCCATGCTGTCTATCTTCAAAGGCAGGTATTTGATTGCCTCTGTGCTTCCAGCTCTGGGTTTGGCCAATGCATATCTTTCAGCTGAGTCTTGTAGGTTCTGTTTTCAAAGCACAATGCTCATCTATGTTATAAAAAAGTATGCTTTAGAATGGATGAAAACAGCTATATAAAGTATGAGACAACCAAATTAGAATGAGAAAATGTGAGGTCTTTTTCAAATAATTTGAATTAGCATTAGAACTAAATTCTTGGACTAGACCTCACCTAGTATCAAAGGGTAAAAACTTTGCTGGATCCCATGAAATCACCATCCACTTAACACTGTTATGGGATGAATTGTGACCCCCCAAATTCACTTATTGAAGCTCTAACCTTCAGTACCTTAGAATGTGACTATATGTGGAGATAGGGTCTTTAAAGAGGTAATTAAGGTAAAATGAAGTCATTAGGATGAACCCTAATTCAACATGATTGGTGTCCTTATAACAAGAGGAGATTAGGACACAGACATGTACAGAGGGAAGGTCACATGAAGATGCCAGAAACAGACGGCCATTTGCAAGCAAAGGAGAGAGGCCTTAGAAGAAACCAGCCCTGCCTCTGCCTTGGTCTTGAACTTCCAGCCTCCACAGCTGTGGAAAGAGAAATTTCCCTTGTTTAAATCATTGAGTCTCTGGTACTTTCTTATGATAACCCCAGCAAACGAATATAAATATCTGTCATATAAATAGATATAGCAACAAAATATTATTCTTGACTTAGTAGTTTGAGACAACAGAGTGTAAACCAAAAAGGGACCGAGGCAGATCACAGTCAATTCAGAGGTTTATTCTGCTCAGTTTGAGGATGTAGGTTGAGGAAAAAGAAACACAAGTCACAGTAGGATCTGTGTCCTGTGCTTTTTTGAAAGAGGGTTTTGAGGACTTCAATGTTTAAAGAGGAAAGAGCGAGTAGGAAGGGAAAGAGAAAAGGAAAAGTGGGCAGGAGGGTAGGCAGTGAGGCCAGTGCTCACTCTCTCACCCAGGCTGGAGTGCAGTGGCACAGTCACAGTTCACCACGGCCTCAGTCTCCCAGGTTCAGGTGATCCTCTCACTTCAGCCTCTTGAGTAACTAGGACTACAGGCACCTACCACCACACCTGGTTAATTTTTGTATTTTTTGTAAAGAAGGGGTTTCACCCTGTTGCCCAGATTGGTCTCAAACTCCTGGGTCCAAGTGATCCGCCCATATTAGCCTCCCAAAGTGTTAGGATAACAGGCTTGAGCCATCGGGCCAGACCAGTGATTGCATTCTTGTAAGGCTTTTTATTAGTGTTCAGTGAATCTATATTTTACACATGAAAAGAGTAGGTGGCGAAGTCAATTATGCATTGTCTCAGGCTCTCAGTAAATCTACATTTTACATACAATAAAGTAAACATGTGAAATTACAGCTACCTGTTTGTGAACAAAAGGAAGTCAGTTTTTGTTGTTGTTGCTTGTTTGTATGACTCAGTGCCCAAGCTTAACTTTTCCTTTGGCACGGTGAGTTTGGGAGTCCTGAGATTCTATTCATTTCTTTCTCAAGAGAACTAAATAGATAATTATAATTCTCTTTGATAACTCCTCTGATGGAGATGCTTACACAATGCCCTGGAGCGGACATGCCAGGAGCATCTGACTCCATGGGCTTCAAGTCAGGTGGGCAAGCTGGGAGGATGTGGCCCCTGGACCAGTTTTGAAGGGCAAGTAGAAGTTGGAGATGGGATGAGCCTGGCCAACATGGTGAAACCCCATCTCTACTACAAATACAAAAATTAGCTAGGTGTAGTGGCGAGTGCCAGTAGTCCTGGCTACTTGGGAGACCGAGGCAGGAAAATTGCTTGAACCCAGGAGGTGGAAGTTGCAGTGAGCCAAGATTGTGCCACTGCACTCCAGCCTGGGTAACAGAGCAAGACACTGTCTCAAAAAAAATAAATAAAACACATCATTCATTTAATAAAAAAAGAAGTTGTAGATGGGCTAGAGGAGGGGGCTTGCAGGCAAAGCAAGAGGCATAAAGCAGTCAGCATTGGGAGAAGTCTGGTAGGAGCCTGGAGGGCTACTGTGTGGCTGCAGGACACAAAGCTGAAGTAAACAGAAGTCAGATTATCAGGGCTTTTAATCTCTTCCAGGGAATTACAAGTTTTACCTAAAGTAAAGTGATGGAAAGTCACTGGAGGGTTTTCATCAAGGTTACCAGACCCAAATTTTAGGAACATTTCTTGGGAAGTGGAGGGGGATAAAGAGACCAGTAATGAAACTGGTATCGAAATTCAGACACAGAATTTAGAAGGCCACATCTAAAGTTGCATGTAAAGCAAAAGCATTTAAAAGACAGTAACGGGAATGAACATGGCTTGAGAATAAACAGTGAGCATCAACTATCAATGAAAAGAGTCACACTCTGTAAAATATTTGAAGAGATTTATTCTGAGCCAAATATGAGTGACCGTGGCCTGTGACACAGCCCTCAGGAGGTCCTAAGAACATGTGTCCGAGGTGGTTGGGGTATAGCTTGGTTTTATATGTTTTAGGGAGGAGGCATGACACATCGATCAAATACATTTAAGAAATACATTGATTTGGCTCAGAAAAGTGGGACAACCCAAAGAGGGGGGCTTCCAGGCTATAAATTTGAACATTTTCTGGTTGGCAATTGGTTGAGTTTATCTGAAGACCTGGATTAATGGAAAGGAATGTTCGGGCTAAGATAAAGGATTGTGGGGACCAAGTTTTATTATGTAGAGGAATCTCTCAGATAGCAGACTTCACAGAGAGCACAGGTTGTAAACTGTTTCTTATCATAGGACCTAAAAGGGTGCCTGGCTCTTAGTTGATTATCTTCTGGGTCTAGAGAGAAAGGAAGGAAAACAAAGGGGGAAAGGGATTCTTTATAGACTGGATTTTTCCCACAAGAGACTTTGCAGGGCAATGTCAAGATATGGCAAGGAAATATATTTTGGGTTCAAATATTTTTTCCTTGTCTCACAATGCTATGACAGAGTCAGACTGAAAAGTAAGTCACAATATATATGGTCAAATAAAATCTATCTGATGGGAATGTATGGTTTGTAGGGCATGACTCCCTAGACCCCTTAGGTAGGAATTTGGGCAAGATAAAAAATCAGAGCTCAGTCCTTAATACGAAATACCCCCATGAGAAGGTTGGTGGGAAGCAGAAGAGACAGAGACTTGAAATATGGATCCTAGGTTTAGCAATTTTGCATCAGAGTGAGGCCCCAGGCCCTGAAAGGGAAAAACAATCAAAAGCTGCAGAAAATAAGGAGTCAGTCCTCAGGAGTTTTTTTTTTTTTTTTTTACTTTAATTTTAGGAAGCACTTCTGCTTCCTTCTCTTTGGAGACTTGCATTCTTAAAATATTTTGGCCATTTGTAGTGAGTTAGAATTTTGTCTTTAAAAAATCTCCTTAGGGCCATAGTCAGTGTGATTTCATGAATATTTTCATTCTTTGGCACAATTCAATTCAATTCCATAAACATTTGAAATTCTATTACAAGGTAGGCAGTTACTAGAGCGTGGTTCTTCTATTAAGTTCATTTTAATGGTCCCAAGATTTAGGTGGCTTAAAAGGGGTAGCACATTAGTTAATGGTGAAATGATTGTGATAGAAAAAAAGAAAAAGAAAAAGCTTCACATACGTATGTACTTTCTGATGCATCACCATAAAGCATTTATCATTTGCAATTCAGAGCAACACTGTGAAATAATTGAGGACTACTGTCTTGTACAGATAAAGATGTAAGGAATATAAAATAAAGGTAGAAAATTTTATTTTTATTAATGTCATTTTACAGTCAATTTTTGAGAAGGAGATCAAAACCATTAATAATTACTCAGGATTGGCAAGTTTCGTAAATTCCTAAATTCATTTTTCCCCTGATTGTAAGAGTAACAATTGTTCATTGTAGAAAAAAAAATTAGAAGATAAGGTCACCCTATTTGTCACACCCACAAATAAACACTATTAATATTTTAGTGTGTATTTTCAAGGTTTCAAATATTTTTACATGTTTTCACAAGTGTGTAATTATCTACACATTTTGCAGCCTGCTTTCTCATATAATGTCAGCTCATAATTTAAACAGCTGACAAAATAGCCTGCGCTACAGCCTAGTCCACTTCCTGATTCAAGGACCTTATCCTTGAAAAAAGTCAGTCCTCTCACTTGCATAATCAATTATTTCCTCTCTACTGGGTCATTCCTACCAGCTCACAAATGCACTGCAATGTATCTCATCTTAAAGCAAAACAAAATAAGAACAACTTCTCTCTGAATACCACATGCTTCTTGAGTTTCTACCTTCCCTTTCACTGTAAAAGTCCTCAAAATATTTAGCTGCACTTGCCATCTTGTATTCTCTCTTCAGCACATTCCAGTCAGGCTTTTGCTCCAACTACATCACTGCAACTGCTCTTGTCAATGTCAATGACCATCACATGGCCATATTCTAAGGACACTTCTCAGCCTACATCTTATTCAGCCTCTCAGGAGCATTCAACAATATTGATCACTGTGTCCAATGAAAAAACCTGAGATACTCTGAAAATGCTCCCTTCCCTTGGCCTCCAGTACACCACATTTGTTCCTCCATGAGTCACCACTCCTCAGGCATCTGTCCTGGATTCTTTTCATATTTCTGCCCTTAAAACACTGGCAAGACCAAGGGCTCAGTCCTCAGATCTCCTCTCTTCTCTATGTCCACTAATTTCCTGGGAGACATCACCCAACTTAGGGCATTACATATCATCTACAAGCTAATAACTCCTGTAGGGGTGCAGGGAAAGCTTCCCTTCTGCCCTCTTTGAAGGTTGGCTAGAATGAACTGACAATAGATAGACTAATAGGAGAAAAGGGTCAAATTTACTAACATGCACCAGGGTCATATAAAATATGAGACTCAAAGAAAGGCCAGATGCTTGAGGTTTAAATACCCTCTTCACAGGGGGAAGGGAGGTGGGGAAAACTTCACAGGGGTAGTAAATGATTTTCAGGGGAAATGAATGAGCCCAAAAACAGACAATAGTTTACAAAAGTTTATAAATGAATAGTAGGGAGGAGTCTATCAAGACAAATTTAGACAAAACCATTAAATTCATTTGTGGTACTGCTCCTTTTCCTTTGCAATAAGGTCGTGCAATTCACCAACACCTGTTGGCTCTTCCCAGGAGCATGGCTAAGCTGTCTGTGTGTGGTGACAACTTGTAATCCCTTCATTTGTAAATGATTATCTTTGGAAGTTGAATGGGATGAAAAAGTCACTGGAAAGGTAAGGGGTGGAACTGTACTGTGAACAAGAGTTATTTTATTATGCAAATAAAGTTTTCAGGTAATCTCTTGAAGCTACCTTCAGAAGAAACCACAAACAAATTTAATGACTTTGTCTAACTCTGTCTTAATAGAATCCTCTCTACTGTTTATTTTGCAGATAGGTTACTGACAGCATTTAGTATGAAGAAGCAGTGTATACTTAGCAATTAGGGGAGGAAATGTATGCAAATAGAAGACAATTTATAGCTGACTAAAATCTCCTACACGATAAGGCAATTTATAATAAGTACAATGCTTCCTAATAAGGCAGGACCAATATGGAGATATGCAAGTTCTTTTTTTATACTTTCAGAGTGCTTACTAAGAATACGTGTTCATTCTGTTCCAATAACAACTTTAACTTTCTTTAAATGACAACATTTTCAAATCATGGTTCTCTTGTCAAAGTCAAGTCAAACACGTGCAGCTGAAACAAGAATAGGAATTTTAACTTGGATTTGAGATATGTGTTTATGAAATATTTATTGCTTTGTTTGAATTAGTAGGCATATGCATCCTTAAGTCTCACATGAAGATGGTCAACAGTTCAAATTTTACTGATATGTAGAATTTAAATAAGCCAATAGTACAGAAATGTAGTAGAGGAAATAAGACCTTGAACTGTAAGATCTGACAGGCCTGGGTTCAAATTCTACTCGGCCTTTGAATTGATGTGTGAACTTGGACAAGTTTTAAATTTAATTTAATTTTGTATAATTTTAAGTTCTGGGGTACATGTGCAGGATTTGCAGGTTTCTTACATAGGTACGTGTGTGCCATAGTGGTTTGCTGCACCTATCAACCCATCACCTAGTATTAAGCCCAGCATGCGTTAGCTATTTTTCCGGATGCTCTCCGCTCGCATCCCCAACCTCCCCTAACAGGCACCAATGTGTGTTGTTCTGCTCCCTGTTTCTATGTGTTCTCATTGTTCAGCTCCCACTTATAAGAGAGAACATGTGGTGTTTGGTTTCCCATTCCTGGGTTAGTTTGTTGAGGATAATGACTTCCACCTCCATCCATGTCCCTGCAAAGGACATGATCTCATGCCCTTTTGCTGCATAATATTCCATCGTGTATATGTACCACATTTTCTTTATCCAGTCTATCATTGATGGGCATTTGGGTTGATTCCATGTCTTTGCTATTGTGAATAGTGCTGCAGTGAGAATACATGTGCATGTATCTTTATAATGGAATGATATATATCCCTTTGGGTATATACCCAGTAATGGGATTACTGAGTCAAATGGTATTTCTGGTTCTAAATCTTTGAGAAATCACCACACTGTTTTCCACAATGATTGAACTAATTTACATTCCCACCAACCGGGTAAAAGCGTTCCTATTTCTCTACAACCTCGCCAGCATCTGCTGTTTCTTGAATTTGTAATAATCGACATTCTGACTGACATGAGATGGTATTTGGACAAGTTTTTAATCATTCTAAGTAAGGTTATGTTTCCTCATCTGTAAAATGGGGATAATATAGATAATATAATATTGCAACCTTTATAATATTGTTAAGAGTGTTGCATGAGACAATATGTATAAAAGTGCTTAACATAGTTCCTGATGCATACTAAGTGACCAGTAGTTCTTAGCTATTAAATAATCTATACTGCTTTTAAGGTTTTTTCTTAAATTATATCTGTTAAGACTTTAAAATGTTATTATACTTGCTTATTGCAAACTTCGTTACACACTAAAGATATTTGTGTAGTTCAAATTTACCACTTGCCAAAGATGTTGCTTTGAGTGACCCGTGTTCCTTCCATCATGCTTCCTTCTCCAAGAGACACCATGATCTTACGAGTTTAAGCACTAACTGGCAGCTTGCATCATATGAAGCATACTGTCACTTCTGGCATCGATTTCCTCTGCAAATCAGCAATTCCAGCGATCTGAGTTTCTCCATGAACTGGCTTTTAAATAATGAGCAATCATCATCTGTTAACCACTTAGGGGCCCTCAGGGAAACTTGAATGAAGATGAAGTATTTTGTACTAACCATAATGTATTTGGTATTTAATAGTCAAACATAAACCCTTTTTAAGGTCACTGTGGTTAGAGAAGCTGGAAGTGATTTTTATGGCAAATTAAGTTTCCATTGCTTGAACTCAGTTCTGCTGATTCAGAATGCAGGTTGGGTGGATTTGCATTTCACTCCTTCCCTGCTCCCAGCTGTAGTAGTGGTTTACCTACACACTCATCTCACCTGGGCAGCAATAGGATTGCCAAAATAAGGAAATGATACAATTATCCCACTTGAGCTCTATTAAGCAGAAAGTAAAAGAAGCAATTGAGATTATCTTGGTTTCTTCATACTAAAGGATTTCCTACCAGCAGTGAGGCAGATAACTGTAATCAGTATGTTCTTTAAATGTATAGTCACATTGTCTGTAGCCTTAGCAGAAATTTGACAGGTTTGTACCATGAGATAATTTTTCAACTCTCACTTCCCTCTCTCCTTTCACCCCTCCTTCTTTTGCATTTTTTTAAGTAGAGATTATCTATAAATTTATGATTAGAAAAAAATGGGACTAAGAAAAATGTAGGGACTCCTGGTAGCAGACCAACTCTTAAAGACTCTCAAACATAGTCAAATATATTTCTTCGACACCAATCTTTTCCTAGCTCTTTCACATAAGGCTTTTTTATCTGCTCTCTGCAGGACATTCAGCCTTCCCTTTGCCTTCATATCTGGTTATCTAAGCAATTTATTAGCTCTTCCCTAAGGAACTACCATAAATAACAGAATCTAAACTCTGCATCTTCTCTTTCCTTCAAATAAAGCATTGTCTTTCTCCATCTCTCTCACTGGCAGATGAACTAACTGAAGACAAGGAATGTGTCTTGTATATCCCTGCACCTCCTGCATTTCACTCACAAGAGCTCAGTAACTGCTTGTTGAATTATTGAATATAGATAATATAATAATAGAACCCCCATAATATTATCAAGAGTGTTACATGAGACAACACATGTAAAAATGCTTAGCACAGTTCCTGATGCATACTAAGTGTCCAGTAATTCTTAGCTGTTAAATTATCTAAACTGCTTTTAAGGTTTTCTCTTAAATTATATCTGTCAAGACTTTAAAATGTTATTATACTTGTTTGTTGCAAACTTCCTTACAGAGTAAAGATATTTGTGTGGTTCAAATTTATCATTTGCCAGAGATGTTTGCTTCTAATGACTTTCATGTTCCTTCCGTCATTCTTCCTTCTCCAAGAGACACCATGTTCTTATTTGAATTGTTGAATATAAAAGGGACAATTAGGAAACATTGTTTAGGTTGCAGCCAGGAAAGCTTCCGTGCTTGAGCTGCTGATCTGGGCTAGTTTGGCAGATGCCAGTTTTGCTTAATATTGTTAGGAAAATTGCCAAAGAGTTAGAACTGTTCTAAGATCTGCTCAGAAAACTTTATCTTCTAGTATGCTCTGATACGAACCTGCAGAAAAAACCTAGACCCCTCCTAACTTCAAGGGAACACTGGGTTGGTACAGCTTCTTGGACATCAACAGTGGCTTCTAGGACATATACTCTAAGAAAATCCATTGCTTATTATGATATGGAGTGGTTGTCCAGTTTCCTTTCTAATGAGTGCATTCTCTTTTCTCTGTTTGCTCTCTTATGTTAATATAACAAAAAGAGCATTTGGTGTGTAACTGCTATTGCATGAGCTCTTCATTTTATTGCAGATATGTGGATATGTGACTTCCTCACTAATGACTGTCACATGGTATAAGAGAAACCCATCATCAAAAAATATAGCATTCTAAGACTCTTTCACATCAACAAAACCCACTTATGCTGCCGAAAATGTTTTTAACCTGTCTGCTTCGATGTGGGAAATGGATGTCATTGGTAGGACATTCATGAACTGAATAGATAAAGCCTAACTTCATGCTGTGTGCTTTTACCACCTGCAGATCTGCATGCATGCAGGTATGTGACTGAAGGGCTGCCTCCACCCAACCCTGAAAGACAGTCCTCCCTTACACTAAAGAGAAGGAGACAGAAGATTTCAAAGTCAGCTCCTGTGTCATCTTCTCCCTTTTCTTCTCCACATTTGTTTTTCAGAGGAATCTTATTAGATAGAGGGAGTTCATTGTGTTTGCAACTTGGAGGGGTCTCATTTTAGTTTTCGCATAAGAGCAATAAGAAGAGATAAGGACAGATGAGAGTTATAAAGGGCAGCCAATGTGAAAGAAGCTTCCTAAGCTTCCGAAGGCAAGGTGATATTGAGTTCACATATGTTTTGAACCTTGTTGTGAAGTATGTTAGCCTGCAAGCATTACGAATCTTAGCAAATGGCACTAGTAAGTGCTTCATTATCCAGCAGAAACTGAGCCAATGGCCACCAGTGACATCTGTATCTGATTTTTGAAGAGAGAGAGGGAATACTTTTGCCTATATTATGTTGCTCCTAAATTCTGATCAAACACAAAACAAGGCAGTTGAGTGATGCTTGCACAGTGCCAGTGTGAAAATGAAGTGCAAACGAAGTGCCCATTAAAAAATGAAGTGCATTTCTAATGGACTGCAAGAATCACTTAACACTGTCTGAGACTCCCAAAGAAAATCAAGAGATTCTAAGATAGAATGTACTGAAATGTATCTTGTGCCTTGCAATTTATCATGGCACTTTTTGGTTTCTTTTTTAACATCCCATGTAAGGCAGAAAAGACCATCCTTCTTTTGTATATCAAGGTACAGAACATTCCATCATCACAAGGATGGCCCACGTTACCCTTTTATAGCCACACTCACTTCCCTCAACCCCACCTACTCAGCCCCTGGCAATCACTAATCTGTTCTGTTTCTATAATTTCATCATTTCAATAATGATTTCAGCATTTCAATAATGTCATATAAATGGAATCACAGAGTATGTAATTTCTGGGGGATTTCCCTTTTCACTCAGCAAAATTCTCCAGAGATTCACCCAGGTTGTTGTAGATATCAACAGTTTGTTTTTTTTTCATTGCTGAGCAGTGTTCAATGGTCTGGCTGTACCAGTTTGCTTAACCATTTTTTTACTGAAGGACATGTGAGTTGTTTCCACTTTTTATTACAAATAGAGCTGCTGTGAACATCTTTGAAACAGTTTTTGTGTGAACGTAAGTTTTTATTTCTCTGAAATAAATGCTCAGGAGTACAATTGCTGGGTCATATGGTCATTGTATGTTCTGTTTTCTAGAAAACTGCCATATTATCTTCCAGAGTGGCTATACCATATTACACTTCCAGCATTGTATGAGCAATCCAGCTTGTCCACATCCTCACCAGCATTTGGAGGTGTCACTTTTTTTTTTTTTTTTTTTTTTGAGATGGAGTCTTGCTCGGTCACCCAGGCTGGAGTGCAGTGGTGTGATCTCAGCTCACTGCAACCTCCACCTCCCAGGTTCAAGTGATCCTCTCACTTCAGCCTCTTGAGTAACTAGGACTACAGGCACCTACCACCACACCTGGTTAATTTTTGTATTTTTTGTAAAGAAGGGGTTTCACCCTGTTGCCCAGATTGGTCTCAAACTCCTGGGTCCAAGTGATCCGCCCATATTAGCCTCCCAAAGTGTTAGGATAACAGGCTTGAGCCATCGGGCCAGACCAGTGATTGCATTCTTGTAAGGCTTTTTATTAGTGTTCAGTGAATCTATATTTTACACATGAAAAGAGTAGGTGGCGAAGTCAATTATGCATTGTCTCAGGCTCTCAGTAAATCTACATTTTACATACAATAAAGTAAACATGTGAAATTACAGCTACCTGTTTGTGAACAAAAGGAAGTCAGTTTTTGTTGTTGTTGCTTGTTTGTATGACTCAGTGCCCAAGCTTAACTTTTCCTTTGGCACGGTGAGTTTGGGAGTCCTGAGATTCTATTCATTTCTTTCTCAAGAGAACTAAATAGATAATTATAATTCTCTTTGATAACTCCTCTGATGGAGATGCTTACACAATGCCCTGGAGCGGACATGCCAGGAGCATCTGACTCCATGGGCTTCAAGTCAGGTGGGCAAGCTGGGAGGATGTGGCCCCTGGACCAGTTTTGAAGGGCAAGTAGAAGTTGGAGATGGGATGAGCCTGGCCAACATGGTGAAACCCCATCTCTACTACAAATACAAAAATTAGCTAGGTGTAGTGGCGAGTGCCAGTAGTCCTGGCTACTTGGGAGACCGAGGCAGGAAAATTGCTTGAACCCAGGAGGTGGAAGTTGCAGTGAGCCAAGATTGTGCCACTGCACTCCAGCCTGGGTAACAGAGCAAGACACTGTCTCAAAAAAAATAAATAAAACACATCATTCATTTAATAAAAAAAGAAGTTGTAGATGGGCTAGAGGAGGGGGCTTGCAGGCAAAGCAAGAGGCATAAAGCAGTCAGCATTGGGAGAAGTCTGGTAGGAGCCTGGAGGGCTACTGTGTGGCTGCAGGACACAAAGCTGAAGTAAACAGAAGTCAGATTATCAGGGCTTTTAATCTCTTCCAGGGAATTACAAGTTTTACCTAAAGTAAAGTGATGGAAAGTCACTGGAGGGTTTTCATCAAGGTTACCAGACCCAAATTTTAGGAACATTTCTTGGGAAGTGGAGGGGGATAAAGAGACCAGTAATGAAACTGGTATCGAAATTCAGACACAGAATTTAGAAGGCCACATCTAAAGTTGCATGTAAAGCAAAAGCATTTAAAAGACAGTAACGGGAATGAACATGGCTTGAGAATAAACAGTGAGCATCAACTATCAATGAAAAGAGTCACACTCTGTAAAATATTTGAAGAGATTTATTCTGAGCCAAATATGAGTGACCGTGGCCTGTGACACAGCCCTCAGGAGGTCCTAAGAACATGTGTCCGAGGTGGTTGGGGTATAGCTTGGTTTTATATGTTTTAGGGAGGAGGCATGACACATCGATCAAATACATTTAAGAAATACATTGATTTGGCTCAGAAAAGTGGGACAACCCAAAGAGGGGGGCTTCCAGGCTATAAATTTGAACATTTTCTGGTTGGCAATTGGTTGAGTTTATCTGAAGACCTGGATTAATGGAAAGGAATGTTCGGGCTAAGATAAAGGATTGTGGGGACCAAGTTTTATTATG
>NW_012102432.1:2795684-2801674 GCF_000951045.1 Mandrillus leucophaeus | reverse complement strand
GAGTAGCTGGGATTGCAGGCATGCACCACCATGCCTGGCTAGCTTTGTATTTTTAGTATAGACAGGGTTTAACCATGTTGGCCAGGCTGGTCTCGAACTCCTGACCTTGTGATCTGCCCACCTTGGCCTCCCGAAGTGCTGGGATTATAAAGCATGAGCCACTGTGCCTGGTCAGAGGTGTCACTATTTTTTTAAGCTGTTCTGATGGATTTGTAGTGTGATAGCTCATTGTGGTTTTAATTTGCCTTTCACATGGTTAATGATGTGAAATATCTTCTCATGTACTTATTTGACATCTTATATTTTCTTTGGTAAAACTTTCTGGCATGTTTTTACTCGTATTCTCATTGGATTTCTTGTTTCAATACTGTTATATTTGAGAGTTTATTATATATTCTAGATACTTGTCCTTTGTTGGAGTGTAATTTGCAAATATTTTATCTTAGTCTACAGTTTTTGCTTTCATCTACTTCACATGAGCTTTCACAGAGCAAGTTTTTAATTTTTGCAGTAACCAACTTATTGTCTTTTTACTTGTTTTATGTATCACGCTTTTGGAGACAAGTCCCTCTTGCCAGTCCTAGATCTTGAAGATCATTTCCTATGTTTCTTTCTTTCTAAAAGTTTTGTGATTTTATTGCATTTAAATTCATGAGTTAATTTTTAAATCAATTTTGTATGAGGTATGAAGGTTAAGTCAGGTGTTTTTTTTGTTTTGTTTTTTGTTTTCTCTATGGATGTTCTATTGCTCCAGCACCATTTGTTGAAAAGCTATCTTTACGCCACTGGAATGCTTTTATACCTTATATATAAGGTATATATGTAAGGTATAAAATGTACTATTATATAATGCTTTTGTACCTTAGCATAAAAACCGCTTCAGCATTTGTGTGGTTCGATTCCTGGGTTCTCTATTCTGTTCCCTTAATCTATATATCTTTTCCTCCACCAATACCAGCCAGTCTTGGTTACTATAACTACATGATGAACCTTGAAATTTGGTAGAATAATTCCTTCCACTTTATTCTTTTTCAAAATTATTTTAACTATTCCAGGGCCTATGCTTTTCCATAAAACTTTTAAAATAATTCTATTAATATCTGCAAAAATAAAATTCTTACTTGGATTTTGATGGATGTTGCATTAAACCTGTTTACCAATTTGAGGGGAATTAATATAAATATCATCTTAAAATCTACAAATATATGTCTTCCATTTAGTTGGATCTTTTTTTACTTCTTTCATCAGAAATGTGTAATTTTCAGCATACAAATTACAAATATGTTTTGTTAGATTTACACTTAAGTATTTAATATTTTGGGCAATTATATATAGTTATGTATTTTTAATTTTGGTGTCTTCATATTTATTGTTGGTATAGAGAAATATAATTTTTTATGTTTATCTTAAATCCTACAAAACTGATAAACTTATTAATTAGCTATAGGAAAGGTACTTTTATAGATTCCTTGGGATTTTTTAATGTAGACAGTCATGCTATCTGCAAATCGAGACAGCTATATTTTTTCCTTTTTAATCTGTAAGCATTTTAGTTTCTTTTCTTAATGCTGTAGCTGGAGCTTCCAGCATGTGTTGAATAAGAGTGATGAGATCAGATACGCTTGTCTTGTTCCTGTTCTTAGGGGAAACACATTCAGTTTTCCACCATAAAGTATAGCATTAGATGTAGGTTTTTGCCAGATGTTTTAAAATCACGTTTAGAAAGTTCCTCTCTAATTCTATTTTTCTGAGCATTTTTAACATGAATCAGTGTTGAATTTTGTCAAAGTCTTTTTATGTATCAGTAGATATGATCATGTGATTTTTTCTTCTTCGGTTTTGTAATATGATGAGTTACTATTGTGAAAGTACCAGGGATTTGTTTTAATCACATACAGTAAGACAGGCAGACATGGAGTAACTGCTATAAGTTTGTTACACTCACAGATCCCTAGAAACAAGGAGCATTCCATACTACAGAATGGAGTCACATGAGAAAGCCCCGAGGTTAGTCAGGAGGCAGTGGAGTGAGTAGAGAACTTGGGCAAGAGGCTTTATTGTGATTTTCGTGGGAAAGAATGGGTAAGGCTGGGAATGAAGTCTCAGCAAGTTTAGGATTGATTGGCTAGTCTGAATCATTTTAGTGGACTCTTGGGTGTAGGTGTTGTTGCTAATTGCCTAGTAACTGACCCTGGGGTGATTAGGGTAAGGGAATAGTGGCCCAGAGCATAGGAGCCCAAAGGAGGTGGTTAGAAGTATGGGTGCTAGATCGGTCAGTTTGCATATGGAAGGGGAGCTCCCAGGTTAGTCATTCGTTATCTCTAGGAATCAACTAGTTGGGGCAGCTCCTCCCTGGTCCAGAAGACCTCAGATGTCAAAGCATCAAGTATAGAAACTAGAAAACATGATTAACACAATTATATTGATTTCTATAATATAAGCTAGCCTTGCATCTCTGGAATAAACTCAATTTGATCATAGTGTATAATTCTTTGTATATATTGCTAAATTCTACATGCTAATATTTCGTTAAGAATTTTTGCATCTGTATTTATGAGTGACGTTGATCTGCAATTTTATTGTTTCATTCTGTTTTCATCTTGTTTGGGTACATAAGGATTGATATAGTTTGGATGTTTGTCCACTCCAAATTGTTGGAGGCAGAGCCTAGTGGGTTATGGGGGTGGATCCTTCATGAACTGCTTGGTCTTCATGGTAATGACTTCTCACTTTAGTTCCTGGGAAATCTGATTCTTCAAAAGAGCCTGGCACCTCCCTCCCCACTCTCTCTCACTTCCTGCCATGTGATCTCTACACACCTGCTCCCCTTCACCTTTAGCCATGAGTGGAAGCTCCCTGAAGCCCTCACCAGAAGCAGATGCTGGCACCATGTTTCTTATGTAGCTTGCAGAACCATCAGCCAAATAAACCTCCTTTTTTTATAATTTGCTAATTCTCACGTATTTCTAGCGAAACACACTGAGACAAAGGTAATACTAGCTTCATAAATCAACTGGAAAGTGTTGCCTTCACTTCTATTTTCTGAAAGAGACTCTGTAAAATTAGTGTTAATTCTTCTGTAAAAGTTCGGTAGAATCTCCTAGTAAAATCATTTGAGCCTGAACATTTATTCTTGGTAGCTTTATAAGTCACGCAGTTAATATTCTTAACAGTTATAGGGCTATTAAATTACCTATTTCATATTGGGGAAGTAGTCTGTATTTTATGAGAAATTGATCTGTTTCCTCTAAGTTGTTAAATATATGCATGTAGAGTTCTTCATAATATTCCCTGCTTATCCTTTGGGTGTCTGCAGTGTCCATAGTAGTATGCCCTATTTCATTCCCAATGTTGGTAATTTGTGACATCTTTTTTTGTTCCCTTGTCAAACTTGCTAATGGTTTGTTAATTTTATTGATCTTTTCAATGAATCAGCTCTTTGTTTCATTGATTTTATTATTTTTCTATTTTTAATTTTATCAGTTTCTGCTCTTACCTTTATTATTTTCTTTTTATGCTTACTTTGGCTTTATTTTGCTCCTCTCTTTCTAAGTTCTTGGGGTAGGGGATTAGATTATTGATTCAATACTTTTCTGTTTAAGTACATAAAGAAATATATATTTAATGCTACAAATTTCCCTGTCAACACTGCCTTAGCTGTGCCCCACAAATTTTGATATGTCCTATGTCTTGGTCTGTTTTCTGTTGTTATAACAATATACCTGAAACTAGGTAATTTATAAAGAAAAGAAATGTATTTCTTACCATTATGGAAGTGGAGAAGTCCACAAAGTTGAGAGGTTATATCTGTTGAGGGCCTTCTTGCTGGTGGGGACTATGTAATATCCCGGAGTGGCATAGGGCAGTTCATGTTGAGTGGTCTGAGCATAGTAGTTCAAGTCTCTCTTCCTCTTCTTAGAAAGCCACCGGTCCTGCTTCCTTGATCCATTGATCTACAAATGGATTTATTCATTCATGAGAACCGAGCTCTCATGGCCCAATCACTTCTCAGTACTGTCCCCATCTCTCAGTACTGCCACATTAAGGAGTAAGTTTCAACACGAGTTTCAAGGAAGAAAAAACATTCAAACCATAGTGCGTTTTCATTTTCCTTCAGTTCCATGTATTTTAAAATTTCTTTTGAAGGATTTTTTTTCTTTTTGGCCCATCTGTGGGTTATTTAGAACTGTGTTGTGTAGTTTCCAAATGATCAAAGATTTTCCTCTTATCTATTATTGATTTCTAGTTTGATTCCATTATAAACAGAATAATCTGTATTATTTCACTGGTTTTAAATTTGTTGAGATTTGTTTCATGATTTAGATATGGTTTGTTTTGGTGCATGTTCTATGTGCACTTGAAAAGCAAAGTATATTCTTCTGTTTTGGGGTTAAGTATTTTAGAAATATCAATTGACTTCTGCTGATTAATGATGTTGAGTTCTTCTATACCCTTGCTGATTTCCTGTCTAAAATATTATCAGTTGTTGAGAGAGTGATATTCAAATCCCCTACAGTAATTATGGATTTGTCTATTTCTTTTTCCAGTTCTACTAGCTTTTGCTTTGCATGTTTTGCAGTCTATGTATTTATATTTGGAGTCAGTTTCTTATATACAGCATATACAGCATATAGCAAATAATGTTTTTTTAATTTACTGTGCTAATATCTGTCTTTTAATTGGCATATTTAGATCATTTATATTTAAATTAATTATTGTTATGTTAGGGCATAAGTATGCCATTCTAATTTTTTTTTTCTGTTTGTTCTTTCTGTTCTGCATTTCTCTATTTTCTTTTTCCTGCCTTCTGCTGGGTTACTTATACTTCTTTTTCAAATTCTATTTTTATTTATCTATAGTATTATTAAATATATCTTTTCATGTAGTTTTTTTAGTGATCGTTCTAGGTATTATGTTATGCATTCATAACTTATATAGTCTTTTATGCTGTCATTTCAACAGTTCAAGTGAAGTACAAAAACCTTACCATCCCTTTTTCCTCCCTAATTTATAATATAATTGTCTGAAATATTTCCTCCCCTACATACATCTTTGAACCATATCAGAGTATCATAATTTTTACTTCAACTATCAAAGACAATTTAGAAAACTCAAGAGTAAAAGAAAAGCCCAGAGTGCTTACTTATAGTTTTCTTACCGTGTTCTTCCTTCCTGATGATTCGAGAATTCTCTTACCATTTTTCCTTTCTGTTTGAGGGAAGGTTATTTTATAGTTTCCTTCATGTTTAGGAGAACTTCACCGAGCTATGATTTCATTAAATAAGTCTACTGGCAACGAATGTGCTTAGTTTTCCTTAACCTGAGAATTTCGTGATTTCTCTCGATTCTTGAAGAGCATTTTTAGTAGGTATAGAATTCTGGGTTGACAGTTCCTTGTTTTCAGTACCTGAAAAATATTTTGCAACTTCCTTCTGACCTCCATGGTGTCTAATGAGAAATCTGTTGTCATTCCATTTGTTTTCCTCAAGAGTCAAGATGTTGGTTTTTTTTGTTGTTGTTGTTGTTTTCTGTATACCTTCAATATTCTGTCTTGAGCTTTCAGAAATATAGTTATGATATGACTTGGCGTCAATTTATTTGAGTTCATACTGTTTGGTGTTCACTCAGCTTGCCGAATCTGTAGGTTTATGTCTCTTTCTAAATTATGGAAGTTTTCAGCCGTTATTTTCTAAAGTACTTTTCCAGCCTCGATCTGTCTCCTTCCTTTTAAGGACCCCAATGACAAGAATTTTAGTTTTTTTTGTTATAGACCCCCAAAAGGAAGATTTCTTCATTTAGTCTATTTTCTCTCTGTAGTTCAGGTTAAGTAATTCCCATATTTTCTGTCGTCCAGTTCACTGATTGTTTCTTCTGTCACTTCTTTTCTGATGTTCGGCCCATCTGCTAAGGTTTTTATTTGACTTTTTTTGGTTATTTTTCAGTTTGAGATTTCCAAATAAGCCAGGCACAGTGCCTCATGCCTGTAATCC
>NW_012102432.1:2792452-2794689 GCF_000951045.1 Mandrillus leucophaeus | reverse complement strand
ATTATGGAAAACAGTATGGCGATTCCTCAAGGATCTAGAACTAGATGTACCATATGACCCAGCCATCCCATTACTGGGTATATACCCAAAGGATTATAAGTCATGCTGCTATAAAGACACATGCACACGTAAAACTACTTTTTCATCTGCATCATACATGTCCATAATTGCTATTGAAACATTGTTCATGATGGCTAAATTAAAATCTTTGTCAGATAATGCTAACACCTCTGTCATCTGGTGTTGTCCTCTATTGACTGTCATTTTTTATTTAATTTGAGATATTCCTGGTTGTTGGTATAAAGAATGATTTTTTGAAATCTGGACATTTCTGTATTATGTCCTGAAACTCTGGATCTAATGTAAACCTTTGTTTTAGCTGGCTTTTTTTGATACCACTCTGGCAGTGAAAGTGGGGTGTGCTGCCTCATCATTAACATGTTCCTCACTCAGCCTCTGTTGACACCCAAGAAGGGAGGGCCTCCTCATTACTGCTGGGCAGGGGTGGGAGTTCTGGCTCCCCACATGATCTCTACTGACACTGTGGTGGTAGTGGCTTCATTAACACTGGACAACGATTAAAGTCTTGACTGTCTATTAGTCCCCTTCCAACACCATCAGTGGAGAAAGGGAAGGGATTCTCATTACTGACAGGTGGGGAGGAAGTCCAGTTTACCCACATGGTCTCCACTGACACTGCCAGAGTGAAATAGGGTCTCATTATTGACTAGGAAGAATAAAAATTCTGGCTCTCCACTCAGCCTTCTATAACATTATTCTGGCAGGGATGTTATGCATCTTGTTACAGCCTTGCTAAGGTGAAGATCAGACTACCCACTCAGACTTTGCTAGCATGGTTAGAAAGGGACCACAGTTTTTCCTGTGGCATTTGACTGGCATAGAGCAGCTATTATCTAAATATTGTCTATTTTGCTAGACTGCCTGTTACCTAGTCATTTCGTTAAAGAGCAGCCTTTTATAGTTGTTATTTATTTATTTATTTGTTGTCTGCACCAGTTGGTTTTTCCAGGTGCTGCCTTCTTCTGTCCCAAGTCTTTGACATATAGAGCTAAAAAAAAAAGGAAACCTGGGGAACTCTCTATCATGTCCTTCCTTGGTCTCAGAGTCCTTAGCTGATTTGACTTCTTCTCTCCACCTTTGAAGTCTTCATATGGTTATCTTATATACTCTATCCAGGGCTTAGTAGTACTTAGCCAACGAAATAGGGGAAAGTATGACTACTTCATCTTTGCACAAGGAGGAATTCAATAATCATATTTTATGAGAAAATCTTGAAATACACTTGGGACCTTCAGTTACCACTGTACACGCAGAACTCCATTGTTACAGCAGAAGAGTGCCTGTGAGATCCCTCAAGGGGACACCTTTTTGCTAGACCATGGCATCGTTCTCTCATCTCAGAGGCTCTATAGGGAGAGTGATGTATTTTAAATTTAAAAACATAAAACATTAGAAGAAGAGAATGAAGCAGCCTTAAATGGAGTCTACAAATTGAGTAAAGTTTGGCTGCACCACCTAACTAAGGGTAAACTTACCACAACTCTTCCTTTGCTGTGGCATTTGAGACTATGAATTAAATGGAGCTTTGAATCAAATAATACGTTTTTTATTATACTTTAAGTTCTAGGGTACGTGTGCACAAGCGCAGGTTTGTTACATATGTATACATGTGCCATGCTGGTGTGCTGCACCCATTAACTAGTCATTTACATTAGGTATATCTCCTAATGATATCCTTCCCCCCGTCCCCCACCCCACAAGATGCCCTGGTGTGTGATGTTCCCCACCTTGTGTCCAAGTGTTCTCATTGTTCAATTCCCACCTATGAGTGAGAACATGCAGTATTTGGTTTTCTGTCCTTGAGAGTTTGCTCAGAATGATGGTTTCCAGCTTCATGTATGTCCCCACAAAGGACATGAACTCATCCTTTTTTATGGTTGCATAGTATTCCATGGTGTATAAGTGCCACATTTTCTTAATCCAGTCTATCATTGATGGGCATTTGGGTTGGTTCCAAGTCTTTGCTATTGTGAATAGTGCCTCAATAAACATACGTGTGCATGTGTCTTTATAGCAACATGATTTATAATCCTTTGGGTATACCCAGTAATGGGATGGCTGGGTCATATGGTACTTCTAGTTCTAGATCCTTGAGGAATCGCCATACTGTCTTCCACAATGGTTGAACTAGTTTATAGTCCCACCAACAGTGTAAA
>NW_012102432.1:2669941-2791962 GCF_000951045.1 Mandrillus leucophaeus | reverse complement strand
CTTGTTTTTGACATATTTGTCAAAGATCAGATGGTTGCAGATGTGTGGTATTATTTCTGAGGGCTCTATTCTGTTTCATTGGTCTATATCTCTGTTTTGGTACCAGTAGCATGCTGTTTTGGTTACTGTAGCTTTGTAGTATAGTTTGAAGTCAGGTAGTGTGATGCCTCCAGCTTTGTTCTTTTGGCTTAGGATTGTCTTGGCAATGTGGTCTCTTTTTTGGTTCCATAGGAATTTTAAAGTAGTTTTTTCCAATTCTGTGAAGAAAGTCTTTGGTAACTTGATGGGGATGGCGTTGAATCTGTAAATTACCTTGGGCATTACAGCCATTTTTGTGATATTGATTCTTCGTATCCATGAATATGGAATGTTCTTCCATTTGTTTGTGTCCTCTTTTATTTCATTGAGCGATGGTTTGTAGTTCTTCTTGAAGAGGTCCTTCACATCCCTTGTAGGTTGGATTCCTAGATATTTTATTCTCTTTTAAGCAATTGTGAATGGGAGTTCACTCATTATTTGGCTCTCTGTTTGTCTGTTATTGGTGTATAGGAATGCTTGTGATTTTTGCACATTGATTTTGTACCTGAGACTTTGCTGAAGTTGCTTATCAGCTTAAGGAGTATTTGGACTGAGACTATGGAGTTTTCCCAATATAGAATCATGTCATCTGCAAACAGAGATAATTTGACTTCCTCTCTTCCTATTTGAATACTTTTTTTCTTTCTCTTGCCTAATTGCCATGGCCAGAACTTCCAACTTTTGCTTTAAAAAAGCAAAAAAACTTATGCTTATCTAAGGTTTACAGGCTTCATTTTCTGAGAGGCTGCAATTTTACATAAAATGAAATTACCATGAAATAATATCACCATAAAATGAAAGCTACTGACCTCAGCAGTGTAGGATGTGAGTAGAGCACAAGTTACAGAAGGCAAGAAAGGGGATAAAAATCACAGAGTCCCCTGGTCGCTAAAGTACACTTTGGAGAATATGCCCACTGTTTGTCATGTAGTAGACACTCACAAATATGTGCTGAATGGAAGAGGTGCAAGGCATGAATTAACTGTTAAGGCAAGAATTGAATACACTAAATGTATCATTATATAATTGCTGTTTTGTTTTCCCCACTGCTCTGAAGACTCTTTATTTTTATTTTTCAATGCATTAAGTGAGATATACTGTAGGCCATCAAAAAATAGTTATTACGTTCAATTAAAAAATGATCACATTTAAAAAGGATAGAAAAAAAGATAAGTGAAGGGATAGCAGAGTTTGGGTAATTATTACTGCTATTTGCCAATACGTTTGGTCCTCTTCTTACTGGAAATACGGTAGATTTTACTTTCTGATCCCTGGAAGCCAGGCATGAGTTTGACCTTTAAAATACGGCAGATGAAGCATGTCACTTTTGGAGCCAGCTTTAAGAGCTAAGGTATGATTCTTCCACGTGGTTTTCCTGGACTATGTCAAGCATCACTGCTCCATATGGAGGAGGCTGCATCTCTGGCTGCAGGCAAATCAAGCAGGGCAGGACATTTAGTGTGAGCAGGAAATTAATCAGGAAAGACAAAAATCAAGCAAGACATTTAATGTGAACAAAGAATCAATCTTTACTGCTTTAAATGATTTTTTAAAAGTAGGGGTTACTTGTTACTATAACATTACATAACCCATCCTGAATAATAGAAAATAGTAAGAGTGTGTCTTTGGCAGTGGGATTATAGGGGCCTTTTCTTTTCTTTTTTCTTCTTGTATCATCTAATTTTTCAAATAATGTTTTTATCTATTTTTTACTTTTGTAGAATGTGTATAATTTATAATAAGGAAACAAAATTAACTTAAACTGGGAGGCAGACACATTTTTATGATTCGAATTGTTTAAAATTTGAAATGACGTTATATTTTTATTGACAAATGTATAAAAGTACAGGATTTATGCCATTTTCTTGAACTTAGAGTATGTTGGTGTATGCTCTTTCGTCACCAAGAACACTGAAAAACAAAGTGTTACACTGTCATTGAACCAAGGCCTATGATCTTGAGATACAGCTGTTCTAGCCCCCTAAGAAATGCTCTTCCAGGAGGGTGGTAGGCCTCTTGGGGTTCTGGGAGACTTGTGTGTGACTGACAACTTCCCTTTGTCTGCAGTTGACTGATGTGATCAGGCAGAGGCAACCAATAATGATGTGTTGACCATGAGAAGGGTGTTTGCTGATTTTGCCTTTCCTCACCTTCCCCTCTGCACAACACACACACACACACACACACACATACACACACACACACACTAGCATGGCTGGGCTCATTCAAGAAGACCCAGAACATGTGTACATTGCCTGTTTCAGACAGGAGGGCCTTTCATGTGAATTGTATAGGAGGTACCTGAATAAAAGTGATTCTGTTTCTACTCTGGTGCAAACTCAGAACTTCAAGACACAGGGTTCACATGTGTTTGTCTGCACATATTCACTGGATGACTTGAGTGAGATGAATAAAAGCCCATGCCTTCAATCTGGCAGAATCCTCAACCAGGGATAACGTAGAGAGTAATTACAGAGTCTCAGCACTATAATTTTCTTTCAACCTCCCCTGTCACAATCAGAAGATAGTTTTTGATGTCTTTGATGATTGAGGCTTCATAAACTAAAACTTAGAATGTCTAGATATTTTTAAAAGGTTAATATTTTGCAACTTTGCCTACTCTCAATATTATTTAGAGTTTCCTTCCACTTTATTAACCTAGAACTATATAACACAATGGACCATCGATAGAAATAAACCTCTTATTGGTCCCACTAGAAAAGATAGTAAAGCCCTGGTTTTATAAATAAGTGCTTTACTCCTATTCTTCTTCTATGACCCCTAAGAACCACATTTAGTAAGTGAAATAATGAATTCTACTTCTGAATAAGAAGTTAAAAGGAGCCAAAAGATGTGATGATAGTGAATAGCACTTATTATAAAGGAAATACTTTTGGGAATAGTCTCTTTTTTTAAGGAATCATAAAACTTTTAGATCCTAAACTATACCTAGAGGAAAAAAGACAACCTTATTAAGAACCTTTACATTTCTCAAATTAGTTTTGGAATAACAAGTTAGTATAAATGATGTCTCTAGCCCTATACTTGTTAAGTTTTTGAAAATAAAAGAAACAAAACAAAATATATATACATATTCTGAAAGCAAAGGCCTTTTACTGTTATTGTCCAGTTTAGCCTTCAAAATATTTAATTCCTTTCTACTCTAAAATGTCTAGGTAGAGGGAAAAATTATTTTAAAAGTTTTTCAAATGTCAACCCTAAGTGCAGTTCCATGCACTTACATTGGAAACTAGGTCTTGGCATGGAAGATGCCTAGGGATCCTGTAGACTCAAAGGGTTCTGAAAAAAATTTAATAACCTTTTTTCCTTGTTACTAAAAAAGACCTGGGTGAGGCATTTCATACACCCGCAGGGAACAGCTAGCTGCTGAACCATTTGCTCCACCAGCCAGACTCCCTCGGCTTTCATCTCATCTTGCTAACATTTTACAAAGATGTTTGTCGCAATGAAATTGATAGCAAACTTACAATTCATACAGCGTTTAGAGGTTCCTTCTTTTTTAATTCTATTAACTGAGATGAACCCAATCTACTGAAGTCATTCATCGGGAGATCTCAGGACCTGGTCTTATACGACTAGCTCAGACTTTCTGGCCATGGTCCCTTGTTCCATAGATCTAATTAGCACTGAGAGCAGCTTCCTAGCATCTAAAACATAAGCTGATCTGGGTTCTAATGCCCTGATCTGGATTCTAAATTTGGAATCATTTTTCTTAAATGCTCTTCCTTCCTATTATTTACGAAATGGGTGTTCATATTCCCTCAACTAGGAGAATCAACTAGCCCATTAATCAGCAAGTATTTTTTCCCTGGGACTTACTATGTGCCCCAGGGTGGACTGGAGCTAGTACTGCAATCTGTGAAAAAGTTGTTATAACCTTGTTAGAATTTGGTTGATTCCACATAGCTCCATCTCCTAAGAGCCTTTGAAATCCTTTTGCAACTACTTCCTGCACAGCCAGCACTCACTCACCCAGAAAGTACAGTTACTGTCATGATTAAGCCGGTGGAGAGGGTGGGAGCGGGAGAGTGGAAATGAGGGTAAAGAGAGAGCTCTTGTGGTGGGAGCCTGGCAGACTTGGTTACCTAATGCAATGAAGAATTCAGATTCCCCCCACTCTCCAGGCTGCACGAGCTTCTGTGCCACGTAGAAGGTCATGTAATTGTGATTTGAAAAAGACAGGCCTGGAACCCATGCACAATTTTAAAGTTATGCATGGAGTCGAAGGGCGAGAAGGGAGGCAAGGGGAATAAAGAATAAAGACATCCTTAACAACTAGTGTGTTAAGTGAGTGGTTTTCTTCCTCTCCTTATCCTGAAGCTAGAGCTTCTACCAGGCAGGAAAAACAGGTTGTTCTTTGGGGCATTGGTCCTGCTGGTGCAGTCTAACAAAGGGTGCTTACTAATTGATGTGCATTTCTCTCTTTCTGCCCCAGGACAGCTTTCCTGCCCGCTTTGGAGGAGTCCACTTTGTCAACCAGCCCTGGTACATTCATGCCCTCTACACACTCATCAAGCCATTTCTTAAAGACAAGACCAGAAAACGGGTAATGAAAACAAATACATGATGTAAATTTTAAACAGGGAATGCCTGGGACAATTATGGTGCTTCTGTTTTTTCTCTCCCCTCCTCCCTCCTTTCCCCGGATTTTTTTTCTCTCTCTATCTTTCACTGTGGTTTTTCTACAGCCCCTAAGCATTTGAGCCTCAGCTGGAGATTGCAAATGGTCTGGGTTTAATTAATAATTCAGTAGAACTGGGTTATTTTCGGAGTCCCAGTGACAAACCAAAAGAAACTTTGAAGGCATGCAAATATCAGATGCCCATTTTACTGTAAATTCTTATGGGAGCTAAGAATTATGGGTCCAGCAGCTTTCCTGTTCATAAAATATTTTAGTACCTAGCATTTTGTTCTGCAAATGTATTAGTGTTATGAAGAATGATTACAATTTTTCTTCCCTTCCATGGCTTTGGGTGATAACTGCTAACTCCATCACCTGTAAAGTTGGAAAAGCATTCTTCTTTGGAAATAACAATACTCTTATGAGGAAGGCTTTTACAGTCTTAATTATATCAGTTGATAACACTTGAGAAGCCAGCTTTTTCCAACAATCAGAGTTGGGCTTTTTCATGGCATTTTGATGAGCAGAGTAATTGAACATTCCTTAACCACTCTGAATCTCAATTTTCTCATTTATAAATTGGGGAAACTAACACTCACATCACAGAGTTGTTGGGGAAATCTAATGGGACAGCTTATGAAAACATGTATCGTGATGCAGTTGGTACCTCATGAGACTTGGTGACTTTTATTTACCTTTATGATTTAGCTCTCTTTTCTTTTTTCCCCAATGTTATTGGGTATAATTGACAACTAAAAATTGGATATATTTAAGGTGTTCAATGTGATGTTTTTATATACCTATGCATTGTGAAATGATTACCACAATCAAGCTACTAACACATCTATCACCTCCTGTAGTTGTGATTTGTGTGTGTGTGTGTGTAGTGAGAATACTTAAGATCTACTCTCTCAGCCAATTTCAAATAAACAATATAATATTATTACTATTATAGTTTCCATACTGTACATTAGGTCTCCAGAATCTATTCTCATCCTATATAACTGAAACTTTGTCCTCTTTGTCCAACATCTCTCCATTTCCCCCTACTCTCAGCTCCTGGCAACCACCCTTCTACTCTATACTTCTATGATTTCAACTCATTTAGATTCCACATGTAAGTGTGGTCATGCAGTATTTGTTTTTCTATGTCTGGCATATTTTTGTTAACATAATGTGCTTTAGGTTCATCCACATTGTTGAAAATGACAAGATTTCATTCTTCTTTAAGGCTGCATAGTATTCCACTGGGTATATATCCATTCATCTGTTAATGGGCACTTAGGTTGTACCCATATCTTGTCTATTATGAATAATGCTACAGTCTTATCTTTGAGACTTTCTGATTTCAGCTACCTCCTGGGTCAGGAACACCATTCCTCATGGGAACCTGACTAGGGTAATCCTACAGCACCTTCTGACACCCAAGGTACCTGACACTGGGAAAGAAGTCTGAGTATTCTGGAGTGACTGATAATGTGAGGGATTCCCCGCCATCTCCCACACTTTGCTGGGTTTCTAACTCCTGGACCTCAGATGCTTCCAGGTTCTTAGAGAGCATTGCAGTGGGGTAGGGCAGGGGTAATTTCCCTGTTCTTAAACAAGTTTGAAACCAGGAATTAGAACTTACTGGAATAAGGAGGCAGAAAAGTTTTAAAACCCATCTGGGGCTCAGGACAGTGCTAAGAACAGAGAAGTGTTCTAGGACTGTTCTCAACATGGCTTCAGGCTTTCCAGCAACTATTCTTCTATTCAGGTTGGAACCACAGAGAATTCCTCCCATGGTGGACACTTGCTGCCATGCCATAGGAGGGCATTTTTGGAGCTTTGAGCACAGGATAGATTCTAACAGGTAGAGGGTCCAGCCTCCTACTTCTGTGTTCCTCCATTCCAGAAGACCCCAAGAAGGGAGGGTCACTTTTAATAGCACTCTTTGTCTTCCAAAAACTGGACATGTTGGGTGGAGGGGTGGAAATGTTTTCTCTAAACACCAGGGCTGATACTTTGCTCCAGCACGTTTCATATACAGCACCCTCTGAAAAGTTTTATAAAAGCCAGAAAAGTGACTTTCTTCAAAAGAAATAATTCTTATTAAAATTTGGTCATACTTAATGCAATATCAGAAATTTTGATGTTTTGATATGCTTTCTGAAGTGCTCCAGTAGTCTTCTGAAAAATTAGCACTTCTTGTCCCTTTCATGTTTAAATGATGTCATTACATCATAAGTTAAAATCAATACAATAGAACAAGGTAGCAAGTGTTTATTATTGAGGTCCTCTATTTAAGTATTTTAAAAATCACTCACACACACACACATATATATGTATTTTTTCCAAGACGGAGTCTTGTTCTGTTGCTCAGGCTGGAGTGCAGTGGCATGATGTCAGTTCACTGCAACCTCCACCTCCTGGGTTCAAGCAATTCTCCTTCCCCAGCCTCCCGAGTAGCTGGGATTACAGGTGTGCGCCACCATGCCCAGCTAAATTTGTATTTTTTGTAGAGACGGGGTTTCACCATGTTGGCCAGGCTGGTCTCGAACTCTTGACCTCAGGTGATCTGCCCGCCTCAGCCTCTCAAAGTGCTGGGATTACAGGCATGAGCCACTGCGCCTGACCCACGTTTATATTTCATCATGGTTATACTGTATGTGTATGTGCATGCAAGTGTGTGTACTTGATGATCATATACTTGGTGTACCTCATGTGTTACACATAATGCCTTCATGCCTGCCACATGAAGAAGTATGGGAACTGACATCAGTACATAGATGCACTTTAAGTCACCTTTCAGAGTCAACTCCTAAATTGCAGTCAATGCTAATTATCTATTCATGGCTCGTTCACTTTGTGGATTTATCTGGAAATAATTGTAACTTGGAGGTGTGGATTCTCTCCTGGTTGACCAATTTTTATCACTATCTATTGTATGTTCAGAAGATGCAAACTTGTTTGGACTTTAGTCCCCAATCCAGACAAAAATGGAAATTGCTGCAAAAATATCTCACAATAAATTCTCAGGCTGTGGTTTTTGATTCCATTAAATAAGAATCGATTTTCTTCTACCTTGTGCCCACATCACCCTAGGAGCTAAGAAGCATTTTAAAGGAGTAAGAAAACACCAACTTTTTCTCTAGATACTTTCCCCCTGTGGGAAAAATAAAAATAAAATAAACAGAAGTCAGCAGTCAGCAGATACTGAAGGATTAATTGGAAGGTGGTTGGAAAGAAGCAGAATAGGCAGCTATAACCAGGATGAGTTAGGAAGAAGCCGCAACTTTGTCTAGGATGGGGAACGGGGGAAGGATCTGGAGGACTGGGTGAGAGCACACAGATGGGAGAACAGAGCAGTCTGGAGATCCAGCAATAGCTGGGGTTTCAGGTGGTCTGCACCATCACTCCTTTTACCAACAGGGATAATTAGTAGATGACTACATGTATAAATTTGGCCCACGGCCAAGTAACACTCAATTTGTTCATAAACTTCATTTTTAATGACTATTAATTCAGCCTCTTTTCTAAGCAATACATTAACATTTTATGAAGACTAAGCTGCAGTCACAAAATCAATGCCTCTTTAAGCACCATGATCACCAGCAGTGCATCCAATTTGTCATTGCTAAATTGTGTATTAGATGAAATCCTTGGTTGTATGTTTTGGATTTTGTATTGCTAATTACTTTTTTTTTTCTTTACAGATTTTCCTGCATGGAAACAATTTAAACAGCCTTCACCAGCTAATACACCCTGAATTTTTGCCCTCTGAGTTTGGAGGAACTCTTCCTCCTTATGACATGGGAACTTGGGCCCGGACGTTACTCGGTCCTGACTACAGCGATGAAAATGACTATACTCACACATCCTATAATGCAATGCATGTGAAGCATACATCCTCAAATCTGGAGAGAGAATGCTCACCCAAGCTGATGAAAAGGTAAGGCCTGGGTTGTCAGAGTCCCCGGAGTCAGAGGTCAATGGAATTTTTTATTTGGACCTATTGTGAATTATTAATTAAAGACCTTTGTGGGCACAGAACTTGAATAAAATAAACTGCAATGCATTCTCAGCTGATTTCACTAAAATTGAAAATAAATGGGGCTTGGCTGGTTCAGAAATACAGTTGTCCCAATTGTATCAAAGGAATAGTTAAAGGCTAGGACCTCACTCATGCCACAATTATAGCCCTGGTCTTTAGGGAGTTTGTTAATATACACAGAATAAAATGTTGGACCTTTGAGATACACTAGATGGAAAAACAAACTGCTAGAAAGTGTTCCTATCATTCATTTATTTGGAACCATTTATTGAGCATTTACTTGGCTGCAGCACCAATTAGGGACCGGGGGCACAAATGAGAATAAGATGTCAAAAGAACAGAGAAGTATGCCTCAGGGAATCTTCCAAGTAAGACTTTTGCAGCGTATTTATAAAGCAGGTGACATTCAGTATGAGCTCTGGAGACCAGCATCCCAGGCTTGGGAAATGGCATATAGCAATCCAGCAGAGGGGACAGACTGAGGCATATAGGCATTAGAATGATGGAATAATCTGTGCGGTATAAGGGAGTGCAAGAGTGGGAGATGGGACTGGACATGAAATAAAGCTCCAAAAACAGTTGGATCCAGGTGGTGAAGACCATTGCATACTATAGTCAATGGAGTGCCATGAAAGAGAGATTTTAAAAAAAATGATAAGTGAGTATTTTGTCATTATAAAAATTAAAACCTGATTTTTTAAAAGAATTTATTTTATTTTTCCATAAGTTATTGGGGTACAGGTGGTATTTAGTTACATGGGTGAGTTCTTTAGTGGTGATTTGTGAGATCCTTGTGCATCCATCACTCGAGCAGTATACACTGCACCATATATGTTGTCTTTTATCCTTCACCCTCCTCCTACTCTTCCCCTCAGTCCCCAAAGTCCATTGCATTATTCTCATACCTTTGCATCCTCATAGCTTAGCTCACATATTGGTGAGAACATACGATGTAAAACCTGACTTTTAAGACTAAAATCCCCTTCAGACACTATTTTCAATCTCAGTCTCAATTCCATTCCCTCCCAAATGGTAACCACTGTAAAGGTGGGCCCTTGTAATTCTGCTTTCCGTACATCACATGCGTCTATGCACATCCATAAAAAACATCTAACATTGGTTAATTTCTAGGGCTGCTGTAATAAAGTACTACAGACTGGGTGGTTTAAACAACAGAAATTTATTTTCTTACAGTTCTGGAGGTTGAAAGGGCAAGATCAAGGTGTTGGCAAGGCTGGTTTCTCCTGAGGCCTCTCTCCTTGGCTTGCACATGGCTGCCTTCTCCATGTGTCCTTACATGGTTTTCCTTCTGTGTGTGTCTGCCTCTGTCCTAACCTCCTTTTCTTAGAAGGACACCTGTCATATTGAATTATGGCCAACCCATAGAACCTCATTTTGCCTTAATTGCTTCTTTAAAAGTCCTATGTCCAAATACAATCATATTCTGAGGTACTTCAACATATGAAATTGGAGATGAGGGAGACTTCAACCCATAGCATATTGTTATGTAATGTTTTTCCATGCCAGTATATTTAGACATATGAAGAGACTTGAAAATATTTGTGGAAAAATAAAATTAAAAGATAAAAATTCAAAATATAAACTTATATGGCTCAAGGAACTCAGTTCATGTATGTGTGTATATATATTAAGTATATATACAAACACTTTATTTTTTAGCCTAAGTTCCATCAAGTTCAAGACACTTTTGTGAGTAACAATACCAACCATTTAGTTTATCCCTAAATAACTGGGGGTCCTAGGAACTTAGCCATGTCGAAGTGGTCTTTTTCACATTAGATGAACAAAAATGGATGCCCTTGAAATATTATTAAGATTAGAAAACAAAAAGAAGTCAGAAGGAGCCAAATCAGGACTGAAAGGTAGTTGCCTAATAATTTCCTATTGAAATTCTCATAAACTTGCCCATGTTTGATGAGAGAAATGAGCAGGAACATTGTCATGGTGCAGAAGGACTCTCTGGGAAAGATTTCCCAGGAATTTTTCAGCTAAAGCTTTGGCTAACTTTCTCAAAACACTCTCATGATAAACAGATATTGTTGTTCTTTGGCCCTTCAGAAAGTCAACAAGCAAAATGCTTGGACCAGCCCAAAAAACTGTTGCCAAGACTTTTGCTCTTGACTGGCCCACTTTTACTTTGATGAGAGCACTGCCACCTCTTGGTAACCATTGCTTTGCTTGTGCTTTGTCTTTAGGATTGCACTGGTAAAACCGTTTTTCATCTCCTATTACAGTTCTTCAAAGAAATGCTTCAGAATCTTGATCCCACATGTTTAAAATTTCCATTGAAAGCTCTGCTCTTGTCTGTTCCTGATTTGAGCACAATGGTTTTGGCACTCAAGTGGAAAGTTTGTTCAACTTTAATTTTGCAATCAGAATTGTGTAAGCTGAACCAGTTGAGTTGTTTGTGGTATTGGCTACTGTTTGTGCTGTTAGTGGTTGGTCCTTTTCAATTAGGGCATGAACAAGATAAAGTTTTTCCTGGCAAATTAACGTAAAATTCACACGAATTGATGTCTGCAACTGAGGGCTTCACCATCAACTTCGTCTTGTCTCTTCTTAAAATGAGTTATTGCAAACTGCTCATTTCTTTGGGATATTGTCCCCATTAGCTTTTTGTAAAGCATCAGTGATTTCACAATGTTTTTACCCCACCTTCACCATAAATTTGATGTTTGTTCTTGCTTTAATTTTAGCAGAACTCATGTTTCTTTGATAGAGGTGTTTGTCAAACCCGATGTCTCTGATGTCCTGTCTTCTTAGTGCTTCAAACTAGATTCTGTTCAGGCATGTTATAACAAGTTAGCACAAGTTTATTTTCGTACAAAAATTTTTTGAACTCCATGAATAATTTTGTTATAATATGCATTTTCCATGAACTTTGTGAAGACCCCTCATAGGCCATGTGTTTAATCTATTTTAGAACATGGATATGCCACAGTTTAGCCATCTCCTCATTGTTTTGCATTTGGGTTTTTGTGGTTTTTCCTCTTCTAAATAAAGTTTAATAAATGTCTTTGGTATACCTCCTTCATTTTCCTAGGAAGGTTCCTCCGAGTAGATTCAGAACCCTGTAGTTGGTAGGTATGTGCCTTTAAAGTTTTAGTTCACATTGTTTAAAAGCCCTCCAAATGACACCAACTGATACTTCCAGCTATGTATGAGAACCTTCTTCCCCATACCCTGGAAAAATATTTGATATGATCAGACTTTAATTTTAATGATAATCCTGTGATGGGAAACACTATGTCATTTTGTTTTCATCTTTATTTCTTCAATATACATAGTTTAGCAGAGAAATGACATAATAAGATCTGGGTTTTATAAGTATCATGGGATTAGCAAGGAAATGGTTTGTGCATCAGAGACTAAAAGCCACTAGAAGGCTGATGCAGAGACTTAGTTGGGAAGATGAGAGCCAGAACTAATGCCAAATCAGAGGAAAGCTGGCTCTATTCTATAGATGTTTGGCTGTGGGAAAGGAGGAGTAACATTCATGAGGGTTGGGCTCAACTTCTTCCAAAGTCCTGTTAATGTGGATATTTTGACCTCCTCCCGTGAATCTTGAATGTCCTAGAATGGCATCCAGAATGGTGAATCCTTTCCAGGAAGTTTTCAGTTTACTTTGTCCAGATCCATCAGACAAATCACTATCTATGGCAGCTGTAGTCTGATGAAATGTATTTATTTATTTATTTTTTGAGGCTGGAGTGTTGCTCTACCCAGGCTGGAGCGCAATGGCATGATTTCACTCAGCGTGACCTCTGCCTCCCACGTTCAAAGAATTCTCATGCCTCAGCCTCCTGAACTGAAATGTATTTCTTAAGTAATAAGATGTGAAAGTCAAATTACTCCTTGATCAATGGACTGCAGAATGGATGTTGTGTTGGGCATGGAAACAACCTTCGTCTCCTTGTACATTTCCACCAGAGCTCTTGGGTAACCAGGAGCACTGTCAATAAGTGGTAATATTTTGAAAGAGATCTTTTTTTCTGAGCAGTAGGTCTCATCAGTAGACTTAAAATACTCTCTAAACCATGCTATAAACAGATATACTGTCATTCAAGCTTCCTTGTTCTATTTATAATGCACAGGCAGAGTAGATTAATAATTCTTAAGGGCCCTAGGATGCTTAGAGTGGTAAATGAGCATTGGTTTCAACCTAAAGTCACCAGCTGCATTAGCCCCTAACAAGAGAGTCAGTCCGGACTTTGAGGCTTTGAATCCAGGCTTTGACTCTCCTTTCTAGCTATGAAAGTCCTAGATGGAAGAAGTCTATTCCAATAGAAGGTTGTTTTGTCATTGAAAATCTGTTGTTTAGTGTAGCCACCTTCATCAATGATCTTTCATAGATCTTCTGGATAGCTTGCTTCAGCTTCTATATCATCACTTGCTGCTTTACTTTGCACTTTTATGTTGTGGGGACAATTTCTTTCCTTAAGCCTCATGAACCAACCTCTGCTAGCTTCCAATTTTTCTTCTATGGCTTCCTCACCTCTCTCAACCTTCAAGAAATTGAAAAGAGTTAGGATCTTGCTCTGAATTAGGCTTTGGCTTAAGGAAATGTTGCGGCTGGTTTGATCATCTATTCGGACCACTAAAACTTTCTCCATATCAGCAATAAGGTTTTGACATTTGTGTGTTCACTGAAGTAGCACTTTTAATGCACCTTTGCATTCACAACTTGGTTAACTGTTTCATACAGGAGGCCTAGCTTTCAGACTTTCTGAGCTTTCAGTGTGCCTTCCTCCCCAAGCTTAATCATGTCTAGCTTTTGGTTTAAAATGAGACATGCAACTCTTCCCTTCACTCAAACACTTAGAAGCCGTTGTAAGGTTATTAATTAACCTAGTTGCAATACTGTTTTGTCTCAAGGAATAGAGAGGCCCAAGGAGAAGGAAAGAGATGAGAGAACATTTGATCTGTGAAGCAGTCGGAACACACACACCATTTATCAATTAAGTGTATTGTCTTATATGAGCACGTTTCGTGGTACCCCCAAAACAATTACAATAGTAACATCACAGACTTTTTTTTTTATTTATCACAGATCACCATAGCAGATATAATAATAATAAAAAAGTTTGGGCTGGGTGCAGTGGCTCAAGCCTGTAATCCTACCACTTTGGGAGACTGAGGCAGGTGAATTGTCTGAGCTCAGGAGTTCAAAATCATCCTGGGCAACATGGTGAAACCCCGTCTCTACTAAAAAAAAAAAAAAAAAAAAATTAGCCAGGTGTTGTGGTGGGTGCCTGTAGTCCTAGCTACTCAGGAGGCTGAGGTAGAATTGCTTGAACCTAGGAGGTAGAGGTTGTAGCCATGAGTCAAGATCGCGCCACTGACTGCACCCCAGCCTAGGCAACAAAGCGAGACTCCATCTCTGGAAAAAAAAAAGAAAAGAAAGAAAAAAAAGTTTGAAATATTGTGAGAATTACCAAAATGTAATACAGAGACACAAAGTGAGTGCATGCTATTGGAAAAATGGTGCCAATAGACTTGCTGAATGCAGCATTACCACAAGCCTTCACAGTGTACAAAGTACAATATCTGCAAAGGGCAATAAAGTGAAGCACAGTAAAACAAAGCATGTCTATGTGAGAATGAATTAATGTTGAATGAATAATATTATCTCTAAAACCCATCCTTGGTACACTTGTCTAATTGCTTCAAAAACGATTAGTTGGCTCTCAGATAGAAAGAGCCAATTCCTCCCCCTGCCCCTTTCTTTAACAAGGCTCTCATGGATCCTGCTTATAGAGTCTTACATCCTGGTAGGAAAGAGAAAATGTGCCCCAAATAACTATATTGTAGAATGTGAGAGGCACTGCAAAGGAGGAGCAAGAGGCTGCTACAGTGTTCTAAGGAAGCATCACTAATTTTGTCCGGGAAGACTCTCAGAGAAGCCTCCATGTGGAAGGTCTGGCTCACCCGGGGTTTGGAGGAGTACTGCATTTCAGTACATATGGAGCCAAAATTCAAGACTAGCTAGCAGGAGAAGCTAGCAAGTGTGCACACATTTCATTCCCCTCCTCCATGGCCACAAGGATGTCCTGCCCACTGCTGCTGCCCTTTGTGATGACTTCCTTGAATGCTTGCCTGGAGATTTCAGGCAGTGGCAGGATGGGCAGAGACTGGAGAGGAGGGATCAACCCTGCTGTTGGCATATATCTTCTGTCAAGCAACTCACTGATGAGGAACAGAGCAGCCAGTATTCATTGTGTCTTTTTGACCCCTCAGAACCCACACGGATGTGGGCAAATTGGGAACAGAATTGGAAGAGACCTTACAGGTCATCTCTTCCAGTCTCTCACCTGATAGAGAGGTCTGTTCTCCAGCACAGATTGTCAGCTGGCCTCAGCTTGCACCATTCAGAGACAGGCAGGCAGCGTTCTGGGCAGCGTGTTCCCTGTGGGGTTGTGTTGTTAGAAAACACCTCCTTATTCTGAGTGAGATGACATAGGTATGCCCTCTGAACAGCACTGTAATCTCCAGTAGGTTCACATCATCTATTTTCGTAACCCCGTTACCCACCCCCCGTAGTTCCCAACATGCTTCATGTCCATTTGGAGTCAAGTGGGCTTTGTGCACTGACCTTGGGACCCAATCACTTTTTGTAATGTGGCTTTTGGGCACAGATGGCCACTGTGTTCCAAAGCACTCTCAATCCATGCTTTCTGGTATCCATGTAGGGTAAAAGCCAAGACTCCCAGAACTCTCAGTGAATGAGTGGTGCTAATGAGCTCTTGTTTTTTTTCTTTGGATAATTGTAGCTCAACCCTTAAGTAGAAAAAACAAAATAATGATTGGTTTAGCTGAAAATTCCTCCTAAATGAATTATTTCAATATTGTTCTGCTATTTAATACAATAATGCCATGGTGGGCTTTTGAGGTGTGTGGCATTCTCTGCTCTGGTACTAAATGACCCTGAGTTTTATATGTTTAACTTTTTATTCCTGTTTTTTCTTGTTGTTGTTGTTGCTTGAGACAGAGTCTCGCTCTGTTGCCAGGCTGGAGTTCAGTGGTAAGATCTCGGCTCACTGCAACCTCTGACTCCCAGGTTCAACTGATTCTCCTGCCTCAGCCTCCCAAGTAGCTGAGACTACAGGCGTGCACCACCAAGCCCCGCTATTTTTTTTGTATTTTTAGTAGAGACAGGGTTTCACCATGTTGGCCAGGATGGTCTCGATCTCTTGACCCTCGTGATCCACCCTCCACAGCTTCCCAAAGTGCTGGGATTACAGGCAGGAGACACTATGCCTGACTGTATTCCTGTTTCTTATTTTATTTTTTCAGAAGTCCACTTCTTTGCTCCCACATCATCAGCTGTTTTCTGTTCCTAGGAGTATATATGTGGAGCATTTTCTCCTAATTTACTCCTTGAATATGTTTCAGGCTTGGATAATAGGTAACTCAACATTAAAACTGTCCAACAAAGATTAGTAAATAAGCTTTGTATTAGTTATGATTATTTTCACTGCAAGAAAGAAGAAAACCCAAATGGGCCGGGTGTGGTGGCTCACGCCTGTAATCCCAGTACTTTGGGAGGCCGAGGTGGGCGGATCACGAGGTCGGGAGATCAAGACCATTCTGGCGAACACGGTGAAACCCCATCTCTACTAAAAATACAAAAAAAATTAGCCGGGCGTGGTGGTGGGCGCCTGTAGTCCCAGCTTCTAGGGAGGCTGAGGCAGGAGAATGGCGTGAACCCGGGAGGCCGCGGAGCTTGCAGTGAGCCGAGATTGTGCCACTGCATTCCAGCCTGGGCGACAGAGCGAGACTCCGTCTCAAAAAAAAAAAAAACAAAGAAGAAAACCCAAATGAACTGCTTTAAACAATGAGGAAAATGCATTATTTCACAAGAGACATTTTTAAGGCAGGTGGCTGCAGGAGTGTTATTCTAGGGGCTCAGTAGTGGCCACAAGAACCAGGTTCTCTCTACTGTGTCCAGCACAACTGGAGACTTCTCAGGCAGCGGCTGATTTCTGACTCTCACAGGTCAACCAGTCACAGGAGATCACAATGCCTAAATGAAAGGAGCTTTTGTTGGAGAAAAAGGAAGAAAGAATGGCTTAGAGTTGGAAACCAACAATCCTGCTACACACAGGCTTATTCAGGGGTGCAGTCCAGACATTTCTGCCAGGATTTCTGCATGATTTTTTAGTCGGCATGTAGAGTTTGTGACCTTTAATTGTTAGGCCATATTAAGCAATTACTTTCTGGTTCTCGCCTTTATTGCTGATAAAGTAATTAAAATGGCTATAGATATTATTATTATTTTAGTATTTTTTTTTTGAGACAGAGTTTTGCTCTTGTTGCCCAGGCTGGAGTGCAGTGGCACGATCTCGGCTCACTGCAACCTCCACCTCCCGGGTTCAGGCGATCCTGCTGCCTCAGCCTCCTGAGTAGCTGGGATTACAGCGCCTGCCACCACACGAGCTAATTTTTTGTATTTTTAGTAGAGATGGGATTTCACCATGTTGGCCAAGCTGGTCTCAAACTCCTGATCTCAGGTGATCCACCCGCCTTGGCCTCCTAAAGTGCTGGGACTACAGGTGTGAGCCACCATACCTGGCCTATAGATATTATTTAAAAGGCACGTGTGCACACACAGAAACTATGTTGATGTAACTACTGGTGAAGGATGAGCCACTTTGGGAGAGGTCCTCAAATACATGTATCTCTATCTATATACACAGATATACATGTGTATATGTATATATACACATATATGTATAATTTTTAAAAGATTACTGGTGATACACCTCATGTAAATTTTGTCCTGTGATTTTGATTGAGGGTAAGAAACTTGAGTCATTCCCTGGAGTTGAAGCCATCGAAATGCAGATTGATCCAAAGGTAGAGAGTTCTGGGGACAATGCTCATTAGATGCAACACACAGAAGAAAAAGTGATGACAGGTGCCCTTGCAGCAGGTTAGAGTCACAGTTGCTCTCAGACACGTCCTTTCATTTGTTTCATTTATTCTTAGCCGATCCTGACGGCGGCTATTAACAATGGACTTGATGATCTCAAGGAAACAAAGAGCATCTTTCCTGGTATTTCTTGGCAAAAATAAAAGGGAGGACTCTGAAAAGCCAGGCTTTGTGCTGCCTCTGAACCCATCACCATGACCAGGGAGAGGGTGCGTTTGATTTCCAGGAATGAGACGTGTGTTCATTCTGGTGGCCGGGCACAGGTACAAATCCTGGATGAAACAGGATTATTATAGGAGGGACAGTGGTTTCCTAAAGAAGAGGTATGGACCATATCGAAACTCTCCCCACCATACAGGAATGGTAGGTAGTTCCTGCCACGGCCAGCAGGGGGAGAAAGTGGGGATTTTAGGCTGTCCTCTCATTGAGCTTGAATGGGTTCATCTTGGCTGTACCACAGCAGAAGCCTCTGTTTGCAGGATAAACATTCTCCATAAAAAGTTTATATAAAATACATTTTATTATTATTCTTCTTATTAGGGGCTTTTGAAAGTTTAGATCTGCAGGAAGTCCTTAGATGTCATCTTCCACCACTAAGGACCTCTTCCATCTCCCACATGGTATGTGTGTGCAGTGAAAGATGCTGGCTACGAAAAACATTGCATTTGTTAAACAATAACAAATTCAGTGTAATCAGTGTTAATTCACAGAATTATCTTAAGTATTGAATTTTAATAAACACAAACATATTTTAGGCTTAATTTAAATTTTATTCTCACAGAAGGTAAATGTGAAATTTCTATAAAGTTTTATGGAATATTAACAACAATGTAAAACAAACCTTTTGCTCATTACTGCTTATGTGAAATGGCTGGGATGAAAGCCAAAGGCCCCTAACTTTGAGTCTGGGGATTTTTCTGTGCTGCTTGCTTTTCCAAAAGCATAGTGTCTTGCACGTAGCAGATGTTCCTTACATAGTTAATATTTTAGTTTAAGAAATATAAATATATGGGGCATAGATGTGTCCTTTTCACAGTGGTACTAATATTTTTAGAGTGCTTTTTTTTCTCTCTCTCTCTCTCATTATCATAGCTAAGGTACTGAAAAGTTCTACGAGGAAAAAAGCTGCATTGCCAAACTTATCTTGTCCTAGGATTCTTTCTGAGTAGAGCAACTGTTAGCATCTCACTGCACACTTGTCTCTCAGAGACTAGAGTATAGAAAATGCTGCTCCAGTGATTAAAATGGAAAGTTAGGAGCAATTTAAATTCGTGGAAACCTAACTAAGCTGAATCTTGACTGACAATTTTCATCTTCTTTGTTTCCTGGAGACCCCTCCCTGGTGTTCTCAGAATCATCTGCATTTCAACCTGGGCTCAGTCTGCTATCCCAGCCATATAAGTAAAAGGAATAAAAAAATAAAAAAATAAAAAAGTAGTTACTATGTGCTATTTCAGCCTCATTCAGCTCATGGACTTACCAAATAAACATTTATATCTCAGCGCTGAAAGAGAAACTCACAGTCTGACGACAGTGAAGCCACGGCTTCTCGGAATTCCAGAAACTACATTTTAGCTTCCCTTTTCTGGTGAGTGAGCTGAATGGAGCCTGATAACTCCACCACACGAGGTGCTGCCCTCTGCCTGTGACACAGCAGCACCAGCCACCCAGGCCAAACAGTCAGTCTGAGGAAAAGCAGAGGCAGAGTGACCTCGAAGAATCATGCAGAGGTCTTCTAATGGGGACAGAATCCCAGGAGAGAGCAATGGCCAGCCTACCCTGGCCATGTCCACTCAACATATATTTACTGAGCATTTTCTCTGGGCTGAGATCACAGGCTCCTGTGTTTCATGGAATCAAAAGAACAGAGTCAGCAAAGCACCTCCATGCAAACAGTGACAATATTACACCATTTGTGCAGATAACAAACATAACATTTTAGCTATTAATTCTGCACTGACTTCCTAAATTGGCACAACATATGCCATAGAAGATCTACTTCTGATTCTTACGGCCAAATACCTTCATCCTTATGTTCTGTAAATACCCCTCCTAGATCCTGCATGGAAGAAGTGAGATGTCATAATGACACTGTGAGCCATCTGATTTTGGGGGTGGGTGGCAGGCTGAGAATGCCCAGATTAAATTCAAATTTCTTAGCCAGAAGGAAATTTTAGGCCATGTTTTCCCCTCTTGGCCCCTGACTGGGTGGTAAAATCAGCTTAACTGTTTTCAGCTGTCAATAGAATTAGCTGTGACCTTGGTGATCTTTGAGAATGTAGTCCTCTTTTTAAAGGGTGAATTTGTGCATTTGCTGGATAACTACTAATTTCCTGCAGAGGTAATACATCATCATGAAATACCATCCATATGAAAAGAATAAGGGTGGCAGTGTAGGAACAGGAGGGCCGTTGTCTTCTGAGCAGCCAGGGCAAGGGGTCCATTTTACTGCATGGCTCGGGAACAGATGTTCCATATGGCTGTTCTGTTCAACAACACGATATAATGCATCATTTCTTAATGAATGATTCACAGTCTCCACTGTCCCCTAAATTGTCTTTGTCTGATGTCCAACTTAAATGTGATTGAACTTAGTTTTGGGGTCTCACTGCTACTCAAGCAGCTAATGCCTGAGATGTGTCATCACTTCTAGAAGCAAATGCTTCTCAGGTAAGCCATAAATTCCCAGTGTTTTATGCTGGTTATTGGATACTAGAGTGTTCCACAGACGCCAATAGGAATTTGTCAACATTTCTTAAAGAATGAAGAAAAAGAGCTGCATAGCCTCATTATTACTTGTACATCTGGTCGAGATGGATGTCCTGCTTACATGCAGCTTCCTTTTCTGTGGCATAAATGAAGGGACCATCTCCTTACAAGCACATCCTATATAGCTGTGTAACATTGGAGTGAAAGAAAATCTATACAATGAATTTAGTCAATAAGAGAAAGAATAGGGATAGTTAAAATGTTGTGCACAGGAGCATGTTTTCTCTTCTTAAAGAATGACATGAAAAATTATTAGATAAAGAGTTGTAAGTTACTGACTAGCAAAAGAAATAGAGTTGAAATAGAGGGAAATGAATGGACGTGAGTGAACTTCCTGGTGTAATTTCAAAAACGAACTGTTTGATTGCTCACTGTGTTACGTTCTGAAAAACATGCCTGTTTGCTGAAGCACCACGCTCAGATGTGGTTACTTGGAAAGGGAGATATAGCCGAGGCAAGAATGACAAGGAATATTTATTTCTTGTGACATATTGCTGTTGGTAAACAAACATTCTGCCCAATTCCAATTAAGCTGATGCCGTTTGTGCCTAACATCTAGCCAGCAATGAATCTCTCTTAGGAGCCATAATGATCATATGAATGAAAACAAATATTTGACATAATATATGGTAGAAATCTCCGTGCAATATTTTCTTAAAAACACTGTGCAGCTTGCATACTGTGGTTGAGTTTCTTTTTAGGTTTAGGCAAACTTTGTTGTAGATATCAACTGAGCTTAAGATGTTCAAATGGTGGTATTAGAGTTTTATGTCAAACCCATAAATGAGCATTGTGGAGCTTCAAGCACTTCATTGGAAACTCCTTCACAGCCGCACTTAGAACACATCTCTCAGGGTTCCTGTCGTCATGGTGATCAGCACCAGTAAGCGCCCTCACTGTGCTCTGCGGCTGTTCATGATAGGCCCCCAGGGCTCCACGTACACAGCCCAGCATCCTGATCTTGCAGGCTTGTTTCAGCCTTGTGACTTTGAGGCCATGATTACACTGGTCTTTTCCTCTCTATGTGTCTTCATTTTCCTGTCTGGTCATTTTCTTACACTGGTTATTTTATTTATGATACCTTGGGCAGGTCATGTAACCTTGCTGAGTCTCAGTTTCCTTGACTACAGAGTGGATGTAACATGTGCAAGATCTCCGGGCTTGCTGTTAGGGTCAGAAGGCAGCAGAGTGAGAAAGTCAACTGCAGAGCACCACAGAGAAACAGTATGATGGCTATTACCTTTCTTTCCTTCCCAGCGTTGTGTAGAGGGCTTGCCATTTTGTCATGGTTTTGATTTCTTTCCAAATAAAAGTTTTCTCACTAAAAATGAAAAATCCTAACACCCTAGCAGAGAAGCAGACAATGATTATGCATGGTGACTTGAAAGGAGGGGCCTTGAGTTCCTGGTTAGAAGTCAGACTTATACTGCCTCTTTCCCTCTTCTTTGCCTTAGTATTTGCATAGGGTCAATATAAGGCTTTTGTACCCTTGGAGCCCTGCACCCAGAGCATGGTCAGACACCGTGGGAGCGGGCCACAGAAAGCAAAACCAAGAAGAGGGAGGAATTAGCAACATAGCACCTCAGCCTCCCTTCCTCCTGGTCTGCCAAGGGCTTTACAGTTACAGGAGCCCTCATTCCCTACTTGTCAGTCCCCTCCCAGTCTGAGCCTCCCCCTGGCCTGGAGGACAATTACATTTTTGTTGGGTCTTTATTCGTGTTGCTCCTTTTTCTCCAGCCCTCAAATCTAAATTGTTATCCCTGTGGTCTTGAGTGTAATTTTTGAAGTCATGATGATGCTTCTCCTCCACCTAACTCCCTTCCCCTGGCTTCCCGCGAGCCCCTCCCGGGCATACACAGCCCCCGCCACTCTGGTTTCCATCCACTCCTTCCACATCCCAGGGCTTGTACTCGCTCCAGGGCAGCACTACTCCAGCATGCTCTTCCCCTTGCTCATGCCAGCTCCTCATTCATTGGGTGCAGTTTATACCTCCACTCCTCTCAAGGGCTCTCGTCCCCTTCCCCATGCCCCTCTCTTCCCATCAGCTAGTCTCTATCACTGAATTCTGTTTCTGTCTTAATAGGGACCACGATTCTATAATTACGTATTTATTTGTTTACCTGTGTACTAAATCTCCTTTCTGTAGATCGTATGTTTTCCAAGGGTGGGGATAGTGCTGTTTTATTTACCACTGTGCCTCACTTATTCCCTAGCGTATAATAGGCGCTCATGACGTAGTTTCTGGAGAGGGGAGGGAAGGAGAGAAGGTAAAAAAGACATGAGGGGAGGAGAAGGAGGGAAATAAAAAAAGAGAGAGGGAGGAAACAACAAAGGAAAGAGAGAAGACAGAAAGGAAAAATCATGTAACAGTAAATGCTGTGAGGAACACTCTATTTTGTAGAGTGATGAGGAAGATATCGTCAACCAACCATAAAGGAGTAAGACATGGTCTTTGTAATCAATGTTTCATTAGAGTTTGAAATTGTCTCTAAGGTTATCAATAACCAACTCCTTAGTCTCATTATTTCTCCCAGTTTTTGAATTTCCATTAACAATTAACATTTAAAATACTTTTTGAAAATTTTATTCATTCATTCAATAATCATTGAGTATACATTATACACAAGTAGGATAGAGGCCAGTTAAGATAACAGAATCTGTAATCAGATTTTATCCGTTCAAATTAATAGCTGTGTGACCTGAGTAGCTACCTCTCTGTGACCTACTTTTCCTCTCTATAAAGGAGATAATAATAGATCTACCTTATTATTGTGCTGTGAGGATTAAAGGAAGTCAGTGCAGGTGTTATCCGCTGAAGATAGAGTGGTTAACCCGGCAGACACTGCCCCTGCAGTGTCTCTGAGTCTGTGGTCTATGAAGGGGGACAGACTTTAAACACATTACCCATACAAGCAGCTGTTTCACGGTCACCATAAATGCTTTGAAAAGTTAGAGTGTACCATGAGGGTACAGGTGTGTAAGCAGGATCTTAACCTAGTCTTGGGTGGGATTCTGGAAGCACTTTCCTGAGGAAGTCACACATAAGCTAAAAACTGGAATATGAGAAAAGTACACCAAGCAAAAAGGGAGGTGTGGGAGTGGGATTGGGAGCAAACACTCTGCATTTGGAAGAGCCAGTGTCAGGAACTACTGTGTTTTACAAATTAATTATAAGATGCATTTTCCATCACGTTAAAAATCCCCGAAATTAGGACATGTCCTACAATTGATGACATCTGAAATTCATGGAATTAAAAAAAAAAAAAAAGACCAGAAATGTTGGAGAGCAGAAAGCAAGGGGGAAAATGACTGGGGCAATGCACAGGGGCCCACCGTGCAGAGCTGCATAGGGCAGATATCAATATTGGACTTTGTCCTACAAGCAATGGACAGTTTCGGAAAGGTTTTTGCCCATAAGTGCGATGAATAGATATGTTTATTAAAATTTTCACTCTGTTGTGAGGAGAACAAATTGGAGGTGGAAAGAATAGTAAAAGAAGGCTGTATGAGGCTACTGTAATGGTGCATGTAGGAGATCATTGTAGCTTGGAACGGAGTACTAAGCGTGGAGGTGCAGAGAAGAAGATGGACTCAAAAATATTTAGTGAATAGAATAAACAAGGCCTGATGATCAAGTGGATATTGGGATGAAGGTAAGATGCTTCAGGAATGACCAGAGGTCTTTTGCATATGTAAAAGATGTGATGCTGCTGGATAGAAAGCAGTCCCGTTTCCCAAGATAAGGAATTCTGGAAGAGGTGCTGACTGGGGAGATGATTGTGAATTCAGTGTTGGACATGATTAATGAGAGGGCTTGTGTGGTATCTGGCTAGAGTAGTCATGTAGGCTGTTGGATACCTGGTTCTAAAGCTCAGGAGAAAATTCTGGAATGGGCATATAAATCAGGAACTCAAAGGCGTAAAGAAGCAAAAGCAAGCCATGGGAATGGAGGAGAACTCTCAATGAGAGCTTGTAGAAAGAAAAGATGAATGAGTGCCTAGGTTTGAGCTGAGAGGAAGTTCAGTATTCGAATGTCATACAGCACAACACACCAAGGAGCATGGAGAATGGTAGGAGGTAAGCTAGATGTGGTGTTACAGAAGCCAAAGGAATAGAGTGAAGATTTCAGGAAGAGTGGAGTAATCCACCCTATTTACTGCTTCTGAAAAGCCAAGTAAGGCGAAGATTTAAAGGTATCCATTGGACATAATGACTTGAAAGGCATAGAAAGTCTTCACAAGAGCTGTGGTGGAGTCACATGGGTGGTTATGAAGATGCAACGGGCTCAGAAGTAGGTGGTAGGAGGTGAGCAGAGGGAGAGAGACTATAAGCATTTATTTTGTGAGGTTTGCCTGTGAAGATGGGGAAGATATTTGTATCTGCAGAGGCATGTGAGGATCCAGAAGACTTTTTTGTTATTTTTCTATTTTCTTCTGTTTTCTGACTTTGTCTTCCTCTTCATCTTCTTCATTTATTGAAAATGGGAACAGGTTTTCAATGCTAATAGCAAAGATCCAGTAAAGAGGGAGAATTGGAAGGTGTAGGAGAGGGAACAATTGGTAACACCAAGCAGGTGAGATGGGTTAGGACCCCGAGCCTGAGTGGAGGAAGTTGTTGCTTTTCTAAGAGCAAGAAGTTCTCTTTATAGTAATCAGGCACCTGTGCCGGTGGTACCCCAAAGCTGAGAAGTTCCCGCGGGTTTTATTTTCCCAGTGAAGCAGGGCAAGTCTTAAGAGTGAGATTAGACTAGGGTACAGAAGAGTTTTTAGGTGAAATGATACAGACGTGCATGGGCTTGAAATTGCGTTGAGGGAAACATCGAATGGGAATGCTGTTTTAAGGGTTGGTAGGAGGGGTAATAATGAGTTTACAGTGACTTCTGTATTCTTGGGTAGTGTGATCTGTATTTCTCAGCTGCTCTGTAGCTGACATGGGAGAGGAATATTGTTGGAGTCATCCAGAGCTGGGATTTGATTAAAGGAGCTCAGTGTATGCCCAAGAGAAAGACTGAAGTGCCTGATCATGCATTCTTGGTTTAGAAGAAAGGAAAGGAAGGTAGGACGGGCTTCACACATAAGGGGACATAGGTGTTGTTGACCTGTGAAGGCTGAGTAAGGAGGTAGACACATTACCAGTTACTGACTAACATGAGCTAATGGAAAATGTGCAGCAGTCCATCCCCCTAAGCCCTAGCTCTGCAATTTGGTGTATAAAAAATAAAATAAATGGGGGAGCAATGCCTCCAATGGGGTCAGAGGGAATGGGAACAAGAACACAGACAGGAAGCTCAGCTTCGGAAAGAGGTACCTCAATGGGACAGGTAGCATGTTTGCTTTTTGCTTAGTTTTTTTTCTCATGCCTTGCTCAGAGACAGGCCAAAAATAAATGTCCAGTACATATTCCATGAATGAAGAATAAATGAAGGAATTAATGAGCAAAAAGGGACAATGCTGGTAGAACTATTCTCACAAGAACTCATCTAGTTAGTCTTTGGTGTTTGATTAAAATCATAGTTCAGGCTACTGATCTGGATGTATTACTGTAAAATCTGACTTTTACGTTATTTTGAAATTAACTTTTAATTTGAACTAACGTAAAACAATGATTCAAACTGACTCTCAATAATCCTTCGTGTACCTTATACTGCAGATAGAATACATCTTTGTGCTTGAATAAGGAATTGTAGTGTTGAAAATGGAGGAGTTGAGGAGGTCACTGTGGAGCAATAGTAGAAAGGAAGCATTGAATTCTTGCTCCAGGTGAAAGAATGAGGAGGAATAACTGGTCCCGCTACAGGTGCATCATATTGCTAGTGAATCTTCTTGCTGGAGGTGCATCCTCACTAAAGTATCATGACCCCTTTCCCTGCCACCCTCATTCATTTGCACTTACCCTTTCCAAAATTTCCCGTTTGCCTATGTGTTCATTGTCTCTATCAGCCCCCACCAACTGTGTATGCTGAGGCTTATCTGATTAGTGCAGTCCTGCGACCCAGCACTTAAACTAATGCCTGGCGCTAATAAGGGATTGAGAAATACTTGTTGATTTGATTAAGATACTATTCCAATTCACTTGGGGTGTTTCCTACCTGTGTGTGAGCTGTTGCTAGCTCTAGAGCAAAGCTCTGAAACTTTTAATGAGCATACAAAGCAGCGAGATCTTGTTAAAATGCAGATTCTGATTTAGTAGGTCTGAGCTGGGTCTGAGAATCTGCATTTCTAACCAGCTCCCAGGCTCTGCCCATGCTGAGGGCCCAGGGACCACAGTTTGAGTGCCACGGCCCTAGAGTGTAGTCGTTTCCCACATGTCAGACTGCAATACGGATGTTTCCTGGACTTGTTCTGAGGGTTCTTGAAAACTTAGCCTTTCAAGTTTTGAGAATTTAAACAAAAAATACAGATTTAAAAATACGTTTAAACTAGGTAAGAATAGATAGGTTATTATGCCCATTTTATAGATGAAGTGGCTGAGGCACAGAGCAGTTAAATGACTTACCTCAGATCATAGAGCTAGTAGGTGGCAAAATATTTTAAATTCAGTTCTTTTTACTCTAAGTAAAATGTTGTCTCCAACATCATGTTCTCACACTATTTGTGTATTCACTCATTCATTCTTCATTAGTTTGTAGAGTACCTTTTTGGGGCATTTACTTTTGCTTTAACTACTGTTTTGGATGTATGTTCTCATTCCTGCCAGCCCAAATTCTATCCTGTCTTTAAGACAGTTGAAAAGCAAGTTCCTCCATCACAATTTTCATGCACTGCACTGTTCCCCAAATCCCATCCCTAGTGGGGAGGATGCAGATATATAAGAAGAAAATTTATATTTAGGCTAATCTGGTAATGCCAAAGAAGATCCACTAATAAACTGTCATTTGACTCAAAAAACGTAACTATGAAACTTGTTTTTACCAGTAACACTAGCCATCCTTTTCAAACTCATCCTGCAGAGGGAGTGAGTCATCAACATTTCGTCAGCCATTAACAACTTCTGGCATTTCTCTATCTGCTTCAGAACACCATATTTTGTTCTACCAAAGTAACTGCACTGAGCATGTGCACCCAATTTCAGAGGGAGTGTGATAATTAGGGATGCTGTGAAACTGACTGGCAGCTCTTTGTGCCAGTCTAATTCTAATGGAAGATGACTGTCAAAGCAGGTGGTGCAAGCACCTGTAGTCATTTTCTGTGTTGCTATTTTATGATTGGCAGTAGAAAAAAACCTTCCAGAAATATCCACATGATTGAAATGCATGGATTTAACACTCCTTCTGACCATCTCAGAACACCTGAACCCACACCAAAAATGTATGTAGTAGTGCATTCCACTCCTCAAAAGTCAATAAACCTCTACACATTGAATTTTGAACCTCTAAGGCTTCTATACATCTCATGCTGATACCTGGGGTTCCTATGAAGGATTTGGGCACAACACACACTAGTTATGACCTTGAATGCTCTCACACTTCAAGCTATGATGGTGACTCTGTTTAATGGAATTTTCTTGGGGAATTGCTCAGTAAAATTAAGAGTAACTTTATAATGTAAATAATCCACTGCTCCATATCTATTTTCTCAGTCTTTTGTCTTTTCCTTGATTTTCTTCAAGTGGGTAAATATGGCTATCTCTGTTATCAGATATGGCAGAGTATCAGTAGTTTATGCTCAGAAATATGATACCCAAGGAAGTGTTATAAAATGATAAACACTTCTGATTTAAATAAATTCTCCTTCAAAGAGCTCCAAGCACTTTATTGTATCTTTTATCTTTCATGGCCCTGTGGAGAATATGGCAATCATTTATCCTTATTTTACAGAAGAAAAACTGAGACAACTCAGCTAATATGGCAGGAATGCATAGTTTCATAAAGACTAATAAGCCCTTTTGTAGGTAAATTAAGCAGAGTGTCCAGCTGCGGCTGCCAGTTTCTGTGGTGGCCTTCCCTGGCTCCCTTCTCCCATTCCTTCCTCCCCATCTCCAAGTTCCAGGACGGGTGTGTCTTCTGGCATCTGAACTCTGTTCTCAGTTAAGTCTAATCCACTCCCTTTCTTGAGTCTCATTTACATTCAGTGTTGATGGATTGCAGTTCTTTATAGATGTTGTCAGATATTTGGGTGAATGCAGTACATTTAGAAGACAGGATCTTGAAATATTATTAAATAATACCCTGCTGATGATTAGAGATAAAGTATGATTCTATAACCTATGTATTCTTTTTTCTCAATGATGATCTATTTTTTTTATTTCATTTGCTGTGCCTAAAACAAACTTTTTATAAATTAACAGCTGATTAATATAAACTATTGGATTCATTAACATCAATGAGAAAAATGGTTCTATGAGAACTTCAATATTAACATTTACTAATATGAATATACATGTTCATGTCCTCTAGTTTCTTACCAAGTTGTAGGTATTTTTTGTATAGTATAGTGCAAGAGATAGTGCTTAAGAATGGGGACTGTAGAATCAGATCTGGGTTCCCGTTCTAGTTCCACAACTTACTGTGGAAACTTGCACATATTTATTACCTTATTGGAGGCTCGGTTTCCTGATCTGCAAAATGGAATTAACAATACCCAGCTCAGATTATTGTGAATATTTATTTATTTATTGTATTTATTTTTATTTTTTACACTGCAACCATGACAGATAAAGATTATTGTGAAGATTAAACAAAGATAATGCAGACTAAATACTTAGTGCAGAACCTGGCATGTAGTAAGTGTTCAACAAATGGTTGTGGTTGTTGATGATGATGAAGAACTGCTGTGGAGATATGAACACTCCTGTACATATTTCTTAAAATATCCAAATAAAGTGTATATTGAAATCTTCTTTTCCAAAATGGTATTAAACTGATTTCAGGTGTGTCAAACAAGAGTTACTGAGTGCTGCTTAGAATTGTGGTGCACATCTGGAATACCCTTGGTCATTACAGTTCAGACTTAAAAGAGCTTAGTGGGAGCTACTCTCTGCAGCAGGAAATTGCAACCTGAGGGCAGACCACTTGTAGCAATACAATACTTTAGAGAAACTAAAACATTTTTAACAAGGACACAGGCAAATAGCCATTAAGTAGCACCTGGCAGCTCTCAATTTAACGTTTAGAAATTTATGGAAGTCGGGCTGGGCACAGTGGCTCACACCTGTAATCCCAGCACTTTGGGAGACCAAGGTGGGCAGATCACTTGAGATCGGGAGTTCAAGACTAGCCTGGCTAACATGGTGAAACCCGTCTCTACTAAAAATAAAAAATTAGCTGGATGTGGTGATGTGCTCCTGTAGTCCCAGCTACTCAGGTGGCTGAGGCAGGAGAATGCTTTGAGGCTTTGAACCTGAGAGGCAGAGGTTGCAGTGAGCCAAGATTGTGCCACTGCACTCCAGCCTGGGCAATAAGAGCAAAACTCTGGCAAAAACAAAAAACAAAAAACAAAAACAAAAACAAACAAACAAACAAAACAAAGAAATTTATGGAAGTAAAAAAACATTTATAAAAGGTAAATCGGGCCTGGCTCTGTAGCTCACACCTGTAATCTCAGCACTTCGGGAGGCTGAGGCAGGTGGATCACCAGGTCAAGAGATTGAGACCATCCTGGCCAACCTGGTGAAACCCCATCTCTACTAAAAATACGAAAAATTAGCTGGGCGTGGTGGCGCATGCCTGTAGTCCCAGCTACTCGGGAAGCTGAGGCAGGAGAACTGCTTGAACTTGGGTGGTGGAGATTGCAGTGAGCTGAGATCATGCCACTGCACTCCAGCCTGGGTGACACAGCAAGACTCTGTCTCAAAAAATAAATAAATAAATAAATAAATAAAGCAGGTAAATCAGCTGGGCGCGGTGGCTCATGCCTGTAATCATAGCACTTTGGGAGGCTGAGGTGGGCAGATCACTTGAGGTCGGGAGTTCAGGACGAGCCTGGCCAACATGGTGAAACCCTGTCTCTACTAAAAATACAAAACTAGCCAGGCATGGTGGTGGGTGCCTGTAATCCCAGCTACTCTCCTTGAGGCTGAGACAGGAGAATCGCTTGAACCTGGAAGGCAGAGGTTGCAGTGAGCCAAGATCGCACCACTGCACTCCAGCCTGGGTGACAGAGCCAGACTCCATCTCAAAAAAAAAAAAAAAAAAAAAAAAGGAAATCATTTTGACTCATGAAACCTAAATGTATTGGGCACATCCTAACTTTAGGAAAGGCCAAACTTGTGTAATTTTTAGACTTTCTAGGCTTTTCTAGAAGGAAGTTAAAGCAAATGTTGAGGTAGAGAAGTACTTAGACTATTTGAACAAATTAACATAAAGTGTGAATTGTAGAATTTTGAAAAATAAAATCTAATTATTTTCAAGAACAATTGGTGATTGTAGTCCAGTCTGGTAGTATTCACAGAAACTTGTGGCTACAAATGTGATCTTGTTGAAGATCATTGTTTTACGTGGGGTCAGAGTAGCTGTGTGAGCTGCTTCATAGTGGCACAGCAAGTTAGTGACATGAGTGACAAGAAGAGGTGCCCAAACCATAGCCCAGTGCTCTCAGTTTATCTACCTCTCAGATGGCCCTTATCATGAGCAGCCACAATCATCTGCAGTCATAAAGTTAATGTTAATTTTGCTATAACATCTTCAATAAGAGCTTATTTTTTCAAGTGGTTTATATTATTTCCTGAAGATTTTTTAATAAGAAATGCATAATTTATTGAGAGATTAAATTCGAACTTTCTTTATATTGCACTACACGTTGCAATAGCAATTTCCCTGGATGCTGTAACCTCACAGAAGAGGGAAACTAATATTGAAGGGCTAAGAATGCTAACTGTTCTTCAGGTGTCCTTAAAACTAGGTGGCGTTAACCTGATCAAAAAAGCGGGAGAAATTATATTTTGGCTAAACAAAATAGCACGAACACATGCAAATGGAAAAAGCACAGACAACTGTTACTTCCTCGAGTTTTATTCATATTATTTATTTATTTTGAGATACAATTACAAGTACAATTTCACCTTTATCTAAATGATAACAGATGAATGGAGTCTAACCTAAAGTTTCTTTCCAGTTAGAATTTTAACAACAGTGATGCTAAGAACATGGCTCTCCTGTCACGGGGACAGGAGGGGCGCTTTGTGAGTGTCAGTTTGAGAACTAAATGAGCTAATACATGGGAAGGGTTTAGAACGGCGAGTGCTAGTGATGTCAGACACTGATATTGTCACCGAAGCTCTTTAACATGACTATAGACTTCTAAATAAGGATTACTAGATTATTCTAGGTTCAGTCACAAGCATAATGGAGTAAATGAGGCTCCAGACCAATGCTATCCGATGGAAAAATGTGAGTCACATATGTAATTTTGAGTTGTCTAATAGACGTTACAAAAATACAGAGAAACAGGTGAAATTAATTTTAATGTTTTATTTAACCTAATGTGTCCAAAATATTATAATTTCACTGTGTGATTTAAATAAATATTAATGAGATAGTTTACTTTTTTTTGGTACTAAGTCATTAAAATTTGGTGTGTACATTACCTTTTACAGTCCATCTCCATTCAACCTGGCCCAAGTTCAAGTCTTCAGTAGCCTCTTGTGGTCAGGACTCTGTATCGGACAGTGCAGTTTTCATGAAACCCACCTGTTTCCATCCTTTCTGAAGGTCCACATGTTTTTTTTCTGGGGGGTTCTTTCTTCTTTTTTACAAGATGGGCAGACAATGTCCAAGCCCACCACATTTTGGTAGAAATACTTGATACATGAGTTAAAGTACATGTAGGCAAGTGCTGGGAATTGAATGTTTGGCTCACTCTAAAAATAGTTTGCTTCAAAAGTTATAGAACATTTATTTTTTTGGACTGTTTTCTTGTATTTCCAGTTCAGTAAATTGTGGCAAATTGTATTGTCAAAGCAGAGAGAGGTTTATTTGTTATTTTGTTTACTTTGATAGGGAAAAGATTTGCTGCTTAGGCTTCTCTTAAAAAAATTATTTATCGGATTCAGTAAACATTAATTGTTCCCAGTGAGCACAATCATTTTGCCTGCTAGGATGATTCTGATTATGAAGAGTTTGGTAGCTGAACAGAAGAATACATGTCCTACAAATATTCCTTAAGTCTCCTTATCAAGGTTACTATTGAATGCATTATAGTAGAAAGAGTTGAAAACAACTATAACTATATTGCGCTGAAGCTACAGAAATAATTATTAAGAAATTTCTGTGTTACTTCTAAAAACTTAAAGATATTAAGTAAGGTAATAAGGTGGGCTTTTATGTGGAATTATTTTATCAATTATTTTGATTTTTTAAAATACTAGACTTCATCCATTTTGAAATGTTAGTTTTTCATGTATTATCACATCACATAATGTGTCAGTACACACAATTCTCTCTTGTAAGTTTTTTAGTGGGGCCATGGCAATTTTGAGTTCAATTCATGCTTTGTGGCTAAATTTGTAAATGAATATCAATCGATATTCCTGGACCTTAATTTTCTTATCTGCAAATAGGGAAGAATAAGAAGAGCTAAAAAGAAAAAATGTGTATACCCAGCTGACACTGAGCTAAATGCTTTCCACACCTTAATTTATCTAATCCTCATCATCCCCAGCACCCATGATGTGGCCACTATCCTATCTTCATTTTACACACGAGGAGACCGAATTCACCCAAGATCACAAAGCAAGCGACGGAGCCATCATTCTTCAAGCTCACACTGGAGCTTCTCTGGGGAATTTCCTTGACACTTAAAGTTATTTGGGGGAGAAAAGCTGAGCAGAATTACTTAGAATTATTTGAAGATACCTTTCTAAAAACTTATTTCTTCCTATTTAGAAGTCTTTACATAGGCTCACTAAGATATTAGGCAATTCTGTGTTATTCCATAAAACCAAGTTTGTTGTTGACTTTAAGAAAGAAAGTTGGTACTGTGGCATAGTTCCTGAAGAAAGGACGATGTTGATCCTGGAAAACAGATGGGTAGAACCTGATTCAAATGCAGGTTTGACTGAATCACCCCTGAGGTTCCTTGTAGCTGGGGTGCTCTATGACTCTTGGTGAATGCTGGGGTTGGAGAGCAGCATTCCTGTGCCTTTATTGGGGTCCACATCGCTCAAGAAGGCAATGCAGGGCATTAGTAAGAAGAAGAAAAAGTGAATATTAGCTGTTGAGATAAGGTAGCTAAATAAATTTTTGAACATAAAAGTAGACCTGAAAGCAGAACTCTCAGTCCAGTTGTAAGTCTGTGCAGAATGGACTGAATCATGGCCAACATTTTCCATTTTCATCTTGTTCTTCATAAGCATTGATCACTACTAGAATCAGTAAAAATCCACAGCCATAGATCCTTAATGAAGTCGGGAAAGTTCCAATTTTGGGGAAGAAAGAGGAAAGAGAGAAAGGGAGATGGTGAAGTAAGGGAGGGTAGAGTAAAGAAGGGTAGAGAGAGAGAGAGAGAGAGAATAGCAAGAAAACAAAATGTGGCTATCTAGGCTACAATGAAGCCTTGTTAGAGTTGCCTGCTCCACCACTGAGATAATGATGGCTGAAATAACTCAAATCACTCCCCTGCCTGCCCTTGGGGTTAAGCTGGCTTTCAGTGTTGGAAAGAGAACCCTAGAGAAATGTTTGTTTTAGCAGATGTGTTAAGCTTCTTGTGAGAAGTCAAAGTCACTGAATGAAGAGATTACCACCAAGAGTGATCAGGACAACAAAGCCTCAAAGCAAGTGGCTTCTCCATAGTTAATGTACTAAGTGCAGAATTCCTAAGCACTCTGTTTAGAAGTGGTGGAGACATATTGGTTAGTGAGCAATTGATTGGTCTTCCTGGAGAGCATTTTGAATCATCTGAATGTACTGAGGGCGAGATTTAAAAGGTTGTTTCTCTTGGCTTTATTTCTTTTTTTCTAGAGGTTTTGAAAAGCAACATTTACTTTCTATTTCTTTACAATGAATTTAAAATACTTCATAACATAATGTGCTACTTGTATCAAATGTTTATTGTGTGACCAGGTAACAAGAATTATGTCATGCTGAAAGTAAAAAGACTATATGGTCATCTTCTCACTCAGGAAAACGTAAACCAAAAAATAAAAAGTTATGTTTAGTTCCTCGGCCTCTGTGTCTCAGAGTTGTCCTGTTGCTACTCACTATTCAACCACGGCACACAGTTTATTGGTGGAGGTAAGAGAGCCTGCATTCTGGAACTGTGCTGCCAGTAAATCTATTAGAAGAAATCATGTAGATCCCAATTTGACATCATGTGGAGGAGGAAGTGAAAGTTGGCTACCTGAACAAGAACTATGAATAATGTGTGAAAGATAATTTTTTTCTTCATTCCTTTCCTTTCATGTCTAACACCTTCCCCCAAAAAACTGCCTCTCCTCTGACTAGGTAATGGGGGTGCCTGTCACACTGATTCTAAGTCTGTTTGTGGGTCTATGGCTGGATAGCTGAAGCAGTATTTCCACAAAAGAATAAAGGTTTTGGCACATTGCTCATAGTCCATTGCATATGGCAGATGTTCACGAATATTTCTTAGCATGAGTGTGTGAATAAGTGATTATTTAAAAACTCATTATTTGAGAATTTGATTTTCTTTTCATAGTGGCTCCCAAAACAGGGAAAGGGAAAGTTTTGAAACAGATCCAAAACACAAAAATCACAGATAATCATTTGTATGAGTAACAAATTTCAAGATCCAAAAGGATGGAGATAGATTGGAAACATGAGGCAAATTCAAGAAAATGAAATTTAATACCCAACCATGTACCTTTGAGATGGGAGAGAAATGGTTAACAGCAGCATGGCAGGATGTGTAAATACAGTCAGATTTCCCTTTGGTTGTATTGCATCAGTGCCAGAAAGGCTAATGCAGTTCTAAAATACTTCAACAGAAGCAAACAGGGCAAAAAACAAACAAAAAATCAAGAAGGTGAAGCAATTATTTCACTCTATTCTGAGATCACACCAGGAGTATGCAGGCAACCCAGCCAGTTGATGAAGAGATACAGGAGAGTGCTAAGGTGTCCAGTTTTAGAAACCTTGGCACAAGAGGAATCTGACTAGCCTTGGCTGGGCGGGTGTGGGAGGGCTAAAAGGTACTTGCATCTACTCTAGTGGCTCCAGGAAAAAGAACCAGAAATTGCACATAGAAGTTTAGAAAGGGCAGATCTGAGTTCAATGTAAGGAATAATTTTCTAGCTGAGTTGCCTCTTTAGGGGCATGGAGGAGCAGGTTTCTCAAGTTGGTTATGTTCGAGAAGAGGCTGCATGACTCCTTACTGAAGATTTCCTATCAGGTTGGTCTAGACGAGTTACTGTTTCCCTCTAACTCTGTGACTGTGGTTCACATGCCATGTTGTGAAATAAAGTGAAGTCATATGACAGAAGGTAAATGGAGTTTAAGGTCTGTAAAAGTAGATGGCCACCAATATTCTCCATCTCCACAGGGTCCGTAGGTCAAACAGGCGGGCAGCTGTCCAAGGTGCTGGAGGGAGGTTGGCCTGTGTCGGTGGTTGTGCTCCCCTGGTTGTCTTCATGCTTGCTGTTTGTTTTAATGCCTCTGGATTTTCTGTTTTTCTGTTCCTCGTACAAACCTACCCTTCTCCCTTCCCCACATGCACACTGGGCTTAAACAAAGAGAAAAATGCACTGGAAATGTGTTAGGGGGCTGGGGCTAAGCTACAACCTAGGGTTTCCTTCCTTTGTCCCATCCTAGCAGTAAATGAGTCCATGAGTCCATTTCACTTTCAAAGGTCCAGATTGGTATATAAGATTGGACTGTTTGAATGGATTGATAGTTACAGTAGAAATAAAATTTTTTGAGACACTTGTACTGATTTGCTTCTTGAGTTCTTAACTTTATCCTTTCCACAGTACATACATATCTTGAAGGGAGACAGGAAACTTAAGCAAACCAACAATGATTTTTATGGTTAGGTGGAAGGAACACTAGATGGTTTAGTGAAACACCTCTGTGGCCTTTGGTATACCCAGGAGCTGTGTGTTGGTAATAAACCTGGCAACTTCTCTACTTTCTATTTGTGTTGCCTTTTATACATCATTTGACTTCTCAGTCCCTTAGTTTTTTCCGTCTATAAAAACTAAGGGTTGTGAAAATGAAATGTTAATATATGTCAATGTAAATACATGTTAATACACAACTAAGGGTTGTGAAAATGAAATAAGCTAATATATGTCAAGAACTTCTTAGAACAATACCATGTACAAACATAGTGTTTTAATACTTTGTGTTGAGAGGATCATCAAGACCACCCTTTTCTGTATTTGATAATTTTAGTAATGTTTTCCTAACTTATTAGAAAGACCCACAGGACACAGAAAAGTTGTTAGACTGACAGTTGTGGTTTATTACAGAGAAGGAGATAGGTTGCAATCAGGAATGGAAGGCCATGCGTAGGGAGGAGTCCAGGAAGGACCAGCTGTAAGCTTCCAGTTGTCCTTCCAGTAAAATCACATAAACAGAACTTAATTCTCTTAGCAAAGATGTGTGACAACATCTGCAAAGTGTTGTCAATGAAGGAGGTTCACCTGTGCCCTGGTGTCCAGGTTTTTATGGGGGGGGGGGTCAGTCTCATGGGCATACAGTACCTTTGTGACTGATCTTAACTGCTCAGTCCTCAGCCTTCCCCCATCCCCTCTTGTTACCAGACCCCACCACTTACTTACCCAAAGTTAGTCTTTGGTCAGGGGTTTTCTCAGTATCATCCCTTCGTGGTTTACCAGAAAGATGTTATTGGAAAGTGGTCCCAATCCAGACCCCAAGAGAGGGTTCTTGGATCTCGTGCAAGAAAGAATTCAGGGTAAGTCCATAGAGTAAAGTGAAAGCAAGTTTATTAAGAAAGTAAAGGAATGAAAGAATGGCTACACCATAGAAAGAACAGCCCTGAGGGCTGTTGGTTGCCCATTCTTATGGTTATTTCTTGATTATATGCTAAGCAAAGGGTGGATTATTCATGCCTCTACTTTTTAGACCATATAGGTTAATTTGCTGATGTTGCTATGGCATGGTGCTGGTGCTGTCGTGGTGCTGGTGGGAGTGTAGCAGTGAAGGTGACTGGAAATCACTCTCATCGCCATCTTGGTTTGGTGGGTTTTGTTTGACTTTTTACTACAATCTGTTTTATCAGCAGGGCCTTTATGATCTGTATCTTTTGTTAACCTCCTATCTCATTCTGTGACTAAGAATGCCTTAACCTTCTGGGAATGATCTCAGCAGGTCTTAGCCTTATTTTACCCAGCCCCTATTTAAGATGGAGTTGCTCTGGTTCAAACACCTCTGACACTCTTACTGCCTTAAAAGGGTCAAACTGATACAGTGTGACCTAAAAGCCCAGACATACAAAAGTAAGCATGCACTATAAATCACACTGTTAGCATAAACTACTTGGCATGAACTAATGTCTCAGATATACAAAGATCTTCTTATCAGGTAGGCTATTCTAAGGGCTTAGAGGAGCCAAAGGCCAGTCTTGAAAACTTGTAAGGTGTAGGGTTTGGGCAACCCAGGTCTACTGAGTTAACAATTTATTGCACATAAATGTAAGTTTTACTTATTTGAACAATTTAACAATTTTCATAATAATGTTTTTAGTTGTGAACATTTATTAAATATCTACTGCATAACTCTTTTTATAATCTTTTATCTGTAAGCTGAAAAATAATTTGGTTTAATTCATATTATAAACTTAAAAAAATCATTATTACTTCAATATAAAAGGACACATCAAAAACTAATGATCATTACTAGTATTGCAATAGTGGTTGTTCATAAGAGTGCTTCATAAGTTTTAACTATAATTTCATGCCAAATGCTCTATGCATATTATTAGTTGTAGTCCTTATCAACAACTGTGGGAAATAGGTAATACTTCTAATATACAGGTGAGAGAATCAAGGTCCAGAGAGTTTCAAGAACTCCCCTAAGCTTCCCAGCCAGTAAGGGACAGTCTAACTTTACCATCTGATTCATAGTCTTAACATCATGCATGATAGTTTCCAGTGACTCTCAGAGACAAAAGGTTTAAAAGGTACACTAAAACATTAAAAATTCAACAAACTTTATATATCTCAAGGTACACAGGATATTTAGATGCTGGGGCAGAGTGTGGCTAGAATACATATGTCCCTTTTACCAAGAGAAGTGATCACTGCAAAGAATATTCCAATACTCCAAAATGCTTTTTTGCCATAAAAATATGGTATAGCAAGCAAAAGTAAGAAAAACAGAGATATGAAAGGGAACACATTATGCAGTTATTTTGGGTGTCTTTATTTCTTATTTTTATTTTGGAGACAGGGTCTACCTCTGTCACCCAGGCTGGAGTGCAGTGTCACAATATGGCTCACTGCAGCCTCAAACTCCTGGACTCAAGTGATCCTCTCACCTCAGCCTCCTGAGTAGCTGGGATTACTGGCATGTGCCACTGCACCTAGTTAATTTTTGAGTGTCTATTAAAAAGAGAAATATAAAATCCAGATGTCTTCAAAGGTTCCAAAATTGTCACCATGAATTGTTTGTAATTCTGTCTTTTTCCCTCCCCTCTTGTTAGATCTCAGTCTGTGGTAGAAGCTGGGACCCTGAAACATGAGGAGAAGGGAGAGAATGAGAACACTCAGCCACTCCTGGCTCTGGACTGAACCCTGAGTCACACCAATGCTCCCGCACACTGGCCTTCAGTGGTATCAGCCACCCAGGAAGCACATGCGCAACTGACCCACACAGACACGTGTGTTCTGCTTGACACAAGGTCCTCCACTCCTGACCCCCTGCAGTGACTGTCACCAGCCATCGGTCTGAGCAGCCAAAGTTGGACAAAGACTTGAGAGATGCTTTTTTTTTCCCCCCACCACAGTGAGGGGACTGGAGGATGATGCAAGGCATTTATGTAAAAAAGATTATCCTTCCTATTTATGGTAGTAAATAAATTGAAAAAATAAAAAACTAAATTTGATGCACACACTGCATTAGGACAAGAATTTTTCTGGGGTATCACACAAGGACCCTCTCTGGTTTTTGAAAATTAAGTGCATTTCCAAGTAAATGTATCAGAGTTAAACTGTGCAGACACCACTGTCAAGTTTCATGCAGTACAAAGCCCTGAGACAATAGCATCTCTGGTAATTTCCATTCTTACTGAATTATTTCCTTTGACCTCATCACCAGCATTGAATTGTTCAGCCTAAGAGCATGTTCTCATAGGTCTGGGTATTTGCAAAGTTTGCTTATTTTGATATCCTGCAAAAAAATTATTTTGATGTCACATCTCTTGTCAGGCCACTAGCTGACTGTCATGAGCTGACTTTAAAGGAAGACACATGCACATGAAATACAATTATTTCATCTGAGCAATGTGAGTTTCCCCCACAGGCAGTTCAAGAGCCCATTAGTGCAGCGTGTGTCTGCAGAGGAGCTGTCTCATTGAAAACACATGTCAGTGATTAATGAATCCATTCCAGTTGTCTCAACTGGGTCACTACAGCAAAGAAAAGTGCTATCAAACCATTTACCCCTTGTCCCCAACCCTCCTGCAACCATTAAAGATGTGGAGAAAGAACGTGGTTGTTGCTCCGAGGGTAAATATTCAATCATGGAGCAAGACCCATATGGATGGTTAAATATGCAAGTACTAAATAAGAGAAGACTAGAAATGCAAGATGAAATGTCAAAGGTCATTTTATTTACCTATTCTCCTTAGAAATGGAGTCCCTAACTATCCATTCAAAAGAAATCAGATATAAAATAAACGGACATCATATGATATGATATTCTTACTTGTGCCATGTTTTCCAAGACCGGTGCATATTTTTAGATATCTCTTATTTGCCCAGCCATCTGTATGACATGGGTATTTATTAGTATGACCAGTTGGTGCTCAATGTCAAACAAAAATATTTTAGTTAATAATGGGCAGTAAAATATGATTTTACATTTTAGATATTTGGGGGAGTTAATTTGTTAGTTAAATAATTCAAGGGAAAGAGATTATTCAACTCATCAAAATCACCCCTGATAATGTTATTACTAATCTTAATTATTTATTACATCTCTTTCCCAATGGATCTAATATTTTAATTTTTTTTCCCTATTGGTAGAGAATAATAACAGAAGTAATTTTCATATTATACCCTTGGAGAAATAAAGTTGAAACAGAATTAAAAATACTTCTCAAACAGCTGTATCACAATATAAATTAAATTAATTCATTTTTGTGTAGACATTGGAAATCACAAAAATAATAACATTGAAATAATTCTACCAATGCAGTGACAGAAACAATTTTCTTAAGTACCAAAACATAGGTAAGAGAAAGAAAGAATTAAAGTGAATTAGAAAATCCATTTTATTGCTTGGGTTTAAAATAGTTATGGGATACAAGTATTTACAATGCTATTGGAGTCAATTATTGACAACACTTTGCAACAGTAATGCCATTTCTAGTTTTTCAATTGGCAATACTTAGAACCCTACTGTAGTGACCTGATTTTAAATACCATATTTACTAAGTTAAGAGCTAGTTTTTACTCTCTTCCATAATTTCATTACATGAATGTAAGATGATGGCTCAACAATGACGACTTATAGTTTGAATTTCTTTATGTGTATGCAATATACATATGAGAACCAAATTCAACAAGTGACGCGAATGTTACTACATGAGCATTGAATTGTATTGCCCTTGTCAGTTATTTCCTCTGTTCAATAAATACTGAAGGACACAAATACCTTTTTACTTTTCAAGAGTTTGCCTTCTCTTCTCGATTTTATTTAATTTGGATATTTTTCCTCCCATGCCTCTTCATCTGATTTAGTGGGATGTTTTCAATACCAGCAAAACAAAAGAACAGGAAAAGTATTTTGCAAACTTATCCACTGGAAGCTAATGTCCTTAAGGTCAAGCAAAAAGAGTCAATTTCAATTTCAAAGAGCTGTTCTTTAAATGAGATAAAGAAAGTCTCCTTTTGTTTTTAGATGGAAAAGAAAGCACACGTTTTTTCTACCTGTGAATGAAATTTGGTGACCTCTGTGCCATTCCTGCAGCATTTTTGTTCATATTGGTTTAGAATTCAGTGCATGAATATCATTACATTCTTATAGCTAACATTTCTAGTTAGCTTTGATTCAAAACATACAAAATCTGATGCATTAATACTTTACTAAATTAATGACTTGCTCATCTTTGGAATGAATAGGCAAGACGATTTTTAACTGTTATTTCTATGTTGTGGGTAATGTTAAAACTAAATATAAATGATGATAATTGCTATTTCACAGCGATTTTTAAAATGGCAGAGGCTTCTCAAGCCAGAGAGATAGGACAGTCTTCCAAACTCTTTCATCAAAAAGGAAAGCAATCTGGACCTCCTACACCCAGGACAAAGATCCTGGCATTCTTAGTAACCTTTTACTCTGCCATCCTTAACATTTCTACAGAAGTGTAGCAGAAATCATCTCCAAGACTGAAGAGCTGGCTTCCTGTCATTCACATGAATCTACCATAGGCAAAGACACTGTATTCTCAGCCCTTGCCTCATGGATGGCGAAACAGGCAGGAGCCTGACACCCTAGCAGCCACCTATCCACCTAACCCTGAAAGAACATATTTTTATTTCCATGAACTATACTTTTTCCCCAGAAGTTCTAATAATTCGCATAAAAATTTACATCTGGGACTTCTATAACAATATAAGATAATTCCATGCTCTTTTTTCAGTGTGAAAAGTTCCTCTTTGAAAGAAATAGGATTTTGTCAATATCCCCACCACTAGCATAGTGAGAAGAGGATCTCAATCAAGATAAAAAAAACCAAATGACTGGAGAGTTGGGATGGGTACAGTTCATAGACACTGGCATAATGACCTCTTTCTTTTTTGTATTAGGAAAATAAAACTGCTTTTTTCATGAGTGTCTTTTACTAAGAAGAATTAAAAGAGGGACGTCTGAGTTTCCCAGTAATGCTACCATTAAACAGCTAGAAGTAAAGCATTTATACAGCTTGTCATTAAAATCAACAAAAACGTAGTGGTACATGATGACAAAATAGTCTAGCTACACTAGAAAAATATAACTGCATAGAAAAATTACAAACTAAAGCAATCCATTCACAGTTTCTACATATGTTCTCTTTATACACTGAATTAGATCTATTCTATGTGGAAAAAATATCTTTGGTAAGGTAGAAGCTATCAAATGTTCACCTTAAATACCGGCAGAAGACCACTGCTTTCATGAGACGACACACAGCAGGGCATTTCCTAAATGAATTGCAGCGAGGCAAATATTCCCTTTAGTGTCTTCTAACCCTAGCAGGAGGCTGAGAATTATTCAGGCTGCAAGTCAAGGGGATTAAGAGTCCTAGTGTTCGAAATTCTATCCTCACACCCAAGGAGATGGAATGAGAAAGGCAGCCTCTCTCCAGAGTGTCCCAAGCTTGCATGAATTCATGTTAAATTGCAGGAAGGCTGCGTCTCTGCTGTGGTGTCAGTTCTGGGTGCCACACATCCACGATGAATATCAGCCGGAAAGATGAAGCATCCTGCCATACCTCGTGCTCAAAGGAGTCATCAAAGATGAGCACCTTGCCTTCCTCCCAGGTCCTGCAAAAGAAAGACAAGGATTCCTGAATATAGCTTTGTGTGGTTCAGATGTCTGAGGATCAATTCCTGTTCATGCACGAGAACTACCTTTGGTAACAACCTTTGGGACATAACCAAATAACTAGAACATCAAGCCCAAGTTTATTCTTCCCTTGATGATTAGGAAAGAATTTCAGAAATCTTGTTATGAACATCAGTTTTCATTTCTCAGCACTGGAGATGTACAAATAACAGAGGATTTGTGATGAAGACATATTGGTCTTATTACATGCCTTGCAATTATTCTGTATATTATTATATGTCTTGCAATTATTCTGGTTTAGACGTATGGGCAGTGATTGGGTCTCAGGCATCTCTATGCTTCTCAAGACACTTCCAATCAATTTTCTTTTCAGCTCACTCCACTTGTTCAAGTTTCATTTTATGGAAGAAAGGAATCAACTTAAACACGGTAACCATAAAGTAGAAAACTAAATTAGGAGTTTCCTAGCTAGTATTCCGGCTGAAGAAAATGGGCAGATTGGGAATGAATTTTGTTTGTATTTTTAGTATCATCTTCTATGCAAGTGGGTTATCCATGGAATATTTTAAATCAATGCTGCAAAACACCCTATAGAGCTTCCAACATTACCTCATGAGATATCTGCATAGGGACTAAGATCTAAATATAGTGTTAGTCTATTAAGAAAGAAATATACAGGAGGCAGTTAACACAATGCTTTTCAAATCTAAAGAGAGTTTATGAGTGATATTGATGGTTCCTTATTTTAAAAATAGATATTAACTGCCAATATATTCAATACCAAGTTATGTTTTTAAAATAAAATTTTTGCTAGAAAATTTTCCTTAGGTACTAAATTCCAGTTAAGCCTTAAAAATTTTGCACCTGGATTAGCAAATAATGACAATTATAGCATGGGAAATGCTAGCTTGATTTCAAGTTACTGTATTATCATAAAGATGTTTTCCTTGGGAAAACTAGTGGTGAATTTTTATGTTCCATATTAGGTGATTAACCAATATAAACTGAGCAATACTACATATATTGCAGGGCTTCACAACCTTGGTATTACTGACATCTAGGCCAGATCATTCTCTGTTGTAGGGGCTGTTCCATGCACTATAAGATATTTAGCAGCATCCCTGACCTCCACCCACTGTACGGCAGTAGCATTCCCTATACTATTAGGTTGGTGCAAAAGTAATTGCAGTTTTTGCCATAGTTGTGACAACCAGAAACATCTCTAGTCATTGTCAAATGTCCAGGGTGGGAGCAGGGGCAAAAATCATTCCAGTGGAAAATAACTGACATACTGAATAAATCTGATAATAAAATTTCCAAGTTATGTAAACTAACAGATAAAGTACTGAGCATATCCAAGTTGACAGTTCATTGAAGTTGGGAACCAAACCTCTACTTCTCTACCCAACCTCCCACCTCCACCCAGTGTGCTATCTCACATACTTCATGATACGGTTTGGCTGTGTCCCCACCCAAATTTCATCTTGAATTGTACTCCCATAATTCCCATGTGTTGTGGGAAGGACCCGATGAGAGATAATTTGAATCATGGGGCAGTTTCCCCCATACTGTTCTCATCACAGTGAACAAGTATCATGAGATCTGATGGTTTCATCAGGGGTTTCCATTTTTGCATCTTCCTTATTTTCTCTTGCTGCCACTATGTAAGATGTGCCTTTCAGCTGGGTGTGGTGGCTCATGCCTGTACTCTCAGCACTTTGGGAGGCCAAGGAGGGAGGTTCACAAGATCAGGAGTTCAAGGCCAGCCTGGCCAACATGGTGAAACCCCCATCTCTACTAAAAATACAAAAATTAGCTGGGTGTAGTGGCGCATGCCTGTAATCCCAGTTACTCAGGAGACTGAGGCAGGAAAATTACTTGAACTTGGGAGGCAGAAGTTGCAGTGAGCCGAGATCAAGCCACTGTGCTCCAGACTGGGTGACAGGGCAAGATTCCATCACCAAAAAAAAAAAAAAAAAGGAAAAGGAAAAGAAAGAAGAAGAAGGAGAAGGAGAAGGAGAAGGAGAAGAAGGAGAAGGAGAAGGAGAAGAAGAAGAAGAAGAAGAGCGCCTTTTGACTCTTGCCATGATTCTGAGTCCTCTCCAGCCATGTAGAACTGTAAGTGCAATCAAACTTCTTTTTCTTCTCAGTCTCAGGTATGTCTTTATCAGCTGCATGGAAATGGACTAATACACCTTGCCTCATCGCTTGCATTCAACACACACATGTTGATTGGCTCTTTTACAACTCCTCTGAAGGTTTTTAGGGTTCCATTAGAGTTCCATCAAGGGTAGCAAAAGATAGAAATCTATGGACTTACGAGCAAAGGGCAGAATATGCATTCATTACCATGCAAAACCCAACTTGAGAACAAACGCAAAACCAAATGGGGGAAATACGCTGACAAGAAAAATCAGTGAAACAGTTCACAGCTTCCACAGTTAGGCAGGCATTTTCTAGGTCTTAGTGTTGTCACTGGGATTAAGCAATGTCAGTGGATACCACAGACAAGCCTTATAATTTATGTAAAAGATGAGGGAGGAAGTGTACTCAAAACGAAAGGCAGTGCACCTATGTTCACAGCAGCACTATTCACAATAGCCAGAAGGTGTGAGCCACCCACGTGTCTATTGATGAATGAACAGAAAAACAAAATGTGGTATACACATACAATGGAATATTAATTCAGCCTCAAAAAGAAAGGAAATTTTGACACATGCTACAATGTGTATGAACTCTGAGGACATTACATCAAGTAAAATAAGCCAGACATAAAAAGATAATTACTATTTTATTCTACACATCTGAGGTCCTAGACTAGCAGTTAAATTCATAGAGACAGAAAAGAGAAGAGTATTGCCAGTGGCCGGTGGGAGGAGGGGAATGGGAGTTATTTAATGGTTATAGTTTCAGTTTTGCAAGTTAGAAAGAGTTCTGAGGATAGATCATGTTGATGGTCATACAATATGGATGTACTTAACATCACTAAACTGCACACCCAAAAATGGATAATATGGTAAATTTCGTTATGTGTATTTTACTACAATTAAATAGAGAAAAAAGGGAAAGGCAAAGGAGAGCATGTGGTAGAGGAGAAAGAGAGAAGCAATACAGCAAGATGGAAATTTATGGTCTTTGAGGGGAAGCCTCTTGACCCTGGCATTTATTACTTATGGGACCTAAGGTGAGCTACTTAGCATAATTGAGTCTTCGAATCTTCATTGGCATAATTGATGTGAGGATTAGCACATGGTTGGCACATAGTAGATATTCAATTAATGACAGAAAATATAAAACAGAAAAGGAATGAAAATATAAAGAAAAATAGGGAAAAGATAAAAGACAGAGGTGAAATGTTGGGAGGTGGTATGTTACCAAAAATGACCTTGGCATCACTCCTTATGAAATCTGCCTTCCTTTCAGACAACTAAAAACTTCCAAGGGAGATGAGATATAAAAACATCGTCAGAGCATCTGTGAAATGTACTTTGTACAGCAATGACAAGTGATTTTCAAAGTTTTTTGGGTGGCAGAGAATCCGGAAACTACTTAAAATACTAGAAGTAATTAAAATAACTGAATAGAAAAATCTAGCCCACACAAAATGACATTTTTCACTAGATTATGATAGGTATAACAAAGCCAAAGATCTAGAAATGTTTTATGGGAAAAAGGCCTTAAGCATTCCATTCATTAAATTAAATTCCTTGAGAAATGGGAAAAGTTATTAGCACCAGAACACGCTGGTCACTCATGGAACATCAGTGCATATAAGAGTAGAACTTAAGAACCACAGGCTTGCAGCTTTCCAGATACATTAAGTACAATACAGATTAGTGTAAACCACTAATTAATCGATTTTATAAATGAGAAATTTGGGGAGGTATCCCAAAGGGTTGTTAATTGGACTGTTTTAGGGTCACAAAACTCTTGGGGAAAGTGAGTGCTGTTGGATTTATTTGCCCTTCCACTTTCTTTCATACATTTCCCCCAGAAAATAGCAAAGATAGTCAATTACATAATGTAGATTTTTAAATGTAGATTTCTTCTGAATTCTTAAAAAAAAAAGGTGTCTTTCAATCAGTTACTAGAGATAGAATGACTAAAACTGCAGTCATGATTCACCTAAAAGGGCAAAATGAAAGAACAATAAAACCTCATACAAGCGATGTCCAGGCTTAAGTGACTCCAGGTGAAATTCAAGGTGTATACATGGTTGGGAAAGGATGAGTGCTTTTCTTCCACAACAAAGGGAGAGGAGCATAAAGATGTCAAATCACTTCTGAATGAAAACCAAAGACTCTCTAGAATGCAAAGTTAGTTTTCAGGCCACTTGCTTTGTGAGCAAAGCTCCATCAAATAAGATTAAGTTACATTCAAATTATGACATAGAATCAGCCTTTTGGAGAAACCATCTTCAAAGTGGCCTGTGACAGAGGTCTGCCTGGAAGTACTGCTACAGCCCTTGTCTAAGGACTCAGAGAAGCAGCATTGGGGGTGGGCACTGCTCTCCATCCCTGGAAGCTTGGTTCACTGTTGGAACTTCCTCCTTCCCTTCCTCGCTTTCTCTCCTCCCACCCAACACTTTATTTTTTTCAAGATAGGATCTGCTCTGTCACCCAGGCTGGAGTGTGGTGGCACCATCACAGCTCACTGCAGCCTGTGCCTCCCAGGCTCAGGTGATCCTCCCACCTCAGCCTCCCGAGTACCTAGGACTACAGGTGTGCACCATCACATCCAGCTAATTTTTGGACTTTTTTTTGTAGAGATGGGGTTTCTCTATGTTGCCCAAGATGCTCTCCAACTCCTGGGCTCAAACAATTCTCCTGCCTTGGCCTCTCAAAGAGTTGGGATTACAGGCATGAGCCACTGCTCCTGGCCTTCTGTTAGAATTTCTTACCACTAAGAGAAGAAAGCCTCTCTCTGGATTGTCAAAAGATATAAGAATATCTGGTCCCAAGATAAAACAGTATTCCATAATCTGTCAACTTCTCAAATTATTATAATTATAAATAATGATAAGGATAAAATGGTGGCAGTGCATGTTTAATAACTATAATTTGGTCACAGAATTACCATTGATAATAATAAGGCTAAGTGATGATACTAGGTGCTTACAGAGTCTTCCACCTAGAAATTTGATAGATAATATCTTAATTATCTTTGCTAAAATGTTCTGAGATAGGCAAAGGACATGATTGTGATTTTCAAGCAAAGGAATCACATGGAAACAGGTTCAGGTATCTGCAGTGACACTGATTCCATGGCCGAAGCAGACATGGTCCTAAGAGACATTCTTAGCATCTGTAGATGATATGCTGAGGTGGCCTGCAAGGCATGAAACAGGCTGAGTGGAAAACAGAAAAGGGTCAAAGAGCTCAGGAATACGGACATTTGACACAGCTCTTACTCATTCCGATCTACTGAAATTCCCCGGTTCAGACTCCATTGAAAGCCCTGGCATGGCACACTGTAAGCAAAACGTAAAGCTGCATTGTCACCCTTCCCCTTCTCTCTCTCCCCTTCTAACACACACAAACAACTTCTGCCTTCCTCCTCTTAGTTCCAGGTCACCAGTATTTAAGGGTTTTGTAACTCAGATGAAGGCACTGAAGGAGGAGGAAAAAGAAAGGGAAGAGGAAAAGAAAAAGTCATAGTGTTACTGGAAAGTGTCCTGATCCAGAGCCCAAAAGAGGGTTCTTGGATCTCGAACAAGAAAGAATTCAGGGTGAGTCCATAGAGTAAAGTGAAAGCAAGTTTATTAAGAATGTAAAGGAATAAAAGAATGGATACTCCAATGACTACTCCATAGGTTGCTGGTTGCCCATTTTTATGGTGATTTCTTGATTATCTGCTAAACAAGGAATGTGGTCTAAAATGGCATTTTTAGACCACATTGGGTAACTTCTTGACATTGCCATGGTATCTGTAAACTGTCCAGGCGCTGGTGGGAGTGTAGGAGTGAGGATGATCAGAGATTACTCTCATGATCATCTTGGTTTTGGTGGGTTTTAGCCAGCTTCTTTGCTGCAACCTGTTTTATCAGCAAGGTCTGTATGACCTATTTCTTTCGCTGACCTCCTATCTCATCCTGTGACTTAGGATGCCTTAACTGTCTGGGAATGCAGCCCAGTAGATCTCAGCCTCGTTTAACCCAGCTCCTATTCAAGATGGAGTTGCTCTGGTTCAATTGCCTCTGACAATAGGGCTGTAGAGATGGGATGCCTTCCCTCTTTCCGGTACCTCTCCAGTTTCAGGGTAGGGGCACAGAGAGAAGAAAGAGATGTGAGTAGCAGGGAGGGTCTCTGCTGCATTCTTGTCACACCTCCCTTCCCCAGGGTCCCTCCCAGCTCCAGGCCTATCAAATCACTCCCCTATCTGCACCATTCCTTCACCTGCCCTGGTCCACATGACCAGCTCCTATTTCACTCCTCCTTCCTAACTCCTTAAAGTCCCTTCCCCATTGCTGTCCGAGTACACACTCCAGGCTGTAAGCACCACCTCCAGTGTTATGAGAGTGCTTGATCTCACTCCCTGGAATGTAAGGACAAAAGTCTCCATTTCTGTAGCAATCAGACAGGAGAATAATAAAAACTCAAATATACTGAATGCATTTACCACACAGCACTTTGTAAATACAGTTCTGAGTGCATTCATATGGATTACTTTAACACTCAAAACCACAAAAGACATACTTTTACTCTTTCTAATTTACAGATGGGGACATTGAGGCTTAATGAGGTTATGCAAATTATCTAGAGTTACTCTTGACAAGAGGGAAAGCCAGGATTTAAACCCAAGTCATGCGACTTCAGCATTATTAATATGTTTTTATGAAGATACCTAACACTAAAATCTGAAATAAAAGCTCAGGATGCATTTTTTTCCTACAGAAACATTATTATAAATAGTCACTGGTTCTAGAGTCCTATTAATAAGGATTATTAGTTGAAAAGCTTCTGGGAGTTGACCTAGAAATGGCCACACATTATTTACTATTGCTAGAGAAAAATGGGTCCCAGCTTTTCACCAATCAGTTCAACAAACAAATGTTTGGAACAGAATCCATTTTCCATATGGGAACTACCATTCCCTGTGGAGGTGGAGAAATGTATGTGCGCGCTTTCTATGTACTCATATGTAGGAACAGCCACAGACACACCACTGGGTCACAGAGCGGGGGTCAAGACATGGTATGGATGTGTTTAATTCACCAAGTTGCTCAAATGAAAGAAGAGGAAAAAATGTTACTATTCAATAACAAATCTTCAGGAAAACATCCTATCTGGTTAAAAACTGTTCTTTTTGTTCTACAGTCCTAGATGGGCAGGCTTCAGAGATGACCTGTGCATAAGGTCACACTGCAATGCAGATGAAGATGGGCAAATATCTTGTGGAACAGAAGGTTTATGATTTCGGGGAGAATAGTAAAAAAAGACGAAAGGAGGGATGAAAATATTTGGTTCTAAAAGATTTGGCAAACTGCAGCTTCCACAGTGTGATTCAAAAACTACAGTAAGTCTTAAAATTATCTCCTTGGACACTTTATGAAAACTAAACAAGTATTGTCTATGAAGAATTCATGATGGGTTAAAAAATTAAGTCTCTCTTATTGTTAATATTTTAGCATGACTTTCACACAATCTTCCTAATTGGAACCTTGAGAAATGAATGAAAATATATGTTATAAAATACTTGAGGTCTATGAAGGCCATTATTTCTACAGCAATATAGAATTATATAGGACTAAACCACCGATTGCCAATTCGTTTTTTCAGTCTGTCGCTAAGTGACACTAATGTCGATGTGTGCTTTCCTGACAATCTATCAGTCTTGTTCAACATTTCAGGCTAGCAATTTGCAGGCAATAATGCTGAATCTGCAGGAGAGCTCCAAGGTCATGGTTCCTTCTCTTAGCACAGTTCCAGCACACTGTGGAATGCCCTTGGAGATTCAGAAGAATGAATTTCTCTCTGGGATCATTTAAAGCTCACACAACTCAGCCACTCCCTGAGTACAACAATTAATTCCCACTCACTGGGGGCATGTTTATTCCCTGACTCAAGTTTACTCAGCTCTGGATCAAAATTGCTAATTAGCTTATTTATTTATTTATTTTTTTTTGAGATGGAGTTTCACTCTTGTCACCCAGGCTAGAGTGCAGTGGCGAGATCTCGGCTCATTGCAACCTCCGCCTCCCCAGTTCAAGTGATTCTCCTGCCTCAGCCTCCTGAGTAGCTAGGATTACAGGCATTAGCCACCACACACACAAAAAAAATAATAATAACTTTTGTATTTTTAGTAGAGATGGGGTTTCACCGTGTTGGTCAGGCTTGTCTTGAACTCCTGACCTCAAGTGATCCGCCAGCCTTGGCCTCCCAAAGTACTGGGATTACAGGCGTGAGGCACCACATCTGGCTCTAATGAGCTTATTTTACAGACCACAAAGCATGGTCCCCCTGAGGTGACATGAACAGAAGGCCCAGAAGGGGAAACTCCCAGCTGCTTTCTCTACTTGTCTGGAAACAAAAAGCAGCATTTGAAGTGATCACCTTATAAGTACAGCATAATCCTAATCGTATAAACTACAACAAAATTCAAAAAGCCCAAGCAAGGCTATGTGATCATGTCTAGAACACAAACTTTCAAGCCAGAATGCCTGGAACTGAACCCACAACTAAAATTGTAGTGAGTTGAATGTCCCCATAAGCCGCCCCACCCTCCTTCCCCGCTAAAAAAGATAGATTCATCTGGAATCTGTGACTATCACCTGATTTGGAAAAAAGATCTTTGCAGATTGAATTAAGTTACGGATTTTGAGATGAGATCAACCTGGATTAGGGTAGGCCCTAAATCCAATGATAAATGTTCTTATAAAAGAAAAGAGGAGAAGACTCGGGGAGAAAGCAATGTGAACACAGAGGCAGGGACTGAAGTGATGCGTCTATAAACCAAAGAACCCCAAGGGCTGCCAGCAGCCAGACGCTAGGACAGGGGAACAGATTCTCCCTGAGAGCCTCCAGAAAGAACAACCCTGCCAACACCCTAGTTTTATACTTTGGCCTCCAGAACCACGAAAGAATACATTTCTGTTGTAAGTCATTCAGTTTGTGATAATTTGTTCTGGCAGCCTTAGGAAACATATATAAATGTCAACCTCAGGCAAGTTACTTAACTTTATACTTCAGTCTCCTCCACTGTAAAACAGGAATTTTAATAATCCTAATTTCACAGGATTGCCATAAGCATGAATGAGTTAACGTATGTACAGTGCTTAGAACTGTGTTTGACACAGATACAATTTTAGAACAACATATATTATTACTCTAATCATTATCATCAATACACATATATAGACATTGAGAAGCACCTGGCAATAACTCTGTATTGGGATAAAACAATACATTTTTATTGAGCTTCTCTGTGTTATATAAATTATGTGTGAGGGACGTGTATCAGTTTTCTAATCAGAAGGCATTTACTAATTTGAAATGATCATTTCATTTACAGTGGTAAGGGCTGCATACCTACCAGTTCATCCTCAGAGAGCTACGCTATGCTTTGCAGGGATGGAATATTTAAACTGTATACACACTGGCGGAAATCTTAATCTGATTATTAATACCTAAGAACAATAACGTGCAAATCGCTACAGGTAACCTCCTCTTTTAGAAGTTGAGACGTTCTGAAAAATTGCTGCGTTTGACTAGCACAAGGAAACCTATTTCTTGGTGTGTGTGTTTTTCTTTCCATGCAAAAAGAACTTCTACAATCATAGCACAGAACTTCCAGATTTCATACTAGAGTCTTTCTGTCCTCAGAGTTTATAAACTACTATCAGATTTCCAGCTCTTTTCACTATAAGCATTGCATAGCACTTTAATTGACACATTTCTCTTACGAAAAGCACTATTTTGTAATGAAGTGCTAAGCCCAACTCAACCACCCTTGAGTTAAGAAATATTAAGGATGAGAATGCAACACAACATAAAGCTGGCATAATAGAAAGAAAGTGGAGCAGGGCTGCTGACCGGCAGTCACAATGAGGCAGAAGGGCCCCTGTGCTCAGCAACTCTTCAGGGAGGAAAGGACGGAAGCATTGTAGTCTCCCTGGCCCAATAATAGGCAGGTGAGTTGCAAGCACTTTTAAATAATCACTGTGGATTTGCAAAATACACCATCTGCAAATTATTATTATCAGCAGCTCCTTCCTGTCACACAAAGTAGGTTGTATTTTACCTCAGCAGAAACTGAGGGGCTGCCAAGTTAAAGATCTCATTCAAGGCCCCCCTCTGAGTGGGCTGCAGTGGTCCTTCTAACCCTCTTCTGCCTCTGCTAGGTGAAGATGGTTAAACCTAATTATGTTTTAAGCTTCAGGGGAGGGGTTGGCAGTTGTTTTCTTTATCAAACATGGACACAAGGTGTTTGCTGGGAGCCGGGAGTGGGGAATGCACCTACAAATGTGCTCCTGGGGCAGGTCTCTCAGCATCACTCCTGCATTTGTTTTTTATTTTTTTTTTAAAGAGATGGGGTCTCACTATGTTTGTTGGAGTGAAGTGGTGCAATCATGGCTCACTGCAGCCTCAAACTCCTGGGCTCTAGTGATCCTCCTGCCTCAGCCACTGTAGTGGCTGTGACTATAGGCCCATGCCACCATGCCCAACATGCGTCTTGAGCCCTCTGTGACTTTGTGCTAAGCCTCCTGGCACCATCCACCTGCTCCTGTTCTTGATTGCCACATCCATTCTTCCAATCTTGGATTTCTCTTTCTGCCTCAGGCCACTGAAGACTAAGCTCAGTTCCATCTCTCTTCCTCTCCCTGCCTATGCCTAAGTAGATTTATTATTATTATTTTTTTAAGACAGGGTCTTGCTCTGTCACCCAGGCTGGAGTGCTATGGTGTAATTACAGCTCGCTGCAGCCTTGAACTCCTGGGCTCAAGCGATTAACCTGCCTCTGCTTCCTGAGTAGCTGGGAGTACAGGTGCATGTCATCATGCTAGCATATTTTTTTAAAAAGTTGTTTTTGTGACTGGGCGTGGTGGCTCATGCCTGTAATCCCAGAACTTTGCGAGGCCCAGGCAGGCAGATCCCGAGGTCAGGAGATCAAGACCATCCTGGCTAACACGGTGAAACCCCGTCTCTACTAAAAATACAAACAAATTAGCCGGGCATGGTGGTGGGCACCTGTAGTCCCAGCTACTCAGGAGGCTGAGGTAGGAGAATAGGGTGGACCTGGGAGGCAGAGCTTGCAGTGAACCGAGATCACCCCATTGTACTCCAGCTTGGGCGACAGAGCGAGACTCCGTCTCAAAAAAAAAAAAATTGTTTCTGTGGAAATGGGGTCTTACTGTGTTGCTCAGGCTGGTCTTGAACTCCTGGCCTCAAGCAATCCTCCTGCTTTGGCTTCCCAAAGTTCTGGGATTATAGGCATGAACCACCTTGCCTGGCCCTAAGTGGATTTTTCTCTAGTGATTTTGTTCCAAGTATCTACAAGCAGAATACAGAAGAGAATGAGGAAGGCAGGAAGGCAGGAACACGGGGAGGCAGGGAGGCAGGGAGGGAGAGAAGGAGGGAGGCAGGCAGGCAGGCAGGCAGAAAGGAAAGAAGGGAGGGAGGAGGAAGAAAAGGAGGGAGGGAGAGAGAAAACATAGGAGGTAGGAGGTGAGGGAGAGAGCGAGTGAGCTGGTGAAAGAAGAAATAAACCCTAAAAGCCTAAGGAGCACTGAGGCATGTGGCTGGGTGCTCTTCTCCATCTCCACTGCCTCATGCTCTCATGTGATCTCCAAGGAGTTACCTTGTCAATCTGTGCCTGCTCCAGCATTCTCCCACCTCTTCTCTAAATTCCTGGCATCCCCCAATGTTTCCCTGCTCCTTTTCACTGTGGCAGAGAGACCCTGAAGACCCAAACCAGGTTCCCAACGTAAGACAAGATTCATTCCATGCCTGAAAAAACTTCTACCTGTCCAGTGATCCCTGATTCCTCCTCCTGGTCTACCTGATTCTGCCTTTCTTGCCCCATTTCCTTCTTGGTTCTCCTTCCTCCTTCTGTCTTTTAAATATAGATGTTTTCATGGAACCTTTTCATTTCTGTCATCGTTTGATTGTCTCAAGCTTCCTCTAGAAGTTCTTGCTAAGCGTGACTCTCAAATCTTTATCTCTAGACTTACCTTCTCCCCTTAGTGCCAGGTCTCTATTTCCAGCCACCTCCTGGAAGGTTCTACAAGTGTGTTCCAATAGCAACTAAATAAAATATGCACAAGCACTGAATTCCTCTTCCTTTCCTTGAACTTGCCTCATGCCTCCCAAATTCCCAAGATTTGCTCAAGCATCACCACCCTCCACTGTCCAAAGACTGCAATTGCAGCAGCATCTCGGATGCCCCATTCCTGTACCACACATTCAAGAGTCACCTGATATCTCTTGCATCTGCTCTCTAGTCTCCATTTCTTTCCAGCATCCCAATTCCAGCTCTGCTTATCTTTTGGGTGGGCCGCTGTGATAGCCTGCTAATTGTTCTTCCCACTGTCCCCACAGGATTCACCCAAGGGTTCCACAGTAACTTCCTAATAAAGGTCTGATCCCATTAGTTTGGGATTCAAAGCCTCCTATGATTTAGTTTCTAAAAAGACTCTTTCACTTTGCAACCTTATTCTTTATGTACCATACACTGCTGGATGCTGATGTATTATTCAATATTCTTCATATGTGGCCATAATTTTTGGCCTCTGTGCCTTTAATGGATACTGTTTCGGAATATCCCTCTTCAGCTTTCAATGTTCGAATCCTTCTTGTCTTCAAAAACTGCCACTCTGCAAGTTGAGTCCCTGCAAGCAGGTGAGGCTCCTGCTCATGGAGCCATCTGTAGTATTTTTAGCTTTTCTGTAGAGAGGCCATTGTAGTACCTCTTTTACGACCCCTATGGCCTTCAATCTTGCATTATCTTCCTGAGCAACACACCCAGCAGAGGATGGCCCCTTCTCAGTCATCTCTGAATTTCCCATAGCACCATGGGCTGCCCAGGGCACTTATCTGCCAATAACCAAATAAACAATTCTGCAGACCCCTGAGCACTCATCCTCCACTCAGACCTCTACTAAGGACAATAAGAAATGTGTAAGATGACAATAACGTGGTTTCTGATCTCCAGGAGCTTACATACAGCTTGCTATAGAGATAAGGGTAATATTATATTAATGAATAAAGAGCATTAGAAGATAGGGAATGGGATTACTGAGGATATATACTCTGAGAGGTTGTATTTTTATAAAACTAATTTTGGATAGGTGAAAAGATGGGCATTCTAAGGACAGAGATTATCAGCACCACAGATACAGAAGCCAGAGCAAGTATGGTTTGTTCAAAAGATCATGAATAAACCTGTCATGATTAGGAAAGCAAGAGGCAAGGGAGGGAGAGGAGATCTAACATTCATCACGTCCCTACTGATACCAGAACATGGACTGAGCACCTTGTAGACATTATTCCAGTTAATCCATACAACAACCCTGCAAAGTAGATGTTATCACTGCCAATTTTATAAGCAAGAAGGCTGATGTTTGAAGGGATTAAGTAACTAGCCAAGGTTGCACAGGTTAGGTGGCAGAGCTGGGATTTGAAAAAGGCAGCCAGCTTCCATTGCACCATACCATCTCCTCTAGATCAAAATGTATAAATATCATGGGGTGAGTTCTTCAGTTAGGGAGACTTCTTGTATTCATGAATAAGTCAGGTTGCAAAGCAGGAAGCACAATGCATAACATCTGCAGGGCTCAATGCATGCTGGCTGACTCTGAATGCACATCTGTCTACCCACAGAGAGAAACAAGGCAGCTCCTCAACTAGATAAGTACTCTGCTGAGAAATAATGGAAAAGGGCAGCCCTAGAGCTGGACAATGTCTCCAGGCTAACAGAAAGCACCAAGAAGGGGTATAGACTCAAGAGTTTGGATTAATATCACTTTGCTCCAGTCTGCTTCAGCTACAAAAGAAGACAAGTAATCCAAAGGAACACAGCTCTGTTGTAACAAACTCTCATCCTCAGAGGTGATGGATATGACGGATAACAGAGGACACATACTTGGTCTCATTGGCACATCGAATCTTGCAGCCTTCCTTGGGAATCACCAAGCCCAGGTGCATTCGGAGCCTGCAGTTTGTGGGCCCTGTGTGCGGCCACACATGAGTCCCAGGGTGCATGATGGAATATTTGATCTGCATAGAAAACATGACACTCCATTCAGCCATTTATCAAAGTGTGGAGGAACTGCTAAGTTAAGGTGACAGTAAAAAATTACTGTCAGTTTGGATTAGCGCCTTTGTAAGATTTAATATTTATATTCAAGTCTTATTTCTTTGTGAAGGAACTAAAAATAAGCACTCACATTTTCCACAAAGCGATAAACACTGAACATTTTCCACCCTTAATTCTGACGTCAACTACATAAAATTATGTTTCAGTAAAAAGGGCACATAAAAAGAGGCATTCACTGGGCCAAAGGAAACAACCATTTCTTTGTAAAGGTCAACATGCCCTTATTCCTAACAATTAATTGTGTTCTCCCCAGCATGACACTCTTGGTACCTGTCCTCTTCTGCATCCTGTTGTCTCGGGGAACTTTTCTAGTAAGGTACAGGTTTTAGGAGCTCCTTTGCAGGCATTTTCATTTCTTCTTCCTAGAATAAATAACATAACTGTTGGAAACAAATCATAGTAAAGCTTAAACTTATCCCATTTAGATGAAGTGAGAGCTATATGTCATCTTCACTGCAGGAATGAGAAGATTGAGTAAACATGAGAAGATGAAGTAGGAATGCAAAAGGCTTATTAGAAAATAATAAAAATTAATCAATAAAGAAGACATGTCTTGCTCCAATAGGTAGTGACTGGCAGAGCAGGGAGCCAAATTCTCCACTCGGTGTTGGACTATTTGACTAAGAATGTCTAACGGACAAGTCGCAGGTTAAAGGCAGTTGACCTTGAGCAACACAGGGGTTAGGGGCTTCGATCCTCTATGCAGCCGAAAATCTGTGTATAACTTTTGACTCCCTAAAAACTTAACAACTAATAGCCTACTGTTGACTGGAAGCCTTACTCTATATCATAAATAGCTGATTAACATATTTTGTATGTTATATGTATTATATACTCTAGTCTTACAATAAAGTAAGCTGAAAAAAAGAAAATGGTATTAAGAAAATAATAAGGAAGAGAAAATACTTTTACAGTACTGTACTGTATTTTATCGATACCATAAGTTTACATCATCTGTTTACAAGATGAATTGAATGTCTGAAATGGCCTGTAACTACAGGTACAGACCTTAATCTATAGTACATATCAAGTAATTCAACTTTTTCTTGTAGGGTCATGACTTTTCTCTGCTTCTTGGCAGCATTTCCAGCATCACTAGCTGCTGTTTGTATAGGTCCCATGGTGTTATTCGAGGTTTGCAGCATTGCATTAAACACAAGGAAAAATACACAAGAACCATAAGAGACCACTTTTTACCATGATACGCAATTTACTGGAGATAGGAACTGCTCAGATGGAGACGACAGTATCACATGTTATTTTAAGCAGATACTCAAAACACTTGAGCTTGCTGAATAGCAACAGGAGGCAGCTATGGAATTGTTACAGTAGTATAATCTGTACTACAGTTAATTTAATGGAATTATGATTTAACACTGCATCTTTATGTTTGTTTACATTTCTCTTGACTGTGAATGGTGCTATGTATGGTCTCTAAGTGCTTCCATGCATATGTTGATAAATATTATTTCTTTATAATAGATTTGTGTGTGTATATATATAGTAAATGATAAAATAGATTAGTACCTATATATATTTCATGCATTCATGACACACCTAATTTTTCTTAATTTTTAAAAATATTTCCAGGCTACAAGGTTCATCTGCAAGTTTTTTTCAAATTGTCACAAATCTCAACAAATTTTCCAATATATTGACAAAAATTCGTACATAGTGGACCCATGCAGTTCAAACTCATGTTGTTCAAAGGCCAAATGTACTTATTTTTTCCCCTGTGACAGGCAAAATAACAGTCACCTCCCAAAAGATGTCCATACCCTCACCCCATAACCTGTGAATACGTTACCTTTCATGCAAGGGGGAATTAAGGCTGTAAGTGGCACTGAGATTTCTTATCAGCTCACCTTAAAATAAGATTATCTAAGATTACCTGGATGGGCCCAAGGTAATCACAGCATCCTTAAATGTGGGAGGAGGAGGCAGATGAGTAAGTGTCAGAGTGATACAGCATGAGAAAGACTTGACTGGCCACTGCTGGCTCTGAAGATGGAAGGGGGTCACAAGCCGGGGAATGTGGGCAGCCTCTAGAAGCGAGACTCCAGAGGGAATACAGCCTTGGTGACACTTGTATTTTAGCCCAGTGTGATCCATCATAGACTTCTGACCTCTAGAACTATAAGATAACAAATGTGTCTGTGTTTTAAGCTATTAAGCTTTGTGGTAATTTGTTACAGCAGCCACAGGAAACTAATACATCCCCTAAAGAAGGAAAATAGTTTATATTATATTTCTAACCTAGAAATTCATTTCTATATTAGTTCTATATTAGTTCCCAAAACACTATTTTTATTGGAATTTTAATGTCTTTTTCAATATCCAGATCATCCTATATATGATGATAAAGAATAGGATTTAAATGAAGAAGGGGTCTTTGAGAGAGGACATATTCTATGCATGACTGTCAAGAGCACAGATTCTGGGACATATCATTTAAGCATCCTGAACTATGCAAATTTCTTTACACTCTATAAAGCCCCTGCTTATTAGGGAAAATGTGCTCAGAATGTACACAGTATCATCTGCTCTCACAGGGGAGTAAAACAAAGGTATTTTTAAAAGTCAGAGACATTTTAATTCCCTGTTCAAGATTCCTACAAGAGACTGCTACATCTAAAGCTGAGTTTAATTTTATTTAATTAATGTTAATTGTGTCCTAAGATAATCATATACTGAGAATAAAATAAGAGTTACAAAAAATGCAACTAAAAGGTATTCGCCCCAATCAAATGGAGCTCAATGTTTTCGAAAACAACTTAGCTTTTTCTAAGTAACCTTTTTGGCTCTTAATTGAATAAAATGTTAATTGCTATTTTTAGTTATTAAGGGAGTTCCCCAAATGAACAATAAATGTCAGTTTGGGTGAATATTACATAAATCTATGAGTCATCATAAAGCATTTTTAAGCCTGGGCTTTCCAAGGCTTCTGGTGTGCAGGGTCTGGGGCTGCTTGGCAGGAGTTCCCAGTTCTGAGTTCTGTGCCATCCAGGCAGCAGTTAAGAGAAACTGGTGGCTTGAGGAGCAACCAGAGGTGGCCTGGAGTTCTCACAAGCACTGCATGTGCTGAGCATGTGCTACCTGGAGAATAGATGTGCCTCACCTGAATGACAGGTGATGAATGGGTAACCAAATGGGTTGTGTCCCTGAGATTTTCATGGGATTAGAGAACACCTCTAGTCCTTTAGACACATTTATCTTTCTGGTCTGTAAACACAGATTCTCTGTGCAGTAGACTCTGGGCGTTCATGCACTATCACTGGTGATTTTAACTATTCACACCTGATCGTGAGTGTCCAAGGAATGCGACAACAGTTCCTCGGTGCTCACCATAGGCCAGGTGATGATGAGACTGCCTCATTTGACGTCTACAACATGCCATAAGAGAGGCTCGATTGGTGTTGTATTTGATAGAAAGGCAATTGAGCCACAGAGGGGTCACAAAGTAAACAGCAGAGCAGGAATTTCATTTCAGCCAGACTGGACCCAGTGTTCATGCTCTTAACCAGACCAGAGACCACCTCTTCATTAATGTTAATACATCATGTGCTATTGTTAGGCCATAAAAATGTAATATTACTATCATATATTGGATAACTGTGCCAAGTCTTTCATCTAGTGCTCACTGATGCTAGTAACAACCCCATACTTGAGGCACTATTTGCCATTTTTCAGATGAGAGATTTGAAGCTCAGAGATTCAGGGGCATGCATACATCACACAGCTAACAAGTGGTGCATCCAGGACTCTAAGCTAGGATTGCTGGTTTCCAAAGCCTGTGCTTTAAAGCATAATTTCTCATTTTGTTGCGTTGTAAATTAGAAGGCAGCTGTGCAGGAGCAAACCAGTTAGCCTGAAGAGGAATGCCCAGCATCTGCAACTCACTGCGGCTTTGTTGTTGTTCAATTATTTCTCATCAACGTTAAAGTAACTCTCAAGAAGTAATAAACCTTGCTCTTTGGGAAAATAGCTCTAGAAAGAGATCTAACAGCCAATGTGAATCTGAAAGAGTCATTTAAACCTATCACTTCTTACACATGAATATACTTTGTGAGGGCTATTCATGGAGCTGGTATCCTGGGTTGTATCTTTTATAAATATCAAGGCTCTACTTCTGGGGCAACAACAGGTTCCACCTTGCATGACAACTCTGATCAGTTGCTAGCAGTCACCTAGAACACTGTTGAGAAGTACTTAGAGGTTCAGCCTCAGCTTATTCAGAAAGGTTGTTGGGGTCAGTTAGCACCTTTCCCATGGGCTCTGGAAGAAAAAATGACTGCACATGTGTGGCATATTTTAATCACTGTTGGTGGCACTTACTAAAATATGAGCAAAATAGATGTTCCATAATATTCACATAACAATTTATAAACATATTTTTGGGGAACAACATTATTATTTATATTTGCTGATTCCATTTTTTTCCCTTCAACTCTAAAAAGCCAGTCCTCATAAAGGAATATAGTTCAGTCCTAATGAAACTACTTGGAGACTGTTATCAGTTCACTAGGGCTGCCGCAAGCAAATACCACAGACTGAGTGGCTTAAACAACAGAAGTATATTTTCTCATAGTTCTGGAGGCTGAAAGTCCAAAATTAAGGTGTGGGCAGGCTTGGTTTCTCCTGAGGCCTCTCTTCTTGGCTCTTAGGTGCCCACCTTCTTGTTATGCCCTCATACGTCCTTTTCTCATCCCTAGTGATATGATTTGGCTGCATCCCCACCCAAATCCCAACTTGAATTATAGTCCCCATAATCCCCATGTGTCATGGGAGGGACCCGGTGGAGATAACTGAATCATGGCGGTGGTTTCCCCCATCCTGTTCTCATGATAGTGAGTTAGTTCTCATGAGAGCTGATGGTTTTATAAGGGGCTTCCGCCTTTGCTTGGTACTCATTCTCTCTCCTGCTGCCCTGTGAAGAGGTGCCTTCCACCATGATTGAAAGTTTCCTGAGACCTCCCCAGTCATGTGGAACTGTGTGTCAATTAAACCTGTTTTTCGTATAAATTACCTAGTGTATCTTCATAGCAGTGTGAGAACAGACTAACACATCTAGTGTCTCTTCCTCTTCTTATTAGGGCATCAGTTATATTGGGTCAGGGCCTCATCCTTATGACCTCATTTAATCTTAACTATCTCCTTAAAGGCCCTATCACCAAATACAGTCACATTGGGGGTTAGGGCTTCAACATATGAATTTTGGGGGAACACAGTTCAGTCCATAGTAGAGACATACCACAATTTTACTTCACAAAACTTCCAGCCTCAGCCTTAGGCATTCGACTACCCAGCAGCATGGTTTGCTAACTAGACAACAGCTAAGTCTTTACTGAGCCCGATATTCATCACCTTTTTCTCTGAATCTGAGCTCTCAATGTGGCTAAACAAACTGGTCTTTCACCTCCCTCCCTACCATGTCCACCCCTGTCCCTTCCACTCCAGGATTCTGCTTCTCTATTTCTGAACCACAGCACCTGAGATGGATGCCATCCTGCTTCTGCGTAAGCTACAATAGTACTTGCCATAAAACTTATATTTGCTTTCCTCTTTTTTTTTTTTTTTTTTGGACACAGTCTCATTCTGTTGCCCGGGCTGGAGTGCAGTGGCATGATCTCGGCTCACTGCAATCTCTGCTTCCTGGGTTCAAGCGATTCTCCTACCTCAGCCTCCCGAGTAGCTGGAATTACAGGAACGTGCCACCATACCCAGCTAATTTTTTGTCTTTTTGGTAGAGACGGAGTTTCAACGTGTGGGCCAAGTTGGGCTTCAACTCCTGACCTCAAATGATCTGCCTGCCTTGGCCTCCCAGGGTGCTGGGATTACAGGCATGAGCCACCACACCGAGCCCCAAACTTATTCTTTATACTATGAATTTGTTTCTAGAAAATAGTTACTGGATTCCCCCATTAGAACCATGGAATCACAAACCAAAGACCATAAAGAACTTTAAAAAATCTTCCTAAAAGGGAAACTGTGTGAATTTTATCCCTTTATGACAATAAAATAAAACTAGAAACTCAGTTTTAAAATTTGAAGCAGGCTGAGTACAGTGGCTTATATCTGTAATCTCAGCATTTTAGGAGGCCAAGGTAAGAGGGTCACTTGAAGCCAGGAATTCAAGACCAGCCTGGGCAATATAGTGAGACCCCATCTCTATAAAAACATTTAAAAATTAGCTGGGTATGTAGATGCACACATGTAGTCCTAGCTACTTGGGAGGAGAATTGCTTGAGCCCAGGAGTTGGAAGCTGTAGTGAGCTAGGATTGCACCATTGCATGCCAACCTAGGCAAGAGAGCAAGATCCTGTCAATCAATCAATCAATGTTGAAGCAACTACAACAGATTGGAAAACATATGTTCAATCACACACAGGCACATATACATATAGATCATTTAAAGTCAACATGGAAACCAGGGCAGAAATGCAGTCTTTTTTGAAAATAACACAGGTAAAAATACCATATATTACACTGTAGGGAATACATTCAAAGCTGTAACTATAGGTCAGTGCATAGCCTTAAATGCTTTTATTAATAAGAAAGAATGAAAATAAATTTACTAAGGAATTCCAATCAAAATATTTAAAAGAAAAATAAAACAAAACAAAAAAGAACAGGAGAAGGAAGAGAAAATATAAATTCACGAATTACAATTCTATCACATGTAAGAAAGAGAAAGAAAGAACATGTAAATTCCATTCAATGAGAATAAGAATTTAACAAAGATACTAAGAAAGTAAAATACATTCTAAGAAATAAAGTAGTTCATGGAAAATCAGGTATATTCCACCTATGTGAAAATTTAGAAGACAAAATATTACCTCCAACAAAATTATTGACTCTGTAAGTTATTTTCTTTCTTGCTTAATACTTTTTATGTCTTATAATATTTTGCATATTAATTTTATCAAATACTTTTTCTTTTGGCAGAAACTATGGTTTCTAGAAATTAGTGCTAGGATGTCCACTATTTTGAAGCATTGCTCTAGAAGGCCCGTAGGTTCTATGATGCATAAGGATGTTAATGGAATCAAAGTATCAGGTGAACACATAAGTGCCAATAGAATGGACTCATCTTAGTGACATGTCAGCGGCAAATTAGCATATTGCCCACATATGGATTGTACAGCTCCATTTAAAAAAATCTTGTTGGCAAAAAGTGGATAGTCACTTTTTTCATGGTTATCTCTCTATTGATGGAAGTATCCTTGAAAATATTACTAAAGTAGTTCCTCTTATTCTTACATAGAAACCACTCTGACTGTCCTTATTTGTTTTTTAGTGTAAATTAGATGCATATTATAATCTGAATTTGTTTTCTGTAGCTGAAGATATGCAGCACGTGCTGTTTAGTCTTCAAAATAAATTTACTTTTGTATAGTTATTGTTAACCCAGGCTAACTCCACTTTTCAAGGAGAAAATTGGAGAGTCTTAAAGATAAAATTTAATGCTCCTCATTTTAAAGATAGATAAATATATCAATTTATTGAAAACACACACACACACACACACACACACGCTGGAGCCCCATATGTGTGCCTGTACCTGGGTTAAGCTAAAAAAATATGAATTTCGATATGAACCATGGCCTATTCCTGAAGAGCTGAGACAGCAGTTATCATTGTCTTGTCACTCTGGTGTGTTACCATTTTTACCAGCTCTTGTGTTACCACTTTTACCATCATCCGTGTTGATATCATTTTGCCATGCAAAGTCACCTCCATTTTACAGGAGCAAATGATGCTCAGAGACATAACTTTCTAATACACTGATAACACCTGCTAGACTGTTCAGTTATGCCTACACAGTAGGGTTATAGTCAGTAACACATCATTCAACAGGAAAGACCAGAAAAATCAGAACACTATTTACAAATATGTATCCAAATACACATGTGGATATACACACACAGAAATATACCTTCACACATACAAATAAGGGCTCAGATGTAGTTTTCAAAAACAATGAACAGATTTCAAAAATCTAGGTTTTTTTTGGGCCCCTCGTTTAAGCCCAGGAATTCCAGTTCTGCGAAGCATCAACAGAAGACTCTTGTCAGTACCCACTTCCCATCAAGTTCGGGCTGCAGAGAACCACCTAGAAGTCAGAAGCTCACCTTGCTGCCACAGCGTGAACTGGCTCCAGTCCCCTTTTTCCCTCAGGTTTTCGTCCTCAGGCAGGAAGAGACCTTTGGCTTTATCCATCACTGCAAGGCCTTCATCTCGGATTAACTTCCAGTTTCTTTCTAAAGACTAGAGGGAAGATTCTGTCTTTACTAGACTGAAAATGGGCCTGGTGGAGCACCTCATAATGATTCTTGCTTTTTTGAGGTTTGTTTCAGAAAGGAATTAATGTTTTGCCTTATCCAGATTGCTTATATTTCATTTTCCTCTGGGACTTCTTGTCATAGGTCTAAAAAAACCGAATCTCATGATTTTTCCAAACCAAATGTTTTTGCAACATAACAATTTCAATAACTCCTAGAAACTCCAGAGAATAACCCTCTCCACAATTTAAGTTTTGCCTAAAGACTTTTTTTGAAACCACAACCTAAGAAGAGTGCTGATCTTTTTGATCAGATTACATCAGTACATGGTAATAAGTTCCATGTGACACTCCAGCCTCGAAACTGGAACACAAATTACAGACTTAATTTCACCTTTCAACAGAGTTCCTTACAAAGATGCCATTAAAGATGGTCAATATTAGTTCCACATTCAATGGTATCAGAAAAGTATCCACTGGAGGATTTGATATATAAAATTAACAGCAAACCAAAACAAATAAATGCACTAGTGTTTAGAATTCAGCCAAACAAAAATATTTCCTTGACTTCTCATTTATGAGGGAGCCTTAGCCCCTGCCAGAAAGGGAGCTTAGGACCAGTAGAGACTAGGAGTGACGGGGCAGGTGACGGTAGATCCTGTGGAAGATCCTCTGGGCAATCTGCACTATCACACTGGGTGTTGATTAGGAGTGGGAGGTGGGGGATGGTAGGATGAATAGGGGAGAAGGAAAAGGTGAGGATCTGAGCAGTAAACTAAGATGGATTTCCATCAGGAGACAAGCATAAAAACAGCTTTCCTACTTTAGGAAAGAGACAAAGCTGTACAGATACACCAGAATTTTGAAATGTTGATAATTTCAATCATTTCTATGTTCTATGAGAGGTGGATGAAATAGCTGAGTATATGGATTCATAGGCACGGAGGAACATGTTAGCTGATTTCAACAAGAACCAGGGGCAGATCTATTTTCAGTGACTCAAGAGCATGGGACTAGAACTAATAAGTTACAAACCAAAAAACAGATTTTGATGCAAAAATGCAAACAAGTAGCATACTCTGAAGATTGACGGAGTTTCTTTGTAAATCACGGTTCTCTATCTTTTGAATTAGTCAGGCAAAATGATCAATTATTGGTTAGAACAAAGCACAAGATAATGTGTAGAGTGTCTTTTTACCAAGCCCTGCTTTATAAACTCATGATTCCACATAAGAAGGCAATGTGGAATCAGGATGGCTGCAGAGCCAGAGGGCTGTGATACAGACAGAGATTTGTGTGGAAACATGGTGCCAGCCCCAGCCAAACAAGGGAATACTTTTTATATCATGTGAAAACATTAGTTATTAAAATATTCTAGGGCAAGAAAGAAATTTTGGTTGATTTTATAATTTTATGACATGTATGCATTAATTTGTGTTAATATTGTTAACGAAAGACCAATGAGATTTGTGGAGGCCAAAGGAGAACTTTATTTTTCAAAAGCACTCTGCAGATTGCGAAGATGCAGCTTTGGAAAGTGCACTCCCAGGAAGGGTAGGGGAGAGGGAGGTGTCAAAAGCCAAAACTGCAGGGCAGGGCAGGTGAGGCGTGTTGGGAGCAAGGAAGAATATTGGCTGGATGGCCTTTAAGCCCCAGATCACCAGTCTCTGGTGGTTAATTGGCTGGTTCTAGGTGGTTGGTTGGCTGGTTGGTGTAGGTGGTCTTGTTGGTGGTCAGATGGAGGAATTTCCAGTTGTAGTTGTTTCCAAAAACTGTTGACTTAGTTGCAGAAAAACAGCTTCTGCAAAACTGTCCAAGGACACAGAGAGCAGGAATGCTTCCTCACCCTGACATGGCCTCTTGGTTCTGTTTTTAACTTTTGAGCCAAAAGGAGTTCATCTTGTTTGCCAACTGGGGACATAGTTTGACCACATCTACACCTGCTACTACCATTGCCCAGCTTGGCGTGTCCTGGTCATTATCCATGTTTAGGGCTCTGTCCACCAACTAGGTTCCATATTACTCCATCCCAAATAGGCAGGTCTTGAAGAACAGGGCAAAGATCGCATTTCAATAAAGAGACATTCAAAAGCCCTTACTTTGTCAGGTCCACAGATTGAAAGCATACAACCATTTTGTAAAAAACCCCCAAGACCATGGAAAAGAAAAAAAATGCACCCTAGGATTTTGCTGTATGTTCACATCTTCCCAAATGCACCTCAATTGCCAACACTCACTCTGGATATTGTCACTTGTTCAAGTTGCTAGATAAATCTGTTAGATTCTTGTTAAATTGTCACACAGACAAGGGGAGAATTGCTTCTCTAACACATAAAATTACTTTTCAAATGAGGTTATTGGTGCCTTATAAGGACAACCTATTCTTTTATTCCCTTCTGGTATTTTAGAAGATTCTTTTATTTCTTTAGAAAGCTGATTGAGGGACATGGTTGGAAACAGCTGATCTTTTGTTACTAAAATAGGGCACAAAGCCCTAGGGAAAAATGTTAAAGTGATTGCATCACTCAATATAATTTAACATTTTTTACTTAAGAATAGACTATCTTTTATATATAAAACGTTGCCCTTCCTGCCCCTTCACCCCCAGTCTCCCCTGGGAAGTGTTGCCAAGGTACTTTTTGTGAATAGTATAATTTTTTCAAAAATGTTTTGGCTTTTCCTTGTTATATGTGGCGCACATGTGCTGGATGACAGACTCGGGCTCAAAAGGGGTAAACGGGTGCAGAAGGGTCTCTCTGAACACATGCCCTAATATGCCACCAGACATGCTCAGTCCTAACTAGTACTACTAACTCAGTACTATCTAGTCCATTTTTATTATAAAACAGTCACTTATTTTCTCTTTTGAGTTCAATACTTTCTTACAGAATTTTACATTGGAAAGGAATCATACTGTTAATCAAGCTGAAACTTCCTCAGTTGAGGGAAGATGAAATGATTCCTTGTGTGGTTAATGAGCCTAAATCCCACAGTCTGGTGGTCAGAACTGGTGCTGCCAAAACCCCTCTGTACTATCTCCTCCTCAATTATTAGAGAAGGTCACATTTAGGCATAGGGATTTCAGGCTGCAGCGGACTCAAGGGGCCCTGCTCCCCTCGAGCATAAGAGCAATTGCGAGGTACCCCAGCCTCCTGGTCTCAGAGATTTACTGGGTACCTGTGACTGTGGGTGCTGGTAGGGAGCACTTGCAAGGTGCTTAGAGAGCAACATGCTCCTCGGTGAGCGACATGCAGAGGGCAATGCCTCCAAGACACTTCAACATCTTTGATAAGTGAGGAAAACCAAGGGAACCAAAAGATCCCACCAGTTGAACTTGATGACATCCGCTTGAAGGTGTTTAGAAAGACATAACAGGGACTTTTACAGGCACTGGAGACAAATCTGGGATGGGATCTAAGAATGTTGTTTTTAAGCACAACCAAGGAATCACATAATATAATATTCACATGGTTAGAGAAAATTGAAGATCAAACCTAATTACACTCGGCGCGTGTGTATGTCTGTTCAGGACAAAAGCAAAATACCATAAACTGGGTAGCTTATAAATAATAGAAATTTATTTCCCACAGTTCTGGAGTGTAAGTCCAAACTCAAGATGCTGGCAGATTCAATTCTGGTGAGGGCCACTTTCTGGTTCATAGATGGTACCTTCTAGCTGCCTCCACAAATGGTAGATGGGACAACCAGACTCTCTGGGGACTCTTTGATAAGGGCACTCATCTCATTCATGAAGGCTTTGCCCTTAAGGCATAAGAGTCACCAAAAGCCCCACCTCTTAATACTGTCACCTTGGGGTTAAATTTCAATAGATGCATTTGGGGGAGACACAAACATTCAGACTATATCAGTGTATGTGTGTGTAGGAGAGAGGGGGAGGGAGAGAGAATATGAATTTTCTCTACAGTAATACCACCCAGTTGTCTTCAATGGCAAAGAATTCAGTTTTTAGGAAATTCCAACAGAAAACTTGAAACTTGAAAACCAATGGCTACATTTTTAAAGGCCTCTTCTGAAATATTACTCCCTTGACTCTAAACCCATCTATTTCAGAAAACTGAAAGAGAAACTAATCGCATTGGTATTTGAGTTGGTTGCCCAAAAGACAACAGCTTCTAATTCCCCATTTTTTCTTGTGGCAAAAGAGACTAGAAAGCAGAGGTTTGATTCTTTCTACGGTGGCACATGGCTTCACATAGCCATCTCAGCATGTGCCTCACAAGTTACACCTTAGCTATATTTTTCACTCTAGGCATCTATAAATGGACTTCCCTATTCTGACCTCATGAATCCCACATCATGCCCCAGCTATCCTGAATCCCAGACCTGCATCCAGTTAAGACCAGTTTCCTCCTCTCCCCAGACAGCCTGCTCATACCACCTGGATGCTGTACTTTTCTCTGTAACATCAAATTAAATTAAGTCCTATTTGTGAAATCTTCTCTTAAAATTGACTTCCTGCAGAAAGTCTTTCTCTTGAGAAGCGAACTAAAGCCTAACTTATTTTTATTTATTTTTCTTACTAATGTTTTTGTTCAATTAAAAAATACACATTTTTTAAAGTCAAATAGTATTACAGGTCTTATAATGAGAATTGCAGTCTCTTTCCCAATTCTTCCCCAATCCTCAGTCTAACTCCCAGCTAATTATTTAAAATATTTATTCTGCTATTAACCTGCTTATATCTAAATAGCATGTTATATTGCTATTCTTGATTTATTAATTTGAGGCATTATCACTCATCTATTATGGAAGGTTAACAATTAAACAATTTAATGTCTTCATTCTCTATCCTTGTAATACAGTTAATTTCACAAATCTTTCATATCAGTGCAAATTCACATTCAGGTTTTATAATATTATGACAATCAGGTATCACTCACACTTGACTAGAGTTATAATGATTACACTTCATGTCACATGCAGCATTTTTTTCCTGCCCCCTTTTCATTGGCTTTATTTTGTAATGCACTTCATACTATTTTTTCACTAACTCTGAAAGAGTGCTATCAAATCCCCTGATGCTTTTATTCTACCTTTTGCCAAAAACATTATAAATTGATTACTTTCTTGCTTTTTCTCTTTTTCTGAAGATAACCCTCCCACAGCCATTTGCCTTGCTCTGATCTGGATCAGCTGCTGTCTGAATTTGCTAGACAATCATGGCCATGGAACTCCCCTTGGCTTCTGCCTGGTACTGGGCTTCCTAATTACTGGATTCTAGTTGTTCCTGAGGAAGGACACACCACAGGTAAAATTGAATTCTGAAAGTGTCTCAAGCTCTTATACCTGATTGAAGGTTTGAGTATGTATGGTTAGGTATTTAGGTCGTAAATTTATTTAGTTAGTAAATAATGCTGTTTTATCCTTTTTTTTCTTGTTATCTAGTGTGATACTATTTTACTTTAAAAATATATAGTTGACAGAGATTGAATATATTCAAAGCAAATAAGGCAAAGGGCAAAGTATATCAATGAGTTGATATACATTGCGTAATATCAGATCAACACATTCAGCACCACCCATGCTGTACATTAGAGCCCCAGAACTTGTTCATCTTATAACTGAAAGTTTGTACTCTTTGACCAACATGTCCCCATTTCTCCCACTCCCCACTCCCCACCCCCAGGCAACCACTGCTCTACTCTCTGCTTCTATGAGTTTGACTTTTTTAGATGCCACATATAAGTGATATCATACAGTATTTGTCTTTCTATATCTGGTTTACTTCACTTAGCATAATGTCCTCCAGACTCATTCATGTTGTTGCACGTGGCAGGATATCCTTCTTTTTAAAGGCGGAGTGATATCCCATTGTGTTTATATACTACGGTTTTTCTTCATTCACCTGTTGATAGACATTTAGGTTGTTCCCATATCTTGGCTATAGTAAATAATGCTGTAATAAACACTGGGGTACAGATACCTTTTTGAGTTACTGATTTCATTTCCATTAGATATATAATTAGAAGTAGGACTGCTGAATTGTATAGTAATTCTATTTTTAATTTTTTGAGGAACCTCCACATGGTTTTCCATCATGGCCGCACCAATTTACATTTCCACCAACAGTGTACATGTGTTCCCTTTTCTCTGCATCCTCATCAACACTTGTTACCTCATTTTTTTCATAATAGCCATCCTAACAGGTATGAGGTGATATCTCATTGTCCTTTTGATTTGCATTTCTCTTATGAATAGTGATGTTGAGCACATTTTCATGTACCTGTTGGCCATTTGTAGGTCTTTGAAAAAATGTCTACTTAGGTCCTTTGCCAATTTTTAAATTGGGTTATTCAGTTTTTTGCTATTGAGTTGCATTAGTTCCTTACATATTTGGTTATTAACCCCTTATCAGATATATGGTTTGCAAATACTTTCTCCTGTTCCATAGATTGCTTTTCATTTTGTTGTTTCTTTTGTTGTGCAGAAGCCTTTTAGTTTGCTGTAGTCTCACTTGTTTATTTTTGCTTTTGTTGCCTGTGTTTTCCATGCCATATCCACAAAATTATTGCCAAGATGAATGTCTTTTTATAATTTTGAAAGGATTCGTCCATTACATGATAACTTTTAGTGTTGCTCTTGGGAAACCTGATGCCTTTTAGATTCTCCCCCTTCCTATCCTTCCTTCTCTAGCTTTATAAGAGTCAGGATAGTAAAGTGTTTAGGGTATAAAATTTGGAGCCAGACTGCATGTTTGGAGATCTGACTCTGCCACTTATTTGCTGTGTGATTTGGGGCAAATTACTTATCTCTGTGCCTTAGTTTATAAAGCTTTTCCCAAGAGTCCCTGAGAGAATTAAATGAGTGAAAAGTGCTTGCACTATATGTATAGTGCAAGCTATGATGATGATGAGGATTTAAGATCTTCTGTTTCTTTCCTGTTTCTTGAAATTTCATGGCAATATGCCTTAATGTAAAGGCAGGGTACTTAGAGGCACCCTTCAACCTGGAAACTCATATTTTTTCTATTCTGAACTATCTTCTAATAATATTATTCATTTCTTCTCTCTCTCTCTTTTTTTTTTTTTTTGCCTATTCTCCCTGGAACTCTTTTTATCTGAATGTTAGCTATGTTAAATTGAGCCTCGAATCATCCTATGTTTTCTATCTTCCATCTTTTCCTTTTTGTTTTTCCTTCTGGGAGATTTCCTTAACTTAGCTTCTAATACTGCTTTAAATTCTTATTTCTGCAAATCACACTTTTTAATTTCTGAGAGCCCTTTCTCAGTTGTTCCTTTTTATAGTATCCCATACTTGTTTTACAGATACACATCTTGTCTTATTGCTCTGAGTATATTAGAGGGATTATTTGTTTTCCTTTTGTTCCCTATATTTTCTCGATTTCCCCCAAGCTACATCATTCTTTTTGTTTTGTTCATCTTTAATGTTAAAAATCTCCTTAATGTTTGGTGATCCTTGGCTGTCAGTCCTACAAAATTGAGACAACAACTGGACATCTTGTGAAAGGGCAGGGCCTGTGTCTGACAGGCCTCCATGTTGGGTGCATTGTTAAGCCAGTTTGTTTTTTAATTGGGGACCCTAAAATGTCAGCGTAGATAAGTCTATTCTTTGAGGCCAGGCAGTTTCTTCAGTTGCTGTAGTACCAGTTGCCTTGAATTTCTTCTTTGGAAGCTTCTCTGTGATTACTATAGTTTCTGCTGTCTTGGATCCGCCAAATCATCTACTTCTGTTTTCCACTATCAAAATTACATGCTGACACTGTTCACCTGCTATTGTCTCCCTTTAAAAAATACCATTTGTACTATTTTATTCTTGTATTGTCATTTAAGTGAAGTTTCAGGTGGGGGGGGGCGCTATTAAATGCATGTGCTCAGTTTGTTTAATCTTTCTTGACTCTTTTATTTCATTTTATTTTATTTATGAGACGGATTTTCGCTCTTGTTGCCTAGGCTAGAGTGCAATGGCTCGATCTCGGCTCACCACAACCTCTGCCTCCTGGGTTCAAGCAATTCTCCTGCCTCAGCCTCCCGAGTAGCTGGGATTACAGGCACGCCCCACCATGCCCAGATAATTTTGTATTTTTAATAGATATAGCGTTTCTCCATGTTGATCAGGCTGGTCTTGAACTCCCAACCTCAGGTGATCCACCCGCCTTGGCCTCCCAAAGTGCTGGGATTACAGATTACAGGCATGAGCCACCGCACCCAGTCTACTCATATTTTCTATATATCTCTAATAGTTGACTGTTTTTTATTGTTTACCTCCTTTTCTCCTAGACTAGTCAAATCTTGTAATATGTAATCCAATCATTTAGTGATGCTTAGAAAGAAAATTCTATTGGCTGGCAAAACCCTTTACTAGTCTTTCAAATACATTTTTAAGAGATCATCAAACTCAAAGTAATGATATTCCACATGCTAGAGATAAGCAGTAGAAAGTAGAAAAAATATTATCAGTATACTTTACATTTTGAATCAAACTCTGCTAATCCATATATTGAGTTCTTGTTGACCTGATTTCTTTTGCCTCTTGGCCTATACACTTTCCTTGCATCACTTGGTTAGTATATCCTCGATCCCATGACATGCTCAGATGATGATACAAGTGATACTTGAAGCTTGACCTAAACCATTTTAATTTTGTTCTAATCAATCATAATTGGTCTGAACTTTAAATATTTTATTCTATGTAGGAAAATAGGACCATTCCGAGAAATGTTTTTGCTGAACCAGTTAGTACAGTAAGGGGATTCACGAAGGAAAGTCACTAATCGTAATTTGCAAGGGCAGCCATAACAAAGTACCACCGGGTGGTTTAAACAACAGAAATTTCTGTTCTCACAGTGCTGGAGGCTAGAAGTTCAAGATCAAGTAGAGCAAGTTTAGTTTCTTTCAAGGCCTCTCTCCTGGGCTTACAGAGGGCCAACTTCTCACTGTCCTCATGTGGTGTTTCCTTGGTGGGCATGCATCCTGGGTGTCTCTCTTTGTTTCCAAAGTTCCTCTTCTTATAAGGACACCAATCAAATTGGACTAGAGTTCACTCTAATGACCTCTTTTTAACTTCACTATCTCTTTAAAGGCCCAAACACAGTCTGTTAATACAATCACATTCTGAGGTCGTGGGGAGTAGAATTTCAGAGTAGGAATTGTGGGGAGCAACAGTTCAGCCCATAACACTTATGTAGATTGAAGTTTGAAAATGCTCTAGCTACAAAAGCAAACAGCAAATGGAAGGGGATCAAGAATATATTCACATCAACATGGGAAAAGGTAAATTCACGGGAGCAAAATAAAACAGTTATGAAGAAAAGCAGGAAGAGCTGTTTTAACATGTGAACAAAACAACAACTCTTAGGGTTCAGTGTAGCATAAGCAAGATTAGGTAAGTAACTGTTCATGACTAGCTGTTAAGAAAAAGAGGCATTGAGAAAACAGATATTGGAAATTGAGAAAAGTCCCAGAGTTGTATACATTCCTTGAAAGTTTCTGACTCTAAGTTGAGCAAAGGGATGCTGTGAAGGGCTATTCTTGGCAAACTCTGTGTATTAAATTGGAGTTAGAATGAATTGATAACATTGGTACATCAGTATAATGTATACTAAATTTTATCTAATTGCTTAAGAATATGTTTGTCATTAGTTATTATTTGAGGAATTATGTATCTTATTTTTAAGAGATAAAATCGGCTTGCTTAAATTTTTGCCAAAATATGCCTATACTCTAAACGTGGTAAGACGAGTAGCAGTGTAATCTGTCTTAGAAACAACATTCTAGGATGGGGGGATCCCCCTGGGTGCTGAGATGAGGTTATTAAATCAAACACCATTGAACTGTAATGCTATTGCAGCAAATTCTCTTTGAAATACTTCTAACAACACCTCTAAGGAAACTGGTAGCTTTAAAGGGTCGTAATGCATTTTGATTAGATCGCCTTGTTTTTCAAGTTTGAATATACAGATAAAATAAAACAGGTGACTTTTTTTTTTTTTTTTTTTTTTTAAAGACACAATCTCACTCTGTCGCCCAGGCTGCAGTGTAGTGGCATGATCTTGGTTCGCTGCAACCTCTGCCTCCCAGGTTCAAGCGATTTTCCTGCCTCAGCCTCCCGAGTAGCTGGGATTACAGGTGCGTGCCACCATGCGTGGCTAATTTTTTCTATTTTTAATAGAGACAGGGTTTCACCATGTTAGCCAGGATGGTCTCAATCTCCTGACCTCATGATCTGCCTGCCTTGGCCTCCCAAAGTGCTGTGATTACAGGCGTGAGCCACCGCACCCAGTCAATAGGTGGCATTTCTTATTGTGGAAATAAAAGCCAATTAAGTGAGAAATGCAAAGGCTATTTATTCTAAGCTTGCTACAGCAAGGGGGTCAGCCACTATCACTTGTGTTTTGGCAGACACTCTAAAGGCAGGAAGAGGAGTAGGAAAGCTTTATAATAGGAAGAGAAAGCTTCAGGCATGCTCTGAGTGGGGGTTGTTGGCATAAGGAAGCTAGAGGTGGCTAACTAGAAGCAGGACATCCTGTGTGATTGGAGGAGGGTGCATATTTGGCTCTCTCTGGTCTTAAGTTGGAACCATGGACAAAATTCAGGGAAGCTATTAGTTATTAATCAAATCCTGGCTATTTGGGGCTATTCTGATTGTTACAGAATTGATTGCGTAGCTCCCTGGATGGTTACTAGATACAGAAGTCTGGCTTCCTGCAAGTCTGACTTACAGCATGCTGGTTTCCTGGGCTGTTTATCATAGATAAGGGATTGGTTTCGTGGGCAGGTTACTGCAGGTTGTGGGTCAAAATTCTATTTTTACATATAGTCTGGCTACTGACTGTGAATTCAGTCTCTCATCATCCTTGCTGAAGGAAAAGGATAACATGAGGCCCCTAGCTAGCAGTGGGGCAACAGGAGAGTCTTGGAGAACTGACTTTTGCTCGTTCTAGTGAGTGAGAGAAAAAGGATTGCTTCTCCTGAGAGGAAGGAGAAAAGATAATCCAGGCAGGGAAGCCAGTCTGCCCTATCAGTCAGAGAAGGTAAAGGGAAGATGGGGAGCTGACTTCATGTCCCACCTACCGGCTGCGAACAGTGCACTGAGGGACCTCCTGAGTGAGTGATGCTAGAGTAGCAGCCCCACAGTCGCTCATCTCAGGCAGCTGAAACTTTCTGGGTATATAAGCAACAAATTACTTGACAAAGAGATAAACAAACTGCTTATAATGTGTATGTGCATATGCCCATTTTTTTCTGAGAGACAGGTCTTGATCTGTTATCCAGGCTGGAGTGCAGTGGTACAATCATAACTCACTCCAGCTTCTAATCTCTGGGCTCAAGCGATCCTCCCACCTCAGCATCCCAAGTAGTCGGGACTACAGGTGCACACCACCATGTCTGGCTAATTTATTATTATTATTATTATTATTATTATTATTATTATTTTGTAGCAATAGGGTCTTGCTATGTTGCCCAGGCTGGTTCTAACTTCTTCAAGTGATCCTCCTGCCTCAGCCTCCCAAAGTGCATATGCATATTTAAGACATCTATCTGTGTAGCATATTGAGACAAATCATAACCTACTGAATTAAACATTTTAGAACCCCAAATGGAGTACCAACCTAGAGGTATAGTTTGCAATTATTCTGAAATATCAAATGCTGTGCTGTGAGTTCCCAAAGAGGGTCAGAGAGAAAGCCAATTTGTAGGTCTTTTTTTTTTTCTCCCACATTGACAAATAATAAAAACTCACTGATTTTGATTTCAGAAAAAAAAGCGCCTCTTTGTATGAAATAATTCAAAGAATATGAAACACTGTGTTCCTTTGCTCTGCTGCCATAATTGGCATCATAGGCCACCCTATAGTCTTGGCCGTGTGGACTCTTACTAAGGGCTCGCATACAAACAGCATAGAGGAACATCCATGATGGAAGGCTTCATCTTGTTTTGTGTTTTGAGCCTTACTAAAACCTCATGGGAGAAGAGGAGCTGAGGTAATTATTTTAAATTTAGAGATTAAAAACAAACAAACAAACCGGCTCAGATGGGTAAAAGGACTTGCCCAAAGCGTCAGAGCTGACAGCAAAACAAATCTGTTTCTAATTATGGAGCCCTTTTAAAAAGTTCACCTTTAAATCATGCAATTATCAAACTCCACACTCCAACTGTTGTTTTGTTGACATCTTCAGTGAAACTGTCATCGGAACCCAAACAGTTTAAAGTTTGATTTAGAAAGATAAGACTAAGCTATTACATTAATCTTAAGAAATTGCTTTCAGTACTTCTTGATATTATATTTACTTTTACATGAAAGTAAATTATATAAATTATTAATCCTCTTTATTTACAGCTTAATTCTACTATAAATCTGACATTTTTGCTTCTTTCTCAAACTATTTCATTTCAAAAGCAGTCCAGTGAAAACATTCAAATATTAATTACAAAGAAAGAAATGTTGAACCACTAATTTAGTGCCGTGTAAGTCTTATTTTTGTCTAGGTGAAGTCATTCATACACAATGGATTTCTTAATTAATAAAAGCCACAGTCTGAAGGAAAGTGACAGAGTGCTATTCTAATCAGTCATTCCAATGCACTATGTCACATCACTGGCAAAGTATTACTGGGCACTCTTCCAAATGTAATAAAACTACAATATGAATAAAGGCAAACTTATCTGTGATGCTGTTTTAGACCACAAAACTTATTTGTGATGCTGTTTGGGTATGTTTATATCCAAGCAGCTGTTCTGAAAAACTGGGAAAAGAATGCAGGAGCTTTCCTTTTTCTCAGTGATGAATGCAGAATTAGGTAGCAGGAGAAACAAATACAAAAGATACATTATCGGCCAGGTGTGGTGGCTCATGCCTGTAATTCCAGCACTTTAGGAGGCCAAGGTAGATGGATCATCTGAGGTCAGAAGTTTGAGACCAGCTTGGCCAACATGGTGAAACCCCGTCTCTACTAAAATACAAAAATTAGCCAGGCGTGGTGGCAGGCGACTGTAATCCCAGCCACTTGGGAGGTTGAGGCATGAGAATCGCTTGAACCCGGAGGGCGGAGGTTGCTTTGAACCGAGATCATGCCACTGCACCCCAGACTGGGCGATACAGTGAGACTCCATCTCAAAATATATATATTTAAAATTACAGTTTTTGTTATCAGTGGTAGTTTTCTGTACGGGTCTGCAGCAACCTCAATTCTTGTCTCCTCAGAAGAAAGAATTCGACCTAGGGGCATAAAGCAGGAGAGACTGAGGCAAGTTTTAAAGCAGGAGTGAATGTTTGTTAAAAAGCTTTAGAGCAGCAAGGAAAGGAAGGAAGGAAAGTACACCTGGATGAGGGCCAAGCAGGCTGAGAGACCAAATGCCCTGCTTGACCTCTCGGCTTGGGGTTATACTTCCAGGATCTTGCGTTACTTCTCCCCACTCCTGGGAGCTTACTGGGAAGCTGCTGATCAGTTTCAGATGTTTTCTATCTATTAGGAGACTGCCTTTCCCTGGTGCCAGCTGTGACCAATTATTACTTTAGAGAAAAGTTAACAACCACCTGACCATCATGTGACAGTCACCTAACACTTCTGGGGTGTGTGTGTGTGTGTGTGTGTGTGTGTGTGTGTGTGTGTGTCCGTCCCTCTCTTGCGCTGCTCATGCCTGACGAGCTACCTCCTGTAACAGTTTTCAGTTGCTATTGGTTGTTTACTTTCAATGTTACTATAGTGTTTTCTATGAATGTGTGTTGACTTCTAAATTAGTGTGGATCAAATAGTTAATCCTGAAAAGGAAAGAGCAAAACTCTTAAGCTTTAATGGCTTTTCTCTAACGATAGGCGATCTTTTCTATTTTTACCCTAGCAAAGACTTTAATCCATTTTTGTTTCAATTTCTATTAAATAAGCCCAAGGCACTTGGCGCTTTGATAGTTGTGATTTGGGCAACAACCTACTCAATTTTAAAGAAAAGCTGAAAAGAGAAAGCTACTGGAATATTTTTCGCTAATTTTTTCCTTGAGTTGAATAGCCTCTCCACACTCCTAGTGCTAGAGCTGCCAAATTATATTTACACAATAAGGAGTGATATTGTTTGGATGTGTGTCCCCATCCAAATCTCATAATCTCATGTTCAATTGTAATCCTTAAAGTTAGAGGTAGGGCCTGGTGGGAGAAGATTGGACCATGGGGGCGATTTCTCATGAACGGTTCAGCACCATCATTCTTGGTACCATCCTCGTGATAGTGAATGAGTTCTTGTAAGATCTGTCCGTTTACATGTGTGTAACCCCTCACTTGCCCCAGCTCTCTTGCTCCTGCTCCTGCCATGTAAGCATCCTGTGATTGAAAGCTTCCTGTGGCCTCCCCAGAAGCAGATGCCACCATGTCTCCTATATAGCCTGCAAAACTGTGAGTCAATTAAACCTTTTTTCTTTATAAACTACCCAGTCTCAGGTATTTCTTTACAGAAATGCAAGAACGGAGTAATACAAGGGAGAACCATGACAATTCAACCAAAGGGGAAAACACACATCATGCAATTTACTGAACACTGTCCCCTGCCTTCACGAAAACTGCAGTCTACCTCTCACTGTAATATACAGTAAGAAGTAAGTTGAATGAAAATGTGCTATCAGGCCAGGCGCAGTGGCTCATGCCTATAATCCCAGCACTTTGGGAGGTGGAGGTGGGTGCATCGCTTGAGCTCAGGAGTTCTAAACCAGCCTGGGCATCATGGTGAAACTCCATCTTTATAATTTTAAAAATGAGAACTGAAAAAAAAAAATTAACAAAGGGAAATGTGAGGCTGGGCGCAGTGCCTCACGCCTGTAATCCCAGCACTTTGGGAGGCCAAGGAGGGCGGATTATGAGATCAGGAGATCGAGACCATCCTGGTTAACAAGGTGAAACTCTGTCTCTACTGAAAATACAAAAAAATTAGCTAGGGGTGGTGGTGGGCGCCTGTAGTCCCAGCTACTCGGGAGGCTGAGGCAGAAGAATGGCGTGAACCCGCGAGGCAGAGCTTGCAGTGAGCCGAGATCATACCAGTGCACTCCAGCCTGGGTAACAGAGCAAGACTCTGTCTAAAAAAAAAAAGGAAAAGAAAAAAGGGAAATGCCCTATTCATGGTAGTTAAGTCACTCAAGGGCCAGAATCTGGGTAATTATTCTTTTTTTTTTTTTTTTTTTTTGAGACGGAGTCTCGCTCTGTAGCCCAGGCTGGAGTGCAGTGGCCGGATCTCAGCTCACTGCAAGCTCCGCCTCCTGGGTTCACGCCATTCTCCGGCCTCAGCCTCCCGAGTAGCTGGGACTACAGGTGCTGCCACCTCGCCCGGCTATTTTTTGTATTTCTTAGTAGAGACGGGGTTTCACTGTGTTAGCCAGGATGGTCTCGATCTCCTGACCTCGTGATCCGCCCATCTCGGCCTCCCAAAGTGCTGGGATTACAGGCTTGAGCCACCGCGCCCGGCCAATCTGGGTAATTATTCTAAAAGTATTTTGGCCAGACGTTGCAGCTACCAGATCTAGAGGGTTTCCACTTTAAGATGTCAATACTTGGGTGATGTTCCATGACCCATAATATTCAATTTTGTAATTTGAAAATTACTATAGAAGAATATCTTGATGTTCCAGGGTCTGTCAATTAAATGGTCAATGAACTCTGGGTTTCTGCACACAGCCAGCTCTCTGAATGTCATAGTCATTATTGTCAAGTGGTCATCTTGACATTACTTTTTTTAAAGTCATAAATTAACTTTCCTGCAAATAAAGATAGTTCTCAAAGTACAGTCACACAGCATGGAGTTGTAACCATGAGATGCCACACACACTGAGATTCCATGCACTGAGAACCCTATGATTCACACTCTGATCTTACTTTTCTTCTTAAAGCAGAGTTTAAGACAGGCAGGGCTGAAAGGAAAGCCCAAGGAAACAAGAACTTTAATAAAATGTTTGATATCAAAAAGGAGAAGGAGACAAGATATATAAGCAGAAGTCAGTAATTTTGAGGGCAGTAGTGGGGTACTGGCAAGCAAACAGATTTTGAGGACAAGGAGAGCTTTTAGCTGATGATTCCTAATTTCATCCCTTTGTGATCAGTGAACATGCTTTTTGTATGATTTCAGTGCTTTTAAATTTGTTGGGGCTTGTTTTATGGCCTAGCATATAGTCTGTCCTGGTTAATGTTTCATGTGCACCTGAATTGGATCACTTTTTGAAAATCTATTTTGTTAATCTGTACTTTTTGATTGGAATATTTAATCTCCTTACATTTAATGTAATTGCTGATAAAGTGTGCCATCTTATTATTCATTTTTAATGTCGTTTCCTTTTTGTTATTGTTGTTGCTCCTCTGTTCCTCCATTACCGTCTTCCTTTACAACAGATAGATATTACTAGTGTGCCATTTAATTACCTTGTTGTTAATTTTACCCTACTTTTCTGAGTTATTTTCTTAGTGGTTGCCTTGGGCACTAGAATTAATACCTTTAATTAAAACAATCTATTTCAGTTTAATGCTAACATAATTTCAAGGGCATATAGAAATTTTGCTCCAACGTAAATCTTTTCCCCTTCCTCCTTTGCACTATTATACAAATTACATCTTTCTATAAGTCTATAAACATACATATTACATTTATTGCTTTATGTACTGGTTTTGAAATAAGATAGAAGAAAAAACTAATAAAAATATGTATATTATCTCTTTTATGTTCACCCATGTAGTTATCTTTAGTGATGCTCTTTTTTTTTTTCTTCATGTGGATTTGTATTACCATCTGATATCTTTTTATGTCAATCTGAAGAATTGCCTTTAATATTTATTGTAGAGCAAAAGATATTGTCTAGCATTAAATTCTCCCAGTTTTCATATATCTGGAAATGTCTTAATTTTGCTAGATGTAGAATTCTTGGTTGGCAGTCTTTTCCTTTCAGTATTTGAATGTCATTCATTGCCTTCTCTCCTCTATGGTTTCTGATGACAAGTCAGCTGTTTATCTTAAAAGGAAAGTTCCTTTTATGCAGTAAGTCCTCTTTCTCTGTGTGTTTTCAAGAATCTCATTTTATATGATTGTAAATTTGAGATTAGAATTTTAAAAAATAAAATAAAAGTGAAAATAAATTTTTAAAAGGATCTTATTTTGTCTTTGGATTTTGACAATTTGATTGTGATGTGTCTAGGTGTGTTTCTGAGTTTATCTTCCTTATAATTCATTGGGCTTCTCAGATGTGTAGATTGATGCTTTTTTATCTAATCTGGGAGATTTCTGGCCATTATTTTTTCAAATAGTCCTTCTGCCACCTCTCTTTCTTCTCCTTCAGAGGATTCAATTATGCATATGCTGGTACACTTGATGGTGCTCCATAGGTTGTTTTCTTCATTCTCTTTTTCTTCTGTTCCTCAGCATGGATAATCTTAAAGAACCTATTTCCAAATTTGTTGATTATTTCTTTTGTCAGCTTAAATCTGGTGTTGAGCCCCTCCAGTGAGTTTTTTAACTTAAGATATTGTACTTTATGACTCCAGATTATCTGTTTGGTTCTTTTTTTATAATCTCTGTCTCTTCATTGGAATTCTCTATTTGGTGAGATGTCATTCTAATAATTTCTTTTAAGTCTTTAGACATAGTTCTCTTTAGTTATTAAAATATACTGGCAATAGCTGATTTGAAGCCTTTGTTTAGTAAGTTCAGCATCAGGGCCCCTCATGGGCAGTGTCTATTGACTGCATGCTTTTCTGTGCATTTATATACTTTCCTATTTCTTTGTGTGTCATATAATTTTTGTTGAAACTGGACAGTTTTTAGATAACATAATGTGGCAATCCTGGAAATCAGTTTGGTCCCTCTCATAAAATTTGTTGTTGTTCTTTTTTGTTATCATTGTTGCTATTTGTTTGTTTACTGACTTTCTGGATTAATTTTGTAAAATCTCTATTGCCTGTAGCCTTACCTGTAGTTGCTGTGGGCACTTGTAATGTTAAAAAAAAAAAAAAAAACAAAAAACGAACAAACAAACAAACAAAAACAACCCTGCCAATAACTGTTTTGACTAATAGCCTTGGGATAGAGCTTTTCTTACAAATGAGGACAAATAACAACAATGTCCTGAGAATGCAGCTTTCCAGGTAGCAAGGGAGAGGTTTAAAATAGTGACAATTCTCTGGGTATGGAAATTTGTGAGGTACTAAAAACGTGATGTGGCCCCACTAGTACCTGGAAAGCTGTGGTTTTCACTGCTCCAGTGTTGTGAGATTGCCCGTTTTCAAGCCTACTCTGGAACTGGGGAAGAATGGTTGGGAGTAGTTAAAGTTACTATCCCACAAACTCTGCTATTCTTATTGGGGTTCAGCAGGTCTTCCTTCAAGAAATATTCCTTCAATTGTTATATGTCTTTGCTAATGTAGACAGTTCTAAAGAAGTGGATTTTAACAATTTTTATCAGTGATTTTGTGGAGTGGTAGATTTATGAAGCCATTCCCTCTGCCATTCTGATGTTCTGCCTCATTACACAATGCTTTTATAAGCAATTAAATGCTTGAGGTTTCATCAGGAACTGAGAACATTCTAAATATCCTTCCCTCTGAAGCAGTAACAATTTCAAGAAAACAAATACCTTTTTACCTTGCTCCTAAAATAACAGTTAGAGATAATTTTCTTTCTCTCTAGGCCTTCCTCTGCTGGTGCAGTGCAGTATGGGAGAATTTTCCTCACATTCAGGACAAAACAAGGATACCAATTGTTGCAACTTCTTATATGTAAGAAATACTTAGTAGTAAGATTTTTATATCCCTGGGGCTTCTAACATGTCTATAAAAAAACTAGAGAAACGGAAGTTTATAGAAGGTCATACAATGAACCTAATTTTTGAGAACCCATCATGTATGAGAGACATGGTCCCTGTCATCTTAGAAGATACAATCTCAGAGAACTAAGAGACTTTAGAATATAGTGTGTTATTTAAAAAGAAAGTATAAAGTGCTTTTGGTTTTATGCAAAGGACTGATATTCCTAGAAGAAGTGACAATTTCTCTAACATCTGAAGGATAAAAAGGAATTGGTTGTGAAGGACATAGGAGAGAAGGAAAACAGAAAGACGTAAAGCAGGAGTCCTCCAGGAAAGAGGGTTACCATATGGGAAGGTCTGTTGGAAGAATTTTGGCTGGAATGAGGATGGTAAAGAGCAGTGGTAAGAGATAAAGGCAGACTAAAGCTGAATCACTGATTGCTGTGGTCTGAATGTTTGTGTCCCCCAAATTCATATGTTGAAATCTAACCACTAATGTGATAGTGTTAGGAAGTGGGGCCTTCAGGAGGTGCTTTAGGTGAGTAAGATTATTGTCCTTGTAAAAAAAAGCTTCAGAGAGCTGCCTTCTCTTTTCTATCACGTGAAGACACAGCAAGAAAGCACCATCTACAAACCAGGAAGCAGGCCTTCACCAGACACTGAATCTGCTAACACCTTGATCTTGGACTTCCTCAAAGTAAATTTCTATTGTTTATAAGCCACCAAGTTTATGGCATTTTGTTACAGCAGCCTAAATGGACTAAGACACTGACCAAAACTGGAAAGCTGGAAAAGGATATTAACCAAGGGGTTACGTGGCGAGTTAATGTTCACACCGAATGTTAATGTTTTAATAGAGCTGAACATAGGATAGAAAGAATGAGAAGTACATTTGGGGAACACAGCTTTAGTAGAATTTTCACAGCAGTTAAGCCCCAGTGGAGAAGGTTTCTTAGAAAATGAAAGGCAAGAAAAAGAGAAAAGAGAGCAAAGAACAATGTTTGGGTCCATGTCAGCCCATAGTAGACTGACTTCACACCATCAATCATGCTTCTTTCTTCTTAACAAAACCCTGACTTTGAGCATCCACCTTCTTCTAGATAAACCATTTATTTGATTTAGAGGAAACTAACACTTTACTAGCTCTAGGGGTTGATCTGTTGGTTTGAGAATAATCTCATAGCCCCCTGCCAGTAATTCAGCAAGAGTGGAAATCTGACTTAAATTGGCTCAGTGAGACTGAAAGGAAAGATTACTGTTCGTTAGAAGATAGAGAAGTACACCCTTTCTCCTCCTGGAAGCCAGCTCCCTCAGCCTGTTGCCAGCTACCTGGTGGTTCAGACTCACTTGTAACTGTGAGTGCCCATGAGACATGGTTCCTACCAATAGAAGAGGGCCTGCCAGGAGGTTTCCAGAAGGCCAGTTAGGGCTGGGGTGGTAGCTCAGCCACGTCACTCTTTCCCCGTCTCTTCCAGTGGCTGCTGGCAGCCATCCTGCAATCAGCCAGCACAAGTACAAAGCTGACCAAGGAGGAAGTACAGAGTCAAGAACATCTTCCTTTGATTATACTGCCCCGGAGTCTGTCCTACTGCTAGGCTTCCAGCTGTTGTCAATCAATAACACTTCTTGCTGTTTAACCCAGGTTTGAATTGCATTTCCATGTCTTGAACTTGAAAGGATCCCAAAAGGTACAGTAGAGAAATGAACACACAAAGAGACCATGAAAAAAAGACAGTAAAGCAGAATCAGAAGAGTTCGATGGGATCCAATCTGAGGGAGGGTGAAATTTAACAAAAACAAAACAAAACAAAACAAAACAAAAAAAACCCCGACAGTGCTAAATGTAGCCAACCTATCAAGGAAGGTATTGTTCCTGTGGTATTTCTAATCTGGATATGGAACTTTAAAAAATCAACCTGTATTAATTGTCACCATACCATGGTTCCCTGAGCTATAAAATATTCAAGGCTAACCAATGACAGCCTACTTTACAATTGGATTATGAGGATTACAAAGTATGCTTTTATAATGACATACAGAATAAACACAGTCAAGTAAGACATAATCTAAGTACATGAAAACCTCTTTTCCCCAAGTAGACCAAATTAATCAATGAAGTCTTATAAGTATTAGAGATACAGTTTATTTTAGATGTTACTTAAAGAAAAAAAGTATGAAAAATTTAAACATATACCTAAAGGAAGAAAGAACAGTATGGCAAACCTCCATATATTCATCACCCAGATTCTAACATTATCAATATTTTGTCACTCTTGCTCTTCATCCCTGCTTCTTGCATGTGTAAAATCGATTGTTTGAACATCAGAATATATTTTCTTAAATAAACCATGTGCAAATAGCAATTAGAGTCCGAGGTCAAAACCCTGAAGCCATCTAACCTGTAAGATACATGAAGTTTTTACATTCTGAGTAAAAAACAACATGATTGAAACTATGAGCTAATTACCCATGAGTACCATTTTATGACTGTGTCTAAGAGGAAGGGGCTTACCAAAGCAAAAGTAAACTTCTGACCAGCCCCTACCAAAGACACCAAGTAGAGAGTGTTAAAGTTCAGGTTTAACCTACTAATACAAAACCTTCCAGTTATTTTTATAGCTATTTAGAATCACTTAGTTTCTCCAAATGCCACAACATTTTCTGCCACAGCATTTTCTAAAAATATTTATAACTGCGTTTTCTCTCCATAGCCACAGGGCCAGTGGGTCTCAAAGTGTGGTCCAAGGAAATCTGAGAGTTCCCTAGACCCTTTGAGGGGGTCTGCAAGATCAAAACTACTTTCTTAATAATACAAAGATATTATGTGCTCTTTTCATTCTTTTCTGGGCACACAGTAGAGTTTTCCAGAAGCTACATGAGGTAGGACATCACAGCTCTAATAGGTACATGTGTGAAGTACATGTGAGGATTCTCCTGTTGTCTATTAATCCAGACTCTAAAAAGATTTGTAAAAATACAAAACAATTCCAATCTTCTCACTACATTTTCTGTTTTGAAAATATAATTATTTTTTAAAAAGTTATTTATACCGACATGTTATGAGGTTATTATTTTTAAATAATTCATAAATATATATACAATTTTCTTTCACTTTTCATGTCTAATGATTCTATCGGTAGATGTAAACCACATTCCTTGGGGTAGTCAATAATTTTTAAGAGTTTAAGAGGGTCCTAAGGCCAAAAAAGTTGAGAACTGCCAAGTTCCGCACGAATTCCCTTCATCATCTAAATGAAACTTTTGCTTAATGAGATGACAATTCTTTTTTCATTATATTTTGCAAGTGTCACTAGAAACAAAATCCATCTCTTCCCTGGCATTCCTTTTTATGATAAACATTTTCTGATTTTGAGTAGGAAATAGACAAAGATCTGGTGAGGATGATGTCTAAGTTACACTCACCTTTACTAACTCTGTGTAGCCCGTTTCTTTTGGGGTCCACCAAGGCTGTGCTTTCAGTCCATTCACATTGTAGAGTGAGCGTTGCCAGACAGATGCAAAGTGTCCTCTCTTGTGCCCAAGCTCATACCACTTATATGCCTGAAGGAACAGAAAGAGTGTGCTCCAAACTGTTCCTTCAACAATTTTAAAATTGAAGACATTAAAAATAAGGTATTACTATGACACATTTAAATAAAGAGCTTGCTGCTAGGTACCCAAGTCTGTTGAAATCTGGTGAAAATATTGCTTTTTCATTGGGTTTCTGATTATGACCTATTTGTATAATAAACATGTACATCTTCTTTTCCCCCTTAGGCTGCAGTCTCTCTGGATAATGGATTCATGCCCTACACATTTTGGTCTCCCTCAGAGTGTCCAGCAGGGAGTCTAGCACTTATTTGTTGAATGCATAAATAAGACACCAATGGGTCTTTTCTATTTTATGTTTCCTTTAGAAAAAGATTATGATTTTAATAATTTTCAAAGATATTTGCATTTACTGAATCAGAATGCTAAAATAAAGAGCAGCTTCTTTTCACATGTTCTTTCCACGTCCACATTTAAGAAGGTCACCCCAAGGCATCAGAGTGCAAACCCTCCATTAAACTAAGTAGACAGAAGGGAAAAATTATTCTGAGTGGGCAATAAATATAGTGATAGCCCATTTTAGATTTTTAAAGAGGAAATTTTTGTTCATAATATATATTTTTTTCTGCCATAAGGGATAACATATGTGGCCTTAGGCTAGCTGCAACATGATACTACTTGCCTCCAAGACTAGCCTTTTCAGGGACAGCTGGCTACGGAGTATGACACTCTTTATGGCTCCTTCAGATGATGCCCTCACCATATGCTCTCCGAGGAGCCCTGCCCAGTTCCTGCACCAAGCACGCTCCATTGTCTTTGGAATGGAAGGCTTTCTAATGGTGCACTTACTATTATCCCCTCCACTATTGCAAACTTGATCCAATGATTACTTTTACAGAGATAATTCAAATGCATTTTTGATAAATAAAAATAAGTATTTCATAGTAATTTGAACATCTTCTTTGTAAATCACCAGATACACTTTAAATGTAAAAAATGTTAAATTTTCAAATTTTCCCTCATTAGGAGAATGAAGGGGGATAGCAATACCACCTCATATTTTCAGTAACACTTTACATTGACTACTTTCTTTGAATGTGCTATCTCATTCGATTTTTCCAATAACCCCAAATATCTCCATTTTACAAATGTTGAAACTGAGGTTTACAAAGGCTAAATCTTTTGAATTAGCATCTGGGGCTCTTGGCAACTTATTCTACTCTCCTCCTATTTATATCATTTAGCAAACACTATGAAAAATGATTTTCTTATTTAGTTGTCTTTTTTATTAATATCTGAAATTAAGAATGCATATACAAATCATTCTTAAATATTTTCCTTACAATACATGTAAGTTGTAGCAAGAATTCCTTAAAAACCAGAAAGTTAAAATGACTAAGTGGTATGTAATTTTTTAAAAAAATAGCATGTATCTTTGAAATTAATTTGACTATTGTGGTTATTTTTGTCCAATTTAAATTTAGGATTTTATTTCCTATGCTTTTCAGGGCAAAAGTGAACAATAATATTAAGGTCAATAGATTAGTTTTTCAAAAATCTGACAGTCCATTTTTGAGTCATTACAATTCATTTTAAGGATTAAGTGTATTGCTACAATAGTGAGAAAAAAAGTTACTGTAGAAAAATAAAAACAGCAAACATTATAGCTGTAGTTCAAGAGTTGGAAGTCTTGTCCTTTAATTAGCACTCAACATGCTAGATGTCTGGGCAAGTTACTTGATTTACAATAGCATGTTTAAACTATCTATAAGGTCTTTTCTGACACTCAAAGTAAGTAATCCTGCATCAAGTAGGACTCTTTAATTTTTCACTCTCCTGTCATTTGAATTTTAGGAGAAACAAAATTGTGAAAGTGATATACCAGAAATTTTTACAAATCACCTTTAATCATATGTGACACAGGGGACCCAATGAATTCAGCCAGATTGCTTTTGAAAAAAACATCTAAACCACTTTACAATAAAAACTGTGATAAAATCAAAGATCGAGTTAGAATCCTTTGAAAATTTCTCTACTATTTCCTGTCTAATCAGCAATTTTACATATGTAATTAGGAATATTAAAATAGACAGTGGGAGGCCCTGGGACACAGGGTCAGTAAGAGCCCCTGGGTCACATTTAAGAAGTTAAATGTGTTTTACATCAATGTTGTCTCTACTTTCTTCCAATCATTGCTATGTATGGTTTTTATGCACATGTGTGCGTGCGCACACACACACACACACACACACGAGAGACAGAGAGAGACCGAGAAAGTATGTCAGATGACTGGAACCCAGAAAAGCCCAGGCCACATCTGTGGAATGGGCTGTCTTAAGTGTCCTCAGCCGGGGTATGTTCTGCCTGGAGCCCCCCGTTCAATGGGGCCTAACAGACATACTTCCGGTGAGAAGAGCTGGCTGCAACTTGCCTAAGGATTGTAAATGCCATCCCGTGCACACAGAACTTTATGTTATTTTGCATAGCAGGCTTTTCGAGCTTAAGGTGGCTTGAAAGAAACTGAGACCAAAGCAAGAAACAACATCCAGGTTCTTATAGCTATCACTGAGGAGGCAGGTGACAAAGACTGGAGTTGGCACTGACTGAGCAAGAGGGAGGGTGAGGGGGATGCCAAAAACGTGAGAAAGCCGGATCTCCACAGCTGGCCCTGACTATACTGGAGTGAGGAGGAGAGGGAGGAGCTCAAGCGCACTCAAATCTTGATCCTGGGAAGATGGGAATATCACTGAATGAAAGAAGGAACCTAGGAGGAAAAACGATTTAGAGAAAGACAAGTAAGTTGTCTGTGTGCCATCATGTGGGACACTGAGCAGGCAGTAGACGTGAGAATGGGGACTTGGAGAAAGAGACTAAATCTAGCTAGAATGTGGATTTGGAAGTTATGGGAATATCGAGAACTGCTATCTGAATTGCTGCAAGACTCTCATGGTTTGTCCCCCCTCTTCCTGACCATACTAAATGGACCAGTTAGAAAAATTTTCCTCAAAACCCATTTTCTGGTCAGTCTCTGCAGCACAGAGGCTGTGGCTTTGCTTTTTGCGGATCCATCCTCTTTCAGAGTTGGAGCAGTGCTCTAGGCATAAAAAGTGAAAGGTGTTTACTTCCTGATATGCAAACTCAGAGCATGACAGCCAAGCCAGGCTCAACACCTAATATTGGGAATATACTAACATGGAGTTTCTACAGGTTTGTTTCTGTTCTCCTGTAAGAACAAATCCTTCCGAACTTTTTAAGTTCAAAAACTGTGCTGTTCTTTGCATATTCATGATAATTAAGCTGGTAGAATAGTCCCATATGTTCAAATCCCAAGCCCTTAACAAGTGTGTAGTAGTGAACTCTTTGCCCTTGAAGTAAGGGCTGTTTTCATCTAAGATGTGAGATAAATCATAGGCTTCTTTTATCTGTCTTTGCCCTGGACTCTGAAATGTTCAAAGATAAATTAATTAGTGACAATTACATTTACAGTAGTCAGACATGAACATTTATCCAGTGTTAGATGTTGTAGCAAAATCTTTCTTGTCCCTCTCATTCAAAGGAGTTCTGAGCCATTACGTTTAAAAGAAAAATGGGATGCAAAAATGATTACTAATCAGCAATTTCTTCTCCCTTCTTTCTCTTTAATTCTAATATCTCATTCTATTTCAGTTGACTGGTAGGTTAGAGGGGGAAAGGTACAGATAAATAGAAATGTATAAATTAAAAAGTGTCAATTGTCTAAACTTCTAGTACCCCCAAATTGGTTCATGTTCCTAGCAGACAATTAGCTTATCACAAACCCCTTCACTTCTCTGAACCCTCAGTTCCCCAGATGATTCCATGTTCTTATTAATTTTAGAAACCTGAAGCTGTATTATCCTTAGATGTCACTTTATTACATACATGGAATGCAATGGTTACAAAGATTCAGTGTCTCACTTTACCCTTTTATCCACTGACTCTAAGGAGAGCCCAGCTCTCACTCCTGCAATGGAGCAAGACAGGAAAGGAGGGCTTTGCTATCCAGTAGGGCTGCATAAATCGTAAATCATGGTAGACTGTGACAGAGTTTTGAAATTTACAGTGCATGACATCATGATTAATGAGACAATGTTATGTTTATAGAGGTAGACACTGTACACAGAAAAAGAGAACCATTACAAAGAACACATGGAACTTGTTTAGCTACTACAGTTTTTGTGTCAATCCCTATCATTACTATCACCACAATGTTCGTCTTATACTTGGTATTAAATATTTCAGAGGATAAGTTACACAACTAACCATTAGGATCTGTGTGCTTAGGAATCAGCTGATAAAGACCTCATTCTAAAAAGAACTTATTTTAAAAATTCCAAAATAAAATGAAAATGAATCTAGGCAAACTGTTAAAATATTTCTAAAAATTTAAATTATTTCAGTGACATCTCTTCATTTCACAATTTAAAAAATACTTTTCCAAGGCAATTTCTATCTCTCTGTACACACACAGACACACACACACAGATACACACAGACAAAAACATACACAGATATGTACCAGCTTTTGTGATTACTCAGCTGATTTCTTGAAAGAAACTATAAAAGCCAAATCCTAAAAATTCTTTAAAGGGTTAAGCTGGAGTTGTTGGGTTGTTCCAAAGATAGTTTAAGTAACTAAATAGTTTATATCACTGCTTTCAAAAGTTCACACTCAAAATATTTTTTGAATTCTAACTTTTCCTAGAAATAACTGTTCTCCCAACTCCATCCTCTGTTAGAGAGAATCAGAAACTCACACACCCATTACCTCTTTGTTCCCAACCCTCTGCATGGCATCCCCCAGGTGAAAATAAAATCTCCCATCATCAGTGCCAGGATCTCCGGATTCTATTCCTTCCTGTAGGAAGAACAGTGTTAGCATGGGTAAAACAATTAAATACCAGATTCCATTAATTGATTTACGTAGCTTTTCTTATGGCACATCATAAGAAAATCTAAAAACCAGAAAAATACATCTCTGTATTAAAATTTGGGAATGAGGTTACTGGTCAACATTTGCAATGCCAAAACAAAAGGAGGTCATAAAGCTAAATTTAACAATGCATTCATCATTAATTCACAGTGGAATGGCCCACAAAATTAGTATGATACTTTGTGTACCTTCTGTGTGGGAGCAATCATGTTTCAGTACTTCAAAGAATTTGTCTGGCTGGATAGCTCTTACATTTATTTTGCTCTCCAAATCTGACCATATGTCATCTAGAGGCATTTTATTCGTAAACCAAAATGTTTAACTGCTCATGTTTGAAGTGATGGCAGTCCAACTCCAAGTATTATTTATTTCCATTTAAAACAAATGTGTCCTTACCTTTTTTTTTTTTTTTTTTTTTTTTTTACAAAACATACAGGAGAACTAAAGCCAATTTGAATCTTAAAAAAAGTAGTTTTTATTAAACAAATCCCTATTCTAAAACATTTATCTAATTCTCTGATTTCTCATACAAGGACTGAAATTGAGATTGATGAACTCCATTCCCCTCCCTACAAAGAGAAAAGATATTAAAGCAATAGAATGAGTTTAGAAAAGCAGGACAAAAGTTAAGAATATCTAAATGTCAAGGACTTCTTTATAAAAATCTGCATCCTTGAGGCCTCTTCGCAAGAAGCTTATTATCTTTCACTAGGAAGAAATTGCATTTACATAATGTTGGAAATGAGCAAGCTGCATGACAGAATGGGAAAAGCATCACTCAGGACAGGAAGGGAGCTACAGCGAGGGCTTCTAATTGACCAACACTCAAGTGTCCTTGCTTGATAACTGGCCAGCCCAGCTCTTGCTTTCCCCATCTCTAAGCAGGCAGAGTAGCAGTAAGCCATCCTATGTCAAAGGAAATGTAACGAGACACTTTAAATCACAGAAACCCACATGCCCACAGGGCCCTAGCAGGAAATGTGAAGTGCTGACAGGGGTCCAAGGACAGCCCCTTCCCAAGGGGGGAACACTGCTTGTCTGTGTGCAGGGAAGTGGGCCAGATATGACGTTTCAAGAGAAACTAGAAGTCTGCATAATTACATAAACATGCTCAGATTCTTAAATAAGGCAAGCAATTAAAATGGTTTTTAATAGAACTATGCCAGCCAAATAAAACATGCAAGCTATTTGCAATCAGTGGGTTACTATTTGGGATCTCTGATTTAAGTCATGTGAAAGAAAGAGATCATAAAAGTGGAATATATCGCTACTTAAAAAAAAGCCTACATCTATCTAATCGGTTATGTCCAATATGGTAGCTGCTAGCCACACATTACTGCTAAAATAAAAGAAAATGAAAAATTTACTTCCTCAATCCCAGTGGCCACAGTTCAGGTGCTTGATGGCCACACGTGGCCAGTGGCCATCATACTGGAGAACACAGATAAAAACATTTCCATCACAGTAGAAAATTTTTTTCCTTTTAGAGACAGGGTCTCACTCTGTCACCCATGCTGGAAGACTGTAACACATTCACAGCTCAACGCAGCCTCGACCTCCTGGGCCTGAGTAGCTGGAACCACAGGCATGTGCCACCACATCCGGCTAATTTTTAGAATTTTCTGTAGAGATGGAATCTCACTATGTTGCCTAGGCTGGTCTTAAACTCTTGTCCTCAAGTGATTCTCCCACCTTGGCCTCCAAAAATGTTGGGTTTACAGGTGGGAGCCACTGCAACTGGCCCACAGCAGAAAGTTTTGGGCAGCCCTGGGATAGGCCACCTGTGATTCTGCTGAATTGATGAGGATTTAATTAGATATGAGAAAAAAAGCATATTTTAATTTGAATATTTTGAGCAATGACATTTTCAGCCAGTATTTGTTACCTCATTTTGTGTGGGTAGCTAAGAGTACTATTCTGAGTACAGTAAATATATAACTTGTAAAAGGAACATATAATGCATTGTCTGTGTGTGTATATATATATGTGTGTGTGTGTGTGTGTGTGTGTGTGTGTATATATATATATTTTTTTTTTTTTTGAGACATAGTTTCACTTTGTTGCCCAGGCTGGAATGCAGCCTCTGTCTCCTGGGTTCAAGTGATTCTCATGCTTCAGCCACTCAAGTAACTGGGATTACAGGTGCACACCACCACACCAGGCTCATTTTTGTATTTTTAGTAGAGACGGGGATTCACCATGTTGGCAAGGCTGGTCTCGAACTCCTGACCTCAGGTGACTCACCCACCTTGGCTACCCAAAGTGCTGGGATTACTGGCATGAGTCACCGCACCCAGCCCATTGTCTGTAATTAAAAATATTGAAAGCATCACCAATTTTGTCCTCCTTTGCCATTTATTTAAAAACTAATAACAACTTCAGTTTTATACATGTTTAAATAAAATGTTTTCCAAATCGTCTCTGCTCACGTGGTTGGTATTCTGACATCTGACACTGTTGGTTACAGTGGAGGCCCACACTGCCTAGGAATGTCGTGGTCTGAGGGTGGACATCCTGAGGATGAAAATACTCGGCAGTGCATGCAATCAATCCATGAGGAACAAGCACGTGTGTTCCAATAACTTTAAGGACTCGAAAGTTGAAAGGAGAGGGGAAGCAGTGAGCATTACCTTTAAATATGGGATGCTCTCAGCAATCTTGTTCTGTGCCTTCAGGATGAAGCCATAATGGACTTTAGCAAAGCCATCATTAGGTGTCACACTCAGCACCTAAACTCAAAGAAAACACAGAACATAACTCAAAGAAAACATAGGTGATCGCTTAAAAAATTCTACAAATGACTGTCAAAACCAGTTTTAACTAGCTTTGTTGTACTTGGATTGGATTACGATGTTACAGCTGAAAACACCATAGTACTTTGTCTCATGGCAATATCATTAAGCTTAAATGGCTCCTTTTCCCCTCAACTCAATATGATTTTCACATTTACACAATGGTTCTTCAAGAATCAAGAAATGAATGAAAAGGCAATAACTGTTAAAGCATCACTTTAACAATGCAAATCAGCAAAATATCTCTCAATTGATATGAGTTCAGTATTTTTTAGTGATCAAGGGAAAATGGCTTTAAATTTGCTATACTTGAAGACAATTCTGAATGGTTATTAGACATCACTTCATATACAAGCTTTATACATTGCCTTAATTAAGAGAAAATTTAGATTTGCATTTGTAATACATCACAATCCATTCATTCAACAGAAAACTTCTTGAGTGCCCAGACCTTTTTAAGCCCTGAAGATAAAGTGGTGAGCAAATCCAATATTCTGTGATAAAACCCAGGTAAATATTTCATATTAATCACATCATTGTTTATTATTATATGCATTCATTATGATTTAAAGATAAATTATGCAAAGCACCTCTAAATTAAATATTAACAGTGAGAGACCAGAACAACATTCAACTTGTGAAGCTACTTAGACAAACTAATTTATGGAACAAAAGAGAAGGATAGAGAAGGTTTGAGTTGGTGCAGGTAGGGAAAGATGCATCTCCCATCTCTTCTCATCATCCTTGAGCCTGAGTAGAAAAAGGGAAGTCACAGCCACAGTAGGGCTACAATGGGGTTACACAGAAGGAACAAGTGTGCACATAGGGGACACCAGGCCCTCGGGGGGCCCACACAACACACACTGCAGATGCTGTAGCATTTTCAGCTTGCATCTGGTCCTGTACCTGATCAATTAGCAAATCTGGTCAACACTACCTTCAAAATATATTCAGAAACATACCATGTGTCACTTCCTTCACCGCTGCTACGCTGACCCAAGAGAGGTGTCTCATCATCTCTCTATATCTTCTTACAGGAGCCTCCTCACTGCAGATCCTCTGCACCCCTGGCCCTGCCCCTGCTTGCTAAATCCTAGGTCAGATCTCAACCCTCCTCTGCTGCATTACACTCAGAGTGAGTGCAAGACTGAGTTCCTGGAAACACCCCAAAGCCTCCCTTGGCTGGGCCTCTCCATTGCTCTGGTCTCCTCACCTGTCCCTGCCCCTCCCAGGCAAGCCTCTGAGGCATGTTGGACTTCTTGCTGCTCCAGAGCAAGTCAAAGACATCGCTGCCTCGGGGCCTTTGCATTCACAGTATCCCTCTGGCTCAGGTTCTTCTGCCAGACATCCCCATGGCAAGCTCCCTTACCTCAGTGAAGCCTACCCCTGACCATCACCCTCATTACTAAAACAGAACCCCCTCCATCCCTAGTCACTCTCCAACTTCTTTACCTTGACTCACTTTTCTTCATAGCACTTACCACCATCTGACCTAGTATATTTTTATTTCTCCCGCTAAGATGCAAGCTCTACAGGGATTTTGTCTGTTTTGCTCATTACTCATCCCCACTGCCTGCTATGCGTAGCATAGCATTCAGGTGCTCGAGAAACCTGTACTAAATGCTCAGATGAGTACATGCTGGGCTTTCCTCCCTAACTAGACCTCCTAAAGCCCAGCCCCTGCTTCTTTGCAGCTTCCACAGCACTGTCCCCAAGCTAGACATTGATCAGGAGCTCAATAAATACCTCTGGAATTGAACTAAATTGACACAGATGATGATTCTACCAGCATAACCATGGAGGGATTATTATAATTATTATAGCTACACAGATGACATTTCTGCCTACTGCAGGCACATAGCCATTATCTCAAGTAATTAATAAATTTATTGATTTACTAGACATCTTAGAACACACAGAACTCTTCCAGGCCCTGGGCATAGAAAGATAAATGAGATATACTCTCTTTTCTCAGGGGGCTGTCACTCAAGTGAGGGAGACAGATTTAGAGGTAGACAATGCAAGATGGTAAGTGTAGTTATAGATAGGCACGAAGCATGCAGGGGTTATACAAGAGGGGCACCTGGCTCACTCTAGGGTGAGTGTGGCTGGGGCGAAGGTCTGAAAGGTATTTAAGGATAAATAGGAGTTCACCAGGAAAAGGAAGTGTGGGATGGTGGAGGAGAAGGCATTCAAGATATAGCAGAAAGTGAGTAGAAAGGGATAGTGGGCCAGGAAGAGCAAAAGAGAATGTTGTTAAATTATGAACAAAAGGTGATAGGAGAAGAGATTGGAGAAAAGGCAGAAGTCAAATTAAATCACAAAGGGTCCTGTTTAGTATCATGTGCAAGGCAATGTCCTGGGGAGTAGAAAAAAATTACATACACTTCTACTTGTATCTGTCTCTCAAACAGGGTGGAACAAGCTCTGTGGCTCTCCTGTGATCTGCACGGTGGACAGCCATGTGTCCCATTCAGTACAAACACTGTCAGGAGGCAAGGGTGGGCCTCAGGCCCCAGGGCAGCTGCCAGCGTTGCCCTCCCTGCTTGCTTCTTTGTGTTTAGGTACCATGCTTACTGCAGTTTACACACAGATGTGTAATGGTCGTGCAGGTTGTATTATCTAGTTATCATCAAGCCCTCAGAAAATAACAAGTGCTTTTATGAGATTTCTAAAAAACCCAGATTGAGGCTACAGTTGCCCTTTGAACAATATGGGTTTGAACTGCATGGATTATCTTCTGCCTCTGCTGCCCCTGAGACAAGACCAACTCCCCCGCATCCTCCTCCTCTTCCTTGGCCTAGTTAACGTGAAAACAGTGAGGATGCAAACTTTAATCATCCACTTCCTCTTAATGAATAGCAAATACATTTTCTCTTCCTTATGGTTTTTAAAGTTTCTTTTTTAAAGTTTTTAATTTTTGTAGGCACATAGTAGGTGTATGTATTTATGGGGTATCTGAGATATTTTGATACAGGCATGCTATGCATACTAATTACATCATGGAAGATGGGGTATCCAGCCCCTCTGACATTTCTCCTTTGTGTTACAAATAATCCAATTATATTCTTTTACTTTCCTTTTGCTTTTTAAAATAACGTGTTCTTTTCTCTAGCTTACTTCATTATAAGAATATAACATATAGTACATACACAAAATATGCATTAATCAACTGTTTATGCTATCCGTGTGGTTTCTGGTCAACAGGAGACTATTAGTAGTTAATTTTTTGGGGAGTCAAGATGTACACATGGATTTTCAACTGCCCAGGAGGTTAGCATCCCTAACCCCTGTGTTGTTTAAGGGCCAACTGTAATATTAGACAGATTGTCTCTCTCTTTCTCTCTATAAAACACACACATCCATTCATAAACACAAAGCACAGACAAAAACAACCACAACCTCACATAGCTGACATTTCTATCCCCAGGACAAACTCTTTGCATGATACATACCTGGAATTTTAAAAAGTTATATAATCATAAAATAATAAATATTAATTTTTCAGCAAGAGTTAAAAGATTTTCTGGCAGTTAAATAGAATTTTATATTTGACATCATCTTAAAAATTGTTTTAGGGTGTGTACCTTTTGTAATGCACATATATATTCGTGCATATATATATACATAATATTATGTGGGTACATACATATACACATAACATACAAGTACATAAACATATCTCAGGCATTTGCTTCGACATTTTTGTCTGGAAGGGCCGCCATCAAGCATGTTTGAAGACCACTGCTGCAGGAAATTAGAACCACAGAAGATTTAAAGCCCTGGGAGATGATCAGTGTGGTGTTCTAGTGTTAGTGAAGGTCGGGGGAGAGGAAACCCGGACAGGATAAACCTGTCCCTGCTCAGGCAAGAGATGACGGGTGCTTCAGTTACAAAGGGAAGGGATTTGAAAGTTAAACAGAAGTTAAAATGAACAGAAATTCGTGATTTGGTACCAGATTATAAACTTCCTGAGGGCACATTCTGCATGTGTTTCATGAACTACTGTTTCTCTAGCTAGTGTGTATGGGTTTTAATAGATGTGTGTTGACTGAGTGAATGGGTATAAGTGAGCAGTGGTGGCTGAGTCAGGAGTGGCATGAAACTCCCCACTGTAGTGCCTGGGCAGCTGCTAATGTTGCCAACTTGCAAGAGAATCTCAGGAGGGGCTGCAAAAAGCTACAGACTGGAACAAAGGATATCACACCATTTTAAAGCCAGTTTCTTTGTTGAACTAAAAACAGCAAAAAACTGGAAAAATAAAAATATGAACATACTCAAAAATAAAAATTAACATGAAGAAAAATGTAAAATTAAAATGTCTATTTTCTAAAAATGATCTTTAACATAAACATATCAAGAAAAACCTTGGCTAATGAAAGAGACTCCATTAGATATAGCTTATTAACTTAAAAGTGAGAGGACTGGAAAAAGGAAACCCCCACACATATTTTCAGTCTATTAATGCTTAAAAAAAAAAAACTCACTCATTTGTATAATATGGTTATATTTTAGACTTTCTGCATCCTATTATGCATATTCAGATGAGATTATGATATAAAACATATAAACAACAGCAGGTAAATTTTATTTTTCGGGATGAAGTAAAATGTTTCACATATCTGAGATTTAGCATCAGGTAAAGGGATGAATATCCTGAAGGAAGGTTTTAAAAAGGTGAGGAAGGACAAATCCACAGTGTGTTAGAGAAACTAGCATGCTGTCAGATCCTGCCCTAACCTCAAACGTGCTTGCACCCAGTCAACACTTGAGAATGTTTTTTACATGGAAAGAAAGAGGGAGAAAGGAATACAGGAAAGTAGGAAGTGAGAGAAGGAGGGGTAGAGGAACAGAAGAAAGAAAATAGGGAAGAATTCTACAAGGAAGGAAGGGAATGAGGAGGAAGGGAGGGAGGGAAGAAGGAAGGAAAGAAGGAAGGAAAGAAAGAAGAGAGGGAGGGAGGGAGAGAGGAAGGTAGGAAGGATGGAAGGAAGGAAGGAAAGAAGGAAGGAAGGAAGGAAGGAAGGAAGGAAGGAAGGAAGGAAGGAAGGAATTCTACCAGTTTCATTTTTGTTGCCTCTGACAGTGACAAAATAATGGATGTGTTTGTTATAGCTTCACAACTTTTACATTCACAGGTCCTGATTCACTGAGGTATATGATGCTTCTCTTAACCATACTCTGTAAGACAGGACATTGAGTGTTAAGTGTTGGACATTAACAAATACAATGTTCCACATGGAATTCATGTATGACCTGGAATAGGTCTTTAGTAAATGGCACACATTGTCAACATTAAAGGTTCAATCCACCCTGTGTAGCTATTAGTGATGTTACAAAAAGCAAAGGTCTTATTTCTGCTCTCTCAGAAAATATAAAAATTATGAGAAAGGTAAAAAGATAATTGCTCCAAAATTCAATGATTTTCATTACACAATAATAGCAATACACAGAGGAAAGTACCGCTTTGAGAATAGATCCAGTCCCTGCCAGAGTATGAAATTGCTGTTCTTGATGGCATTTAAAAAATATTGTAAAAGGAGTAGGATGAAATGACTTGTGCCTGTGATATCAGCTATTTGGGAGGCCTGAAGCAGGAGGGTCACTTGTGGCCAGGAATTTGAGTCCAGCCTGGGTAACATAGGGAGACCTCACCATCACTAAAGAATTTTTTAAAATTTAGGTGGGCATGGTGGCATGTGCCTGTAGTCCCAGCTACTTAAGAGGCTGAAGCAGGAGGATTGCTTGAGTCCAGGATGTGGATGCTGTGGTGAGCTATGATCATGTCATTACACTCCAGCCTGGGCAACCAGAGAGAGATTGCATGTCAAAAACAAAAACAAAACATAACTGTAGCAGAAATCATATTGACTATCACTGAGTGGTAGCATCTTGTTGTAGACTTCACCAGCTTGAAAACCATTGATCAAAGGGCCTGAATTAAAGAGTAACAAGTAAACATGTTCCTCTTTCTTTTACAGAGGCATTAACTTTCTCCATCTTCAAATTTCATTGGGCATCCTCTTCATTATGTACCAAAGGAATTCCTCCACTGCCTAAAGGAGTCACATTTCTCTAGATTTTTAGTTACTTGTGACTTAGAGGTTATCTATCAACATCTGTTACAAAGTAGAAATCCTTTGAAAGGCATCTTTGCCAGAGGATTTGAAGAGTCAATGCCCTGCTGAAAAGTGAGTAATTTATGTCACATTCTTGAAAGGCCCCTGTTCCATAGCCTCTCTCTAGACCATACTTCTGCCAAAAAAAAAAAAAAAAGGAGAGAGAGAGAGAGAGAGAGAGTGTGTGTGTGTGTGTGTGTGTGTGTGTGTGTGTGTAACATTCACAGGAACTTAAATTCTTCCTGTGATAAAGAAAAATTTTAAAAAGACTATGTATGGAAAGATAAATATGAAGTTTTAAAAGCATCACGATTACAATTTGAAGGCTTTAATCTACTATGTGTTAACTAAGATTTAGAAATCTTCTGATCTAGGAAAAAAAAGCAATGTTAAAACATAGTTTAGAATATGTTAACTATAATAATACTTACATGCTTTTTAACTTAATTTAACATAAAGATAGACTGGGTATAATAAATGCAATTTGCAAATAGCCTTAGAACTTAATTTGATGTAGTTAATACAAGATTGATGCTTACCTCTTCGTAAACTTTCTTTGCATTGTCATTATCTCCTATCAAGAGGTATCCCACGCCAAGGTCGTTTTTTAAGGAAGTATCATTGGGAAATAGTTGAACTAATCTCTGTAGGGTAAGCAGGGAACCTCTCATATGACCTGAGTTGGTGAGAATTAAAAAAAAAAAAAAGAAATAAAAACAGATTATGTACACTTTTGTATTGAGAAAGTAGGTCATGAGAGACTATTCACCAGGGCCTGAAAACTAGCTCAAATCTGGCTTTATTAGTGGTTTACTAAGTACCTAGTAGGATTTCGTAATGTAGTTGCAGTGGTATTAATAACTGCCATAAGTAGATACTGAATATGGCATTGATTATAAACATTCTAAAGACATTCTCATTTTAAAAATTCAGCAGTGCTTACCATTTTATGTTAAATTCCTTCTCAAGAAAAACTTAGTCACCAATTCCTCGTTAAAAAAAAAGTTCTGCTGATATCTTTTAGGTTTATTAACTTTATGAATAGAGGGTAAGCAATAAAAAATCTTTTCTAACTTCAGGGTCTAGCACCTGTAGGAAATTTGAAAAGGCACCAAAGTACATGGGACAGTACCTAACTGCTGACACATCTCCAATCAATGACAAGTGTACTCATCTCTAGGTAATGACCTAGTCATGGAACAAACGATACATCATCCAGTATTAGGGCGCCCTCTCGTGGACAAAGGCATACTTTGCACTCATGAATCATGAAAAAACCCAGCTTCAATTGATCTATATAAAAGAACACGTGCAAAAAGAGGACTAGCATAAATGAAAAAAGTCATGCATTATCTAAAAGGTTTCATTGCCCACAATCTAGGAGAGTGACAGGAGTGTCAGTAAGCTAAAGCAGCTGTATATTCCACTGCCAAACCATCTGCCATAAAGCATCACCGACTCATCCCATGGCCTATGCCCCATTACCAGTCAATCGTATTCCAATCAGAACCCTAGTCATTTCCTCACTAACAAATCTGGGCTTCCTTTTCTATACCTTTCCTTCCCGCTACCTGCCCACCTAGGCTCACACTTTCTTCTAGAATTCTCCTATTATCCACAACAAAAGCATGGACACAAACCCCTCTTGCAGCCATCTGCTCCCTGTCTGTTCCACTCTGCAGCCAGGAACCCTGTTGTGTTGTGACCAACTTCACCACCTTGTCATTTTCACTAAAATCTTCTGTCTCCAGTTGCCTCAGAGCCTCCTTAAGTGAACTTGCCTCATTCTCAAGGACACTCTGAGAGGACTACATTCAAATGCTGATGGATTGCTGTGGAAGAGGCAATCACCTTCCCAGGGCTGAGGACAGGGTGAGGCCAGAGAGGCACTCAGAGTGAGATTTCAGAGGACGCCAAAAAAGTTAGTAATTTTGATGTGAAGGCTAGTTTAATGCATCCTTTTAAAAAATTAATATTAATGTAAAACATTCATGATGAAGAAAATGTTAACACTTTAGTGACAGAATCACTAAACAGTGCTAAGCAGAGTCATAGTGGAGACTGAGGCAAGAAGAAAACTCAGTAATGCTGATTCTTTTTTTTTTTTTTTTTCTCTTTGAGATGCAGTCTCATTCTGTCGCCCAGGCTGGAGTGCAGTGGCATGATCTCGGTTCACTGCAACCTCTGATTTCCGGGTTCAAATGATTTTCCTGCCTCAGCCTCCTGAGTAGCTGGGATTACAGGTGCCTGCCACCATGCCCGGCTAAATTTTGTATTTTTAGTAGAGACGGGTTTTCACCATGTTGGCCAGGCTGGTCTCAAACTCCTGAACTCAGGTGATCTTCCTACCTTGGCCTCCCAAAGTGTTGGTATTACAGGCATGAGCCACCACACCCGGCCAGTAATGCTGATTCTGTGTCCATGGCGAGTGCCTGCATTGTCTCTCTGGAGTCCTGGCCCTGCCTTTTCTGTGCTGAACTTGTGCTGCATGTTTTACTTCTGCTGCACTGGTCCCTATGAATATTAGTGTAACTGACCATTTCTTATCATTTTTAATCATCACGTGGGCTCTAGTCCTGTTTTGTTCATCTACAAAAGTGATACAACTCCTCTTCGTTCTAATCCTCAGAAAACTGATAGGAGGGTCCACTGGGCCTTGACTCTAAACTATAGGAGCCTCCCCTAAGTGACATTAATAATCTGCCCGTGTAACTATCTGGCCAGCTGAGCACCTGCCTTGGCAGTGACTCGAGCTCCTTCCCTCCACGTTCAGTGATGATGTGTTATGGGGAGAGAATTGTAAGCCTGGTGATGGTGAAGTCAGCTGACAGCTAGTCTTATTTGCCTTCAGTACTGGGAACCTGGGTCAGTCCAGAGGATGGTATATGATGCTCTATATTATGTGTGCTACTTTTAGCATCTAGCTGGTATCATTTTTCCTCAAATGATAATCTTTAGATTATAGCCTCCTAAATCTGATGAGATATGATATGATGTTCTTTTCAAAGTATTTGCAAATTTGCTTCATGATTAATTTTTTTTCTAGCATTTTCCTTGATATAGGGTCAAATCTTACAAGTAAATTTTTTTTAGAGTACCAGAAACAGCTATTATTCATTTATAAAAAAGTTTGCACAGATAATTTCAACCTCCATGAATCATTTTGCCATAGTTAAGGGAGAAAAGAATTTGGTATCACAGGAACAGTTTTTTATTCCAGACATCTATTAGCTATGATTCCTTAGGCAAATTATACAGGCTATCATAAAATGGGAGGAAACGGGGAGAAGAGAGCTAGCAGAGACTTGTTAATGAAATTTAAGGGAAGAAACCATCCACATAAGATAAAAGTGTAAGACAAAGTAGCAAGTGCTAATGTAGAAGCTGCAGCAAGTTTCCGGAAGATCTAGCTAAGATCATTGATGAAGGTGGCTACACTAAACAGCAGATTTTCTATGTAGACAAAAATCACTGTCTATTGGTAGAAGATGCCATCTAGAACTTTCATAGTGAGAAAGGAGAAGTCAATGCCTGCTTTCAAAGTTTTGAGGATACACCTACTGTCTTGTTAGGAGCTAATGTAGCTGGAGACTTTAAGTTGAAGCCAGTGCTCACTTACCATTTTGAAAAACCTGGGGCCTTTAAAATTATGCTAAATCTACTCTGCTTATGCTCTATAAATGGGAAAACAAAATCTGAATGATAGGACATCTAGCATGGTTTTTTGACTATTTTAAGCCTACTCTTGAGTCCTTAAAAAAAAAAAAGGTCCTTTCAAAATATTACTGCTCATTGATAAGCACCTAGTCACCAAGAACTCTGATAGAGATATCTAAGGAGCTGAATGTTGTTCTCATGCCTGCTAACACAACATCCATTCTACAGTTCATGGATCACAGAGTAATTTAGACTTTTAAGTTCTATTATTTAATAAATAAATTTTATTTAAATGTCAAAATATAAAAACTAACAGGAGTTTGGGGAGGAAGTTGATTCCAACCCTCATTAATGACTTTGAGGGGTTCAAGACTTCAGCGGAGGAAGGAATTACAGATGTGGAAATAGCAAGATAACTAGAATTAGAAGTGGATCCCGAAGATGTGATTGATTTGCTGCAATCTCATGATCAAACTTTAATAGATGAGTAGTTGCTTCTTACAGATGAGCAAAGAAAGTGGTTTCTTGAGATGGAATCTACTTATGGTGAAGATGCAGCAAACGTTGTTGAAATGGCAACAAAGGATTTAGAATATTCCATAAACTTTGTTGGCAAGGCAGTGACAGGGTTTGAGAGGATCGACTCCAATTTTGAAAAAAGTTCTGTGGGCAAAATACTGTCAAACACCATTGCAAACTACAGATACATCTTTCCTGAAAGGAAGAGTCAATCAATGCAGCAAACTTCATTGTTGTCTTATTTTAAGAAACTGCCTCAGTCACCCCAACCTTCAGCAACCACCACCCTGGTCAGTCACCGGCTATTAATATTGAGGCAAGACCCTCCATCCACAAAAAGATTACAACTCACTGAAGGCTCAGATTATCATTAACATTTTGAGCAATAACATATTTTTAAATTAGGGTTTGGACATCGTTTTCTAAGCCATAATGTTATTGCATACTTAAGACACTACGACATAGTATAAACACAACTTTTAGATACCCTGGGAAATCAAAATATTTGTATAACTCTCTTTATTCTGATGGTCTGGAACCAAACCCACAGTATCTTTGAGGTATGTCTCTATTAAGGTCAGGATTGCAATTTCAGTTTTAGAGATGGTGAGCTTAGGACACAGATACATTACTTGAAATCAGTTGTAAAACTCAGGTTTCCTCCCATGTAATCATTCTAAGAGAAGAATACACTCTTCAGCTTCTTCAAGATGAAAAAGTACGCCATTTCCTACTGAACTACCTTTGACTGCATCTTACCTAGAAATTGTTGCCTGTCTGAGCGACGCTTCAAACTCAGCTTCAGCAGGTCCGCAGGGACATCAGGTAGGCTGGCCACCTCTTGGTAGGTCTCGATGGCTCCACGTAGTACCTCATTGCTTCTCCTCTTCTCAGCCAAATCGTCCTCACACTAGAAGAAGTCCCCAGACTGGATAAATGTCCCATGACTAGCTGTGTTTGTAATTACCCAAAATAGTCATAAAAAATTAACTTTTGGATATGCCTTAAAAGAAACGTAAGACACATTAGCCTTTTCTCCTTATCAAGAGATAAAAAAAAAAACTAACAAAATATAGAAAATCAACACACTATTTTAATAATACAAAGAAAACTTTGTTACTAAAGACAAGAAAGAATGTCATAAAGGCAGGACTAATACATGCTGGGGCTGATGGAGATGTACATCCTGTTACACACTAACATTATATAGGCAGGTCTCCAGTCCAAGTTCCCATTCTTTCATTAATTTATTTGTGTGTGCATTCGTTCATTTAACAACTGTTTTCTGGGAAAGAGGCACTCTTCTACAAATGTGGCAGGCATATTGAACAAAACAGACAAAGCCCTTTTTGCATTCTACTTTGCATCCATTTTGGAAAGGTGGCAAATATAACAAACAAATAAAGGTACCATGTGTCTAACAGCCATAAGTGCTGTGGATAAAAATAAAGCAGGCTTAGCAGTGCTAGGTGGGATGGTAAGACATTGCTAATTTAATTAGGATGATCAGGGAGGGCTTGAAAGAAGAGAGGGAGCACACTATGAAGATACCTTGGGGAGTAGCATTCTAGGCAGGGAAAAGAGCAAGAGCAAAGGCTTGGAGGTTGGAGTGAGAAATCCAGGAAAGGACAGTGCAGTGGAGGGGAGGAAAGGGAAGACCAATGGCGGCCATCAGGTAAAGTAGGGCCTGGCAAGTTATTAACAATTCTAGTACACAAAGTGAGATGGGAAGACAATGGGGACTTTTGAAACAATCTGATGCATGTGTTGAAGGAATCATGGTGGCAGCAGTATGGAGAACAGACTGAGAAGCTGGGCGAGGTAGAATACTCCAGCAGGAATCCAGGTGTGGGATGGTTATGGCTTGGACTAAGATAGCAGTAATGGAAGTGGTAAAAAGTGGTCAGATTATAGATACATTTTGAAGGTCAGAGCCAACAGATTTGCTGATAGTCTAAATGTAGGGTGTGAGAGAAGGGGAGAGAGGAAAACCAAGAATGAAAAAGGTTTGGGCTTCAGTGATTACTGGATAAACTGTCATTCCCTGAGAATGGGAACACAGGGCAGGAGCAGGTTTGGGGGTAGTACGGAATCAAGAGATTTAAACCTAAAATGCCTATAAGATATCCAAATGGAATTATTGACCAGGAAGGGGCATATATGAGTCTGGAGTTCAGGAGGGAGGTCAGAGTAAGAGACGTTAAGTGTGGGAATCATCAAGGATGAAGACGGTATGTAAAGCTAGGAAGCTAGCAGCAGTCGAGAGTGTAAACAGAGAAAAGAAGCAGTCCAAGAACTGAATCCTAAAGAACTCCAATGTTTAAGGGTCATTAGAGATCAGGATAACAAGGGAGGACCAGCAAAAAGGAGGGAAACCCAGAGTACAGCAGGTTCAAGTGAACATGAGATGATGGAAGGAGGTGGAGATAACTCTTTCTAAGAGTTTCACTGTAAAGGGAAGCAGAAAAATGAGCCAGCTGGCAGAGGGTAATGTGCAGACAAGGGGAGTTCTTTAAGGATGGGAAATAGTACAGCATGCTTCCAAGGAGATGCAAGAGTCTCAGTAGAGAGGGAAAATCTGATGACGCAGAAGGAGACACAAAAATTAGAGGGATGTCCTTCAGCAGGTGAGAGAGGAACAGGGACCAGAATAGTCAATCTGTGCTAACAGGAGGGAAGGCAGAGCATATGGGCACAGGTAGAGAATGGCTGTTAGCACAGTAGCAGCATCATGTGGAAATTGTCTGGATATTTCTATTTTCTTAATGAAATAAGAATCAACATTCTTAGCTGGAAACTGAGAATGGGGACTAAAATACTGGAGGCAGGAAGAGAGAGGAGAATATGTAAAATACCATCAATATCTCATCAGATTTAGGAGGCTACAATCTGAAGACTATCATTTGAGGAAAAATGATTCTGGCTAGATGCTAAAAGTAGCATACACATTTTTTTTCTCAGAATATTTAAACATGTTTATGTTGTTAAAATGTGTGTTGTAGTTAATATATAAATATATGCAGAACCAAAATAAAGTATTGCCCTACAATTTGAGGGCATGGTAAGAAAATGACCCATCCCTCCCATATCCCAAAGTAAAAAAACCAATCAACAAACAAAAAAACTAAGAATCAGCATAAATTGACAAAATAAGACAATGGGATTTTTTTTTTCCACAAAATAACACATCAGTGAAATAACCTGATAATATGAACTGATTAGGATAAGTTACCCAAGATGACGAGAGCTACAATTAAAGCAGTAGTGACAGAAGTGGACAGATTTATGAGAAAGAAAACTTGGTAGGATAAAAATCTCTATATTAGAAAAGGCAATTCACCCTTGATAAATGGAGATATGCTCCAGACCATTCACTATCTTTGGAAGTCTGTAAATGGTCTCCGGAATAGACTTACCTACCAGGAGAGAAAGTCCGTTGTCAATGACCCACACTGATCATGATGCTGGGCATGGCCTTCTAGCATATATTCCTATACTGGCTCTTCTGTGTAGGTATCAGCTCCTTGTGAGTTTTGTTATAGTGAGTTAACTCCCCAAAATATGAATACTGATAGATAACTTTGCAGAAACACACAGTTCTAGACCTGAGAGTCCTTTCAAAACCATCTACAGATGTTCATTGACTTTCGATGGGGTTACACCTCATCATAAGTTGAAAACATTGTAAGTCAAAAATGTATTTAATACACATAACCTACTGAATATCATAGCTTAGCAGAGTCTACATTAAATGTGCTCAGAAAACTTAATCAGCCTACATTTGTGCAAAATTACCTAGCACAAAGCCTATTTTACAATAAAACATTCAATAGCTCATGTAATTTATTGGATACTATACTGAAGTACAGTTTCTACCGAATGTGTATCACTTTCACACCATTATAAAGTTGAAAAATTGTTAAGAAAAACCATTGTAAATTATAAACCATCTGTGGTTCACTCTCTTCATTTTGAACCTACAAAGTGCCCAAAAAGATCCTGGAACTGGAGGTCTCTGTAGCATCAGTGGGCGGACAAATGCCTACTAAGATAATCCTTCTTTATTGAGATTGGAATAAATACCTTTAAACTCAATCTGAAAAGTGAGAGAGAGAGTATAATCTGTATGCCATGTTCCCTCTCTGGTGCCCCAGGGCCCTTTGTTTTAATGAAGTATTAATATTTACAACTTGCAGAATTGGAAAGATATCACTACTAAAATGGCACATAATTCTTTATAATCTCTTGAATAAAACTGATAGGCACTTGCACTGAAAAGTCTACAGATTGATTTTTATCAGTTTAGCATCTGTTGATAAAACAAGCTGAACTGAAACTGAATATTTGTTACAAGATGTTAACATTGCAAAGCCTTTTGTTGACTCTAACTTAATTCACCCAACCAATCTGCCTATGAGATGTGCCATTTTCTACCTCAAAGGCGTTAATGGTTTCTGAAAGATAATAAAGTGAACTGAGTTAATATTTTAACATTTTGTGTTCAATGTTCAGGGAACTTGATCAAAATTGATTTTTGGTGATATGAAGAAAAGGACATTATCAGTGCTACTTTATAAATGATAGATACTATAGTTTATGTATGACTTAATGTTGCTAAATTTTAAAAATTTGTTGGAATATTCTAAAGTAATTGTTTAATCTGCTAACAAAGAATGAAAAAGTCGTAATTTCTTCCTATAAAACCCATCTTCTGTTGAATTTTTATTTTTAAAACTACTATGAATTTGAAGTTTCCTTTAAATTACTCTATTAAAATTTAACTTACCATGCCTAAATTTTGCTGTATGCCACATTAATATTAATAGCAATAACACATTGAAGCATAATAGTTTAGAGATAAAAGATATTGTTTAAAGCCGAAATCTCAAATTTCTACTGTGAAATAAGGATATACAGTTATCCTTAGTTATATACTGGAGATTAGTTCCAAGACCACCACCAACACAGATGCACTGCAATACCACTGTCTGCAGATGCTCAGGTTGCTGATATAAAATGGTATAGTATTTGCATATTGCCTATGCATATCCTCCTGTATAATTTAAATCATCATCAGATTACTTATTATACCCAATGCAATGTAACTTCTATGTAAATAGTTGTTATATTGCATCATTTTTATTTGTATTATTTTAATTGTTGCATTGTTATTTTTTTTTTCTGAATATTTTCAATCTGTGGTTGGTTGAATTCATGGATATGGAACATGAGGATTCGGAGGGCTGACTGTAAATATAACAATCACAATGTTTCAAGAGCACTTCATTTACTTAGACTCTGGTACTCACAATTAATATTACATATAAGGAAAATTTCTAAAGTATAAAACATTTTTGCCATAATTAAAATAGCATTTTCATAAACCATTACTCTCTCTAGTTAATATGCTTCTCTTAATGAAATGACTTAATACTAGTGACAAAAACCACCACTTATTTGAATAGGCATGATCTTTTGGTAACAAACACACTCTCTCTTACTTAAAAGGAAATATGATTTAGCAATTTTAGAGAATTACTGAGCAAATTAATTTATAAAAATCATACCGTTGCTGTCTGCTAAAGTTGGTCTGTACCATGGACAACAGGAACTTATTTGAATCAATTTTTCACAAATTTAATTAAAATCAAATTAATAAAAATTATATTAATTAATTTTTAATGGAGATATAAGAAGATATTGAGCATCTAGATTTCAAGTGGTCACCACTTTCAGTTCAGAACAAACTTCACTTGTTTTATCTACAGCTGAGTTAGTTTCTGTGTGTGTCTTGCACAAATGCTTGCATGGACCTTCTCCAGAGGAGTGCTGTCAGCATCTCCTCTGTCTGGAAAATTTCTGCACTCTGAATCTACCGTTTCCCAGCACAGTTGACAATCTTGACCTCTAGGCAGGGCTGTTGGAGCTTTACTTCCTGGCACATTTTGATATCCTGCCCTGGCTTCTCCTCCAAGTTCAGGCTCTGTGAATCCAATGGTCTACTTAACATGTTCACTTGAATGTCTGATAGGCATCATACACTTAATAAGACCAATAGCAAACTCGTGAACTCTTGACTTCTGCATCACTCCAGACTTGTTCTTCCTGGTCAGTAACTGGCATTATTTTCTACTGAGCTGGCTGAACCAAAAACTCAGGGGTTAGCCTTGAGTCCTCTGCTTCTGACACTTTTACATCTATTCCATCCTCAAGTCCTTTCAGCTCAACCACCTGCCTACTTCCCTCATCTCCATGGCCATGACCACAGTCTGAGTCACCAGCATCTCTTGTGTGTACTTGCAATAGCCTTCTATTCTGTTTGCATCTACTTTTGCCTGCATAATCCATTTTCCACTCAGTAACCAAAGTAAACTTTACAAAAAACAACCAGTCTGTTGTCACAAGACAAGGATGCTCTCTCTCACCACTCCTACTCGACATAGTATTGGAAATTCTGGCCAGGGCAATCAGGCAAGAGAAAGAAATAAAGCGTATTCAAATAGAAAGAGAGGAAGTCAAATTGTCTCTGTTTGCAGATGACATGATTGTATATTTAGAAAACCCCATCGTCTCACCCCCAGAACTCCTTAAGCTGATAAACAACTTCAGCAAAGTCTCAGGATACAAAATCAATGTGCAAAAATCACAAGCATTCCTATACACCAATAATAGACAGAGTCAAATCATCAGTGCAATCCCATTCACATTTGTTACAAAGAGAATTAAACACCTAGGACTACAACTTACAAGGGATGTGAAGGACCTCTTCAAGGAGAACTACAAACCACTGCTCAACGAAATAAGAAGGACACAAACAAATGGAAAAACATTCCATGCTCATGGATAGGAAGAATAAATATGGTGAAAATGGCCATACTGCCCAAAGTAATTTATAGATTCAGTGCTATCCCCATCAAGGTACAATTGACTTTCTTCACAGCATTAGAAAAAACTACTTTAAATTTCATGTGGAACTGAAAAAGAGCCCATATAGCCAAGACTATCCTAAGCAAAAGGAAACAAAGCTTGGTGGTATCAGGCTACCTGACTTCAAACTATACTACAAGGCTATAGTAACCAAAACAGCATGGTACTGGTACCAAAACAGATGCATAAACTAATGGAACAGAACAGAGACCACAGAAATAACACCACACATCTATAACCATCTGATCTTTAACAAACCTGACAAAAACAAGCAATGGGGAAAGGATTCCCTATTTAATAAATAGTGTTGGGGAAACTGGCAAGTCATATGCAGAAAACTGAAACCAGACTCTTTCCTTATACCTTATACGAAAATCAACTCAAGACGATTTAAAGACTTAAATGTAAGACCCAAAACCATAAACACTCTAGAAGAAAACCTAGGCAATACCATTCAGGACATAGGCATGGGCAAAGACTTCATGACTAAAACACCAAAAGCAATGGCAACAAAAGAGAAAACTGACAAATAGGATCAAATTAAACTAAAGAGCTTCTGCACAGCGAAGGAAACTATCATCAAAGTGAACAGGCAACCTGCAGAATGGGAGAAAATTTTTGCAATCTACCTGTCTGACAAAGGGCTAATATCCAGAATCTACAATGAACATAAACAAATTTACAAGAAAAAAACAAACAACCCCATCAAAAAGTGGGTGAAGGATACGAACAGACACTTCTCAAAAGAAGACATTTATGTAGCCAACAAACATATAAAATAAAGCTCATCATTACTAGTCATTAGAGAAATGCAAATCAAAACCAAAATGAGATACCATCTTATGCCAGTTAGAATGGTGATCATTAAAAAGTCAGGAAACAACAGATTATAGAGAGGATGTGGAAAAATAGGAATGCTTTTACACTGTTGGTGGGAGTGTAAATTAGTTCAATCATTGTGGAAGACAGTGAAGAATAAGAACCAGAAATATAGAACCAGAAATATAGAATATAGAACCAGAAATACCATTTGATCCAGCAATTCCATTACTGGGTATATACCCAAAGGATTATAAATAATTCTACTATAAAGACACACGCACACATATGTTTACTGCAGCACTATTCACAATAGCAAAGACTTGGAACCAACCCAAATGCCTATCAATGATAGAATGGATAAAGAAAATGTGGCACATATACACCATGGAATGCTATGAAGCCACAAAAAAGGATGAGTTCATGTCCTTTGCAGAGATGTGGATGAAGCTGGAAACCATAATTCTCAGCAAACTAACACAGGAACAGAAAACCAAACACCACATGTTCTCACTCATAAGTGGGAGTTGAACAATGAGATCACATGGACACAGGGAGGGCAACATCACACACTGGGGCCTGTCAGGGGTGGGGGCTAGGGGAGGGATAGCATTAGGAGAAATACCTAATGTAGATGATGGGTTGATGGGTGCAGCAAACCACCATGGCACGTATATACCTATGTAAGAAACCTGCATGTTCTACACATGTATCCCAGAACTTAAAGTATAAAAACAAACAAACAAACAACCCCTCCCCCCCCAAAAAAAAACCAAACAAACCCTCCCATGACTTCCCAGCACATGTAGAATAAAATCTGCAAGGCTGCAGCCTCCTTGATCCTCCTTTCTCTGCCCCCAGCATGACCTTCTTTCTCTCCTCAGGCTTATTCCAAGATTGTTTTCCTGCCTCAAAGCCTTTGACTTGCTGCTTTCTCTTGCCTGGATATCTCCTTCTAGTAATATAAACTCCTCACAACTCAGCCACATGTTGCCTCCCCAGAGAGACCTTTCCTGCCCAACTTGTCCAAAGCGCTGTCTGCCCTGTTACTTTCAATCACATTACCTGCAGCCAAAAAAATCTTAATAGGTATGCCCTTTATTCCATTACCTTTTCTTCTTTTCTTTACAGCATTTCTTATTAGGTAAGATGATCTAACATATTTATTTTTAATACTTTATAACATTCTTTAAGTATATATTTATTTATAAAGACTTTCAGGGCTTTGCTCAAATGTCACCTCCTTGATGAGACCTTTCTCTGCCACCTTTCATACCACACCAACCCCCTCACATGTCTACTAGCTGTTTCTTGTTTTCTTTATCCTCTGCTTAGCACTCAGCCCTAGTAAGCATATACATTGGACTTACTTGTCTTATGCATTGTCTTCCCCTTTACAATGGAAATTCTGTAAGTGCTGGGGCTTTTAAAATATGTTCTAGTGATGGCTGTATCTCTAATGCTTACAACAGGGCCTGGCACATAGTGGGCTTTCACCAAATATTCTTTAAGTAATTAAAAAAAATCTTCCACTGGAATCCACAAGAATGTTCATTGTATTGTATTGTAATTATTTTTAAATTTTCTATATATTATGATGTTTTGACATCTTAAAAAACTTCTCTGGCTAGGGAGAGACTGTTCTGAGCTAGACAATTCTGAGATGGCCAGTGCTCAGCCAGAAGCAAGCTTTTGATATGCAAACTAACCAATCCAGAGCCACACCTCCTCTATTTTAATCATGTCAGGGCCAGGTACCACCCCTGTAGGCAAAAAGACAGCTGAAATTATTCAAACCAGCCAGTACTAAACTCCCTGCCCTACCTTGCCTTTTCCATGGAAACCTCAACCTTCCCCTCTCTCTTGCCTACCATCCCCTGATCACCTTGAGTCTTTCCCATGTAGCCCTATGTGGCATGCTGGGCCTCCTGTCTCTAGGACTTGTGAGCATAATAAACTTTGCTTTTCCCTAATCCTGTCCTAGGAGACCTCTTGTAGCTGCATCTGACTAATCATCTCATAAAAGAATACAAAATAGACATGCCCAGGGCCTAAAACACTGACACGCAGTGGGTTTATGCAGTTACAGGTGAACAGGGACATGCTTCATGAAAGAAGTTGGAAACTAGAGAAAGCCAGATAAGAAAGGAGATGGTGGGAGATGAAGATAAAGGTAGCTGCTAAGAAATGAGTCCGTTGGAAAAAACTATAGAAACAACAAAGTATGTTCCACTTTATATTTTAGAAAGGTCTTTCCTAAGCATACTTGCAACCTCCAGTTATAAAACTGAGAGTCTGAAAGCTCTGAGGAGCCTCAAGTGAACATTGTATGGTGGGATTAGATGGAATGAGACATGAGGGGATAGTAAAACAATGACAAAAGTATTACTCTTTATTTTCTTTTCAAAACGAGAGAGAAGTCACATGGAGGAGGAGCAGAAAAAAATGTTACTAAATTCAGCAGCATGCAATAGTGATAATTGTATTTCTTGATTATGTATATACATGAGAAACTGATTCTGTATAGAAATTGGAAAGGGAAAATAGTAAGGAGTAAAAAATTCAATTACACAGAACATATAAATATCAAAAAAGTGTTCTAAGGAAAAGGGTCTCAGAATACCTGTGCCTTCCCATATCTTGCTCGTGGACTCTGTGGGTATTTGCGTACTAGTTCTTTGAATGCATTCACTGCTTCCTCAATTTTTCCCTGTTAGAAAGACAAAATTAAATAAATTAAATAAATTAAAATGCATAATCAATTAATGTTGTTATTTAATATTCAGCAAGTGATTTTGTCGGAATTTCCTAGATTCCATCCTGAGTGTAAAGATAGTTTTATCTAAGATTTTTAAAAAATCTATATTAAGGCAAACAGAAAACTAGTAATGAACATGTATTTACTTAATTTTTAAAAAGACAGACACCTGATAAATGATGCAATATGTGGTTTTGCTAAAGAAATTGAATTTTCCTTCAATGTATGTACAGGTTCTATCTGTGTTCTCAAAGAATATTGTATTAGTCTGTTTTCACATTGCTATAAAAAATACGTGAGACTGGATAATTAATATAGGAAAGAGGTTTAATTGAATCAGTTCCACACGGCTGGGGAGGCCTGAGGAAACTTACAATCATAGCAGAAGGCAAAGAAGAAACAAGGACGTTCCTCACATGGTAGCAAGAGAGAGGAGAGTGAGGAGTGAAGGGGGAAGAGCCCCTTATAAAACCATCAGATCTCATGAGAACTTACTATCATGAGAACAGCATAGGGGAAACTGCCCCCTTGATCCAATCACCTTCCACCAGGTATCTCCCTAGGCACATGGGGATTATGGAGATTACAATTTGAGATGGGATTTGGGTGGGGATATAGTGAAACCATATAATTCCACCCCGATCCTTCCCAAATCTCATGTCCTCACATTTCAAAACAGAATCATGCCTTTACAACCATCCCCCAAAGGCTTAACTCATTCCAGCATAAACCCAAAGTCCAAGTCCAAAGTCTCATCTGAGACAAGGCAAGTCCCTTCCACTTAGGAGCCTATAAAATCAAAAGCAAATCAGTTACTTCTAAGATAAAACGGAGGTACAGGTATTGGATAAATACTCCCTTTCAAAATGGGAGAAATTGGCCAAAACAAAGGGGCTTCAAGCTCCATGCAAGTCTGAAATCCAGTGTGGCTGTCATTAAATTTTAAAGCTCTGAAATCATCTCCTTTGACTTCATGTCTCATATCCAGGTCATGCTGATACAAGTGGTGGTCTCTCACGGTCTTGGGCAGCTCCACCCCTGTGGCTTTGCAGGATACAGTCTCCCTTCCAGCTGGCTTCATGGGCTGGTGTTAGGTGTCTGAGGCTTTTCCATGCACACAGTACAAGCTGTCGATGGATCTACCATTCTGGGGTCTGCAGGATGGTGGCCCTCTTCCCACAATTCTACTAGGCAGTGCCCCAGCGGGGACTCTATATGGGGGCTCCAACCCCACATTTCCCTTCTCCACTGCCCTAGCAGAGATTCTCCATGAGGGCTCCACCCATGCTGCAAATTCTGCTTGGACATCTGGGCAATTCAATACGCATCCTCTGAAATCTAGGCAGAGCTTCCCAAACCTCACTTCTTGATTTCTGTGTACCTGCAGGCCCCGTATTGAAATCTGTGTTACTCTTCTATGGCCTCTGCGACAAACTATCACAAACTTGATAGCTTAAAACAAGAGAACTTTGTTCTCTTGCAGTTTTGTAGAAGAGATTTCCAGAATTAGCTTCTCTCAGCTGAAATCAAGATGGTGGCAGGGCTGTGTTCTCTCCAGAGGTTTTACAGGAATATTTGTCCTTGTCTATTCCCAGTATTTCTTGATTTGTGGACAGATCACCCCAATATCTAATTCTGTCTTCATACTGCTTTCTTTCTCCCCTGTGTGTGCTCCTTTTTATTTTGTTTGCATCAAATTTCTCTCTGTCCCTCTCCTATGAGGAAACATGATTGCATTTAAGGCCCAACTGGATAATCCAGGATAATCTCTCTATCTCAATGTCCTTAATCACATCTGCAAAGGTCCTTTTCCCAAATAACATAACATTTACAGGTTCCAGACACATATCTTTTGGAGGTCTATTTTCAGCCTAGTATGTACCCCATGCAACTTAAATTGCAAATGTCAAAGCTATTTCAATGATAATTGTGCTAAATGTACTAACATCAGACTTAAAACATAAGAATAAGAATGTTCATAACAAATTTGATAAGGTGTGATATTCCTGCTTGACTGTCAAGGTTGTTAAAATAATGGGATATTTTGGCTCTGTCTGTGGCATTCTTTGAATCCCTGCAAGACAGAGGCTGTGTGACTTTGCTGAGGGGCCATCAGTCTTGCTTTCACTTCAGTTGGCTGGCAAAGTAAGTGTGTTTGGTTTTAGTCTGAAAGAATTTCCCTTCCCTAAGTTCTTATATAGCTCCTAACACTGTTGTTCAATTCTTATTTAAAAACTCAATTGCAAGACACACGATGTTTGAAGAATTGCCTGAAAATGATCTGTTTCTCAACATAGCTTATAATGTTGTCCTAGGACCAAGACGGTTCATGGGAGAGACATGTATGTGGGCCACACTGTGTTGGCATGAGGCCAATGGGCTGTGCTGAAGGACAATAAAGTACATTCCTGCAGCTGCATGGTAGAATAATCCACTGGTATGATGTCAGGGAGTAAGCAGGAAGTTTTACATCCATCAGTATACCTTTTTTATGAAGATCTACAGCCAAATGTTTCTCTCTGGACTTGGAGCAGAACAGCTCTTCTGATGAACAATATTAATCGTATCTTCTGATTCTATTTTCCATGTTGTCCCTTGAGGAATTGTTGACTTCATTCCTAGCATGGTTTAGAGCCAGTGGTGTGAACTTTCAGGTGTGTGATTACATTTTCTTTACTCCTTCCCCACCTTTTAAAAAATCACTTACAATACTGTAATAATAAATGATTCCAACAAGTAAGCAAATATATTTCAGTATATCATTTCAATCCCTTTTTCCAGAGGTAGGAAAGCATTTTAAACAATAAATATATATTTTTTAAAAATAGAGGATTGGAATATAATCTGATCTATACTTTTCTGGGGGGATAAAAAGTGAACACATACTTTCATGTAACACAGTCCTTGAGCCTGAGGCGTGAACTGAGGCTTCACTGGCTCTGTGTGGGGTGTGTGTTAGTTGACCTCGGTTGGTCTAGCGCACCAAGGTGCATCCTCTGAAAATACTAGCCGTAAAAACAACCCTAAAAGACTGAATTATGTTGATGAGTCAGTCAATAACACAGCTTCCTGTTGTTTCAGAAGCAAGAATTGTATATGTGGCTACTTCTTCCTCTTTTATTTTCCTGGTATAAATTCAAGATGCTCCTTGAGAAAAACGTAACTTCAAAGGAGCAACACTGCAATACTTCATAACTGTGCCCTCCTTTATCATTCATATAATTACATTAAAATCCTTCTCTGAAGCTGCTCACATGTTTTTTACACTGAAAGTTACCTGTGCAATAGGCACTCCTATTTTTATATATGACATTTAGTATAGAGAAAGTACAGGTTGCCAAAGGAGGTGGCAGAAAAAAATTATTGCTTCAGTTCTATTAAGAAATACAAACTGACCACAAACAGTAGATGGCTTCACTTCATAAAGTTAAACAAGACAGTTAATTTTCTTGTTTACTATCAGAAAGTAGGAATCATTCCACGTGGTTAGATTTAAGGGAAGTGAACAATGACTTTGCTGCAATATTCTTTGGAGTTACTATATTTTTATTGGCAAACCTTGGCTTTGGAGTCTCACCTAACGGCAGTTCCAAAAGCCTTTACGCTCGCTGGTACACTTTCAATAAACATGCAGACGTACATTCTTGTCTCATTTTAGTTCCTAATGAGTATTTTTATTGTTGTTTGTTTACTTAAGTCCGCTTGTTCCTTTTTTATTGCAGTCAATGTCTACTGATTACAAAGCCTAACAGGAAAACTACTGAACGTTACAGAGTCTACATTCAAGTGCAGAGTAGAGAAACAAATTTTCGCCAAAAACAAGGAGATGATTAATTGAAGATATGATTAAATACATTATAATAAATATTTTTGCACCCGATAATTAGATGATATGACCAAGGTAAGGGAACAAGTAACTTAAATCCAGTTTCGATTTATTGTTTTCAAAATTGTAATATCTATAAAGAAATGCAAGTAATATTTCAAATATATTGATAAATTAAAACATAAATAAGTTACCCTAAAAACCTGGAGGTGCATGAGGTTAACCCTAAGTAAGAAGAATGTCTTCTCCTTTTCTTGCATCAGGGAGCTATAAAATTAAAAACTTCCACTTCTATGACACTTGACAGTGTTGTTATTTTTAAAATGTCATTTATGGCTCACGCCTGTAATCCCAGCACTTTGGGAGGCTGAGATGGGTGTGTCACTTGAGGTCAGGAGTTCAAGACCAGCCTGGGCAACATGGTGAAACCCTGTCTCTAGTAAAAATACAAAAATTAGCCAGGCATGGTGGTGAGCACCTGTAATCCCAGCTACTCAGGAGGAGAATTGCTTAAACTCAGGAAGCAGAGGTTCCAGTTAGCCGAGATTGTGCCATTGCACTTCAGCCTGGGCAGGGGCTCTGTCCAAAAAAAAAAAAAATTCTCATTTGATCTTTAAATTGATCTTTAAACAAGTCAATCAGAGGTAGAAAAAGTATTTATCATTCTCATATCTTTAAGAAAACGAACACCCAGAATGGCCAAGTGATTTCCCCAAAGCTACATAACTAGAATGTGATGGAGGTAGGCTGACACCCACATTGGCTGGCTTGAAGGAAAGTTCTATTTCTCTTTGGCCATGTGGTGGCAATTCTCTTCCATCTGATTCATTTCATGTGGAATGTTCACGTGCCTGGGGGAAAATGCACTCTATTCAACTGTTGTTTCTTTTACACTTATTATTTTTTAACAAATCAAGAGTAATGCCTGAGTTTATTTAACAACAAAATCATTGCACAAAAATATCAACCTACCCTTTTACGGAGTTTTTCTGCAGCATCAAGTTCAGCTTTAATAGTCTTATCAAATTTATTTAAAAGTTTAGGCTTCTTTTTCTTAACTGAAAGAAAAAAGAGATTTTTATTTTTAACTTTTTTTGGCTGGAAATAGCTATTAAGCATAACAATTTACAAGTAGTGGGAAACCTGATGTTGGTCTCTACCATAGACCTGCAGGAGAAGGCACACTGCAGGCTCGCCTTCCATTTTGCCCCCTAGATGATGTGATGAAGCCAGTGACTGCCCAGGAAGACAACGCAGCCCTTACCTATCTGCTACTATGTGTTCCTGGGGGAATGGGTGGATACTATACTGAAACTCTCCAGGATACTGGCTTGGTTTCTGGGATGTAAATGGTGGGTATGACTTCTAAACTCTCATCATCAACTTCTTGGCTATGTCCAAAAGATTGTTTAAAATAGTTTTTGAATATGTTCACAACTTTTTCTGATACAGATAAAGATGAAAATGGAAGGCTCCTCTCAAAGAAGTCAAGTAAAACAGAATTTCTTCGTTTAGCATTCAAGGCCCTTCCAGTGCATCCTGGACTGACCACTCAGCTATGTTCCATACTTCAGCCAAAATAGACTGCCCCATGTTCCCCAAATAAGCTCTTTGTGCCCTTCCTTCCTTCCTTCCTTCCTTCCTTCCTTCCTTCCTTCCTTCCTTCCT
>NW_012102432.1:2543849-2669751 GCF_000951045.1 Mandrillus leucophaeus | reverse complement strand
CCTCCCCTCTGTCTCTCCCTCCCTCCCACTCTCCCTCTCTCCCTTCCTCCCTCCCTTCCTTTCTTCCTTCCTTCCTTTTTTCTTCTTCTTTTTTTCTTTTTAAACAGAGTCTTACTATGTCACCCAGGCTGGTCTTGAACTCCTGGCCTCAAGAGGTCCTCCTGTCTTGGCCTCCCAAGGTGCTGGGATTATAGGCATGAGTCACTGTGCCCAACCCGTGCTATTTCTTATGCTACTGCATTTAAATAAAAAGCCTGTGCTTTATCTTCTTCTGTGAAAAAAGTGCCTATTTTTCAACAATGAGCTCAAAACCACACTCCTTATAAAGTTTCTCCTGAAATCACCCACACAGTACTTAGTCCCCTGCTCCACTGTGTGCGTCCTTAAGTCCACTGCACCCTGCATATCTCTGTTTTGTGGTACTTGCCACTAGGGGTTTTGTTATAATCCTTCATGCACTTATCTTAGTCCTAACTCTTGCAGGGTAGTACCATGTCTTAAATGCAGGCTGAATCCATTTATGCTTACTTAGCAAACAGTTTTTGGCTCTGTGCACAACCTCAGCACCCAGCAAACAGGAGCCCTTCTCCCGAAGGCAAGGCACACCCAGCAGGTGAGAGGGCCAGTCCTGCTGGTGCACAACTGGCAGTGCCTGCAGAGTGGATGGATGCAGAGCACTTCTTGGAAGCCCCAAGTGACAAGAGTGGAAGCTTGAAGGGTAAGTACAACGTTCTGGCGAAGAGGAGTGGTGGCAGGGAAGGGGGCAAAGCGGGATAGAGAGGAATTAAAACAATCAGAAGAGAACTTCCTCAATATTCTGACAATAAACCTACAGACGTAATAGCTTCTTCCCTATCTTGTCACAAAGGAAGAGGGACTCTTCTTTCTAAGGTCCCCTCCCCACCAACACACACCTGTCCTGTGCCTTCTGAATGTCTCCTCACTCTCTTGATCTCTCATGTGCCCCCGATGGGAATTTAATAATGCATTATATAACGCCAAAATTTCTGCCATCTAACAGCAAACAAAAAAACCAAGACAAACCTCAGCCTACCCTCCTCTACTTGCCATGCTCCCTCCCCTCCCCTCGGGGGGCACATCTTTGTCATCTTTCCTGTCAGCACTTTGGCTTCCTCACCTACAACATGGGCAGAAGCAAGTCTTCCAGAGGAGGGAGGGCTGTGGGGTTAAGCATCAGATGGCAAGGGTCTGAGTCCTAGCTCTGTCACCTCCAAGCTCTGTGACCTAAGCCAAGCTGGCACTAAACTTTTCTGGGTCTCACTTACCCTCTCTATAAAATTAGGGGTGTTTTTGAGGGTTAAATCAATATAGTATGTGAAGCATATAACACAGTGCCTGGCATACAGTAAGTGCTCAGTACCTGAGAGCTATTATAATAATGGCTACAGCTTTCTGCACATCTATTTGTTCTATTTCTTCCCATTTTACCTGGCCCCTCTACAGCATTTGACATGGTTGATGCCCTCCTCCTTCCTAGATGATCCCTTTCCTTGACTTTTATGTTGCCCAGTCTCGCAGTTTTCCTCCTCATTCTCTAGCCTCTTGAATTTCTCTTTCCTGCCTCTGTAACTTCTTCTCTTTGCTGCTCCTTGAGATGTTATATTCTTCAGGGTCAGTCTTCAGTCTCTGTAGCAGCTTTAACTATTTAATTTTCCAACTGAGCTACAAATCAACTAGTTCATTTTCTCCTGCATCATGAAAATTATAAATCCAAGCACCTACTGATACATGCCTCAAACTCAGTAAATAAAAATTATAATTTGCGATTCCTCACACATCTATTCTTTTTCATATTGACTTTATTGCAGAGAATGACACCTGGTTGTCAAAATCAGAAACTTGGTTATAAAAGGCGACCAAATTAAGGGCAAAGAAGAACACATGGAATCATCCTAAGGAAGATGGAATGGAATCACTACTATCTTCTTAGCACTCACTCTGCGCCAGTCAACGGGCCACCACTATACCTAGATATCTTTTATTTTCTCAATTTCCTGAATACAGGGAATTTAACTACATGGATAAGACCACTGAGGCTCCAAAAGGGTTAGTTACTTTGACCCCTCCCCTCTCTCATGCACATGGAAAGAAGGGGATACTTATTTCTTTTTTCCGAAGAAGAGGGAAGATTCTCCAAAACCCTTAGTCTCCTACCTCTCCCTACAGGGGAGGTGATGTGACTTAATCCACTTGCTGAATTGGCGGAAGGAACTTGAAGTTCAGTTTCACTCCTTCCCAACCTCTCAAGAGCATACATGCTGAGCTGAGCTGAGATGACCTTCTGAGAGCATTCGTGCTGAGCAGAGCTGTGAGAGAGGCTCTCACATGGAAGAACTACGGCTGCTCCATGCTGTGTGGAGCGGTGGGTATGTCCAATTCTGGGGCTCAGTATTAAGAAATCTGTTATTCCTGGTTATCCAAACCCCACCTTTCAATTCAACTTTCATTAAGTAATAAAGCTGACACTCTGATAACCTTTTAATTACTTATGCATTTGTAAAAAATTGCTACGATCTTCTATTATATTTATTTGACCTTCCTCCTCTCTCCTCCCAGAAACCCTAATCCCTATATTGTTGAAAGCTATATGTGTCTAAGGCAGAGACTGAAAAAATAGTGAATAATGAGCTTTAAACTGCATGCCATTATATGTTACCATATATGCTGACGTGGAAAATGAATAGACATTTCACTGTGACACAGATTGATGGTGGTAGGAGCTCATGCCTTGTCATCTCAGCACAGATTTATGTCTCCCAATTGTTCATTTTGCTTTTGTAGAAGTGTCTATCAACAGAATGACAGTGAGACCTCCAGGAAAGCCTGGTGTGCACCTGAGTAGACGGTTTCACTGTGGGCATCGCTAGTTTTCCCCAACATGTCTCTTGTGTTATAAAATTCAAGTTAAAATGATATTTATTTATAAGAAATTAAAAACTGGCAGTTTAGGACATCCAAAACAGTCAGCAGCAAAATTACATGTTTGTTAATGAGCAATGCTGTATCTTAGTGTCACAATATTTCAATAACAGCACTAAAATAGACAAAATATTAAAAATCTCACAGCATGTCACCATGTTCTATCTTTTCATATATCTTCATATTTGATAGCTTCTAACTATTGAAACTCTCTTTGAAATTCAAATTTTATCCTGACTATTTTTAAGTACACAGAAAGTCTGAGGCAATTTTCCAACTGTTAGAAACCACAGACTCACTCTTTCTTCTCATTCTGGGGAGGCACATGTTCTAGCTATAGAAATAATGAGTCCTCATTCAGGTTGGTGACAGGACTCTGGCGAACTCTCTCCAGCACTCTGGGCCTCAGCTTTTTCACCTACAAATGGGTGATGTGGGCTGCTTCTCTTAAGGTCTCTTTGAACTGAAAAGGCCTGTGCTTCTAATTTTCTGTATTTAAATTATGTTCATAGTCTTTTGAAGTACACCTATAAGGTACTAGAAAGAATTATTAATTTTGTTGAATTTGGATCTTTCAAAATGGTTTAGGAGAAAGCTATCTATGCTATATATAAATTAAAGTTTGTTTGTTTGTTTGTTTGTTTTAAATCACTGCCATTACAAGTGGTTGGCCCTTTATCAAAAGCACAAAGAAGAAAAGAAAAAGGAACACTTACATTTCAAATCCTTACTTCCCTTGCCATGCTGTGGTTGAAATATTAAGAGCAAATAAAATGGAAAAGAAGGAAAATAAAAGGATAGCTGAAGGCAGGAGGAAAACACTAGTGATGCATTTGTAGATATAAAAATTATGCTGACTCCTTTTCGTTTCCACTTAGTTCATGGAAGTTGTTTTTATACCACAGTCCATGGGGAGAAGTTGATCATCAATAAAAACAGACACAGAATCTTCATATTACTCTATGTCCTATACCCATTCCACTGAAAACAGTGAAGAAAACAGCAATTTCTGCTACAAGGTATACTGAAAAGCAACAATTTCCTAACTAGTCTCCCTGACTCCAGTCTGTTCCTATGTTTTACCGTGTTCTCAGGTTCTTTCTGAAACACAATTTATTCATGTCATTACATTGCTGAAAACACACCCATAGATCCCCAGAACATAAGAAATAGAAATTAAACGCACTGGGATGCCCTCCTAGCAATTCTGCTCCTAATTATGGACTCAAGAAAAATGAAAACATAAATCATGAAGACATACACAAAGACTTGTATGCAAATATTCACCACAGGGTTATTCACAACAGCCCCAAAGTAGAGAAAACCCAATGTCCATCAACTGGTGAATGAAAACAATCTGTGGTATATCCATACAATGAAATACTACTCAGCAATAACACCAGTACCTGCAACAATATGGATGAATTTTAAATGCATTATGTTAAGTGAAAGTGGCCTAGTCCAAAAGACTACTGACTAATTCCATTTAGATAGCATCCTGGAAATCTGAAAACTGTGGTGACAGAAAACAGGTAAGTGGCTTCAGAGGCTGGGTGGGAAAAGGGTATAACTACAAAGGGCACAAAATAATTTGGGGGGTTGCAAAGTTCTATATGTTAGTTGTGGTGGATAAACTGCATCTAGATGTATATACATAAGCCAAAACTCATAGAATGCATACTATAAAAGGTAAATTTTACTGTATGTAAATTACTCCTTAATGAACCTGACTTATAACAAAAAAAGTCACAAGGCAAAGATAAGCTCCATGATTCTCAGTGAAGATTCTTACTATGTAGGTGTAATAATATGAAAAACTCTTGGGAATAAAAACAGCATCCTTTTCAAAAATGAAATTAAATTTAGTTTGAAACTCTCCAAAAATCTGTTGGGAGGCAATTCACTCACCCATGTTTAAGACACACTTACCTGCACAAAAAAAGGAAAAAACCCAACATGTGAATCTAGACCTAGCTAGGCCCTCAATTACATTGGAATTTTTTTTTGTATTTAACATCCCAGCTACCTTTTCTACTCCAGACTGTCCTCTTCCTTCCCAGTCACCAGCCTTCCAAGCACCCTACTCTTGAACTACATGGAAACACTGGCCGTTCCTCAGCGTGTCAGTCTGCCTACAGTGGGGGGAGACCTAGGACTGTGGATTAGAGCCCATCTTGTTCATCGACTTGTTTATTCACTCAAGAATTTGTTAAAATGCCTGTTTTCCAAAAACTGTGTGAGGTTCTGAGAATTCAACAGGATCTTTCTTAAGGAGGTTGTAGTCTTTTGGGGAAGACATAACTGAATAATTAGTAGTTAGAGGAATGTGTGCAATTATAAGGGTGAATGAGGAGTGCTACTGTTTGGAAGGGAAGCCTTCTTGGAAGGGGAAACTAAAAACTTCTGTATACCCAGGGAGAGGAAGCATTCTGGGCAGAGGAGAGAGTATTTATTTTGTAACTCAATCACAATCAGGAACTTGAATCTTTATTATTAGGTTGTTTTTGTTTGTTTGTTTTGTTTTGTTTTTAATGTGAAAGGCTAAAATTCCTCTCCTGGTTGGATGCTAGGGTTTGGTGCCATAACATAAATTTTCTTACAATAAACATCTGAGCTTTCTAGAATTTTGGAAAGCTGAAGGTATAGATATTGCTCAGGGATCCCAGACACTGACTTGCTTTCTCCGCATGTCTGAGGAAGGAACTTTATTGATGCTGAGCCTGCTTCAAGGGCCAGTAGAATCCAAAGTGCATGCTCTGGGAGTATAAAGTTTTTTCAAGAGAGGATATACATACTGACTACAAAAGAGCAGTGGCATAGCAAGAACTGGGCTTTTGAAAACATGCAAGACAGAGAGTGGAAAACTGTGGCTCCCATCTGCACCAATGAAGGACTCTAGATGGCCAGGGAAGCCATGCAAAGGGACATAGCATCTGCCCTGGGCTGCCGTTTTGCTTGTGATACAATTTTTTATGGCTAATTAAATAAGGACCTTAATTTAACTCTCCCTCTGTGTGTTTGTGTGTGTGTGTGTGTGTGTGTGTGTGTGTATGAATTTCTCCTACCACCCCGTCTGAAATGCTATACTTATTCAAGGAAAATAATGTGCACCTTGAGCTCTTGCACAGTTGCATTTCTTTGAACCAGCTTTTGCCTTTCACAAATTGGCCCCTAATCTCCATTTTCCTCTTCTATTAATTTCCTTTCTATAGACTCTCAAATATGGCATGAACATTGACACTTCTGTGATTTTTCTCAGGGTGTTTTATCTTCCTGGAAAACCCTTTCCTTTATTTCTACCAAAGAATATTCTATATTTTAACTGTTGAGACCTAGTTTAAATGTCATTTCCTCTATCAAGTCTAAGGCATCTTTAGGCGGAAAAGAATCTCTCCTATGGTCATATAACATTCTATTACTATTACTACTGTGTTCATTACTATTTCTAGAAATAGTAAACTCTTCAGGCTGTGTTTATGCTGTCAGTATATACACAGTGCTCGCTCAAAATCTCCCCCCTCACTCTCACCTTCCTCTTGCTGGAACACGCGCACGCACACACACATAAACACACACACACACACACACACACACACACACACACACACACACACACAGAGGGAGAGTTAAATTAAGGTCCTTATTTAATCCCCTTGCTGGATTGTTAATTTCTGAACTGTGTTACTTACAATTTACTTCCAGCATTTGGCACACGGCCTGTCCTATAGGAAATCCTCAACAAATTTTCATGTTTCTAAAGGCATGAATGCATGCAGGTATGAATGAATCAAGACATTCTAGAAGGGGATATGGTAATGTCAATTTGTAATTGGGCATATCAGCTGTCTTTAAAAAAATCAGAAAATTATAAACAACCATGACAGAAAATGACCTGAGAGTTGCTTGCTTTATAAAGAGTTCAAATCCAAAAAGTTTCAATAGACAATAATGGAGGGGCCTGAAGAGGAAGATTTAAAAAAAAAAAAAAAAAAAGAAGCAAGATCCTTGTACCATAATCCCCACTGAAGATCTTGTAGGGAACACTGACATTTATTCTACATCTTATTCCATGTAGGTTTTTCAGTATTTGAGCAAATGGGGACACACATGGCAGAATACAAGGCACAACTAACAGTAAATTCTTGGATTGCAAGGTCCCGCTAATTTTAGAATAACAAAACCTTCCCAAAGCAGCTTGCTGTTATGTTCTGAGTCACTGCTTAATGCTTTAGCAATTCTGTGCTGATAATGATAGCTGACATTTATTGATCACTTAAGCCTTCTAGACATGTGTGACTCACCCAAGCTGCACAAACTGTAAACAGTAGGCACCAAGACTGAAGCTTGGGGTTGTCTCCAGTAGACTCCAATGTCTGTACTCTTAACCATTTTGCTGTATCTTTGGCATCTGGCCCAGAAGTCAAGAAACTAGGGTGTTCCTAAGAGTTTTAAGGGTGATGACACAGTGGAATTAAGTATTAGTATAAGTATTATTTGTGTAAAGGAAGTAGTTGAACTTTGTATTACTTGTCTGTAAGGATAAACGCAGTTAAATAACGATAGTAATTTTCCTTCATTTTGTGTCTCAAGACGTAGCATTTAGACATTACACAGACACATCCTGGCTTGGTAGAAGGACCACAGAGTACAAGCCCAGAGGCCAGTCTGTGAGCCTCAGTTCCGCTACTTCTGAGGCAGCTTGCTTAATTTTGTTGAGCCTTTGTTTTTTTCATCCATGAAATGGGGAGAATATCTGACCTACTTCCTACTACTGTAAAGGAAAGTCATGGAGCATAAAACATCATATAAATGTTAATTATGACTTTCATCTATAGTATCTTATTTTTAGTTACTTTAAAATTCTGTTCTTATTAAATGGGAAATGTTCCTGACTCTTTTAAATAAATATTTAAGCAGTTAATTTTTTAAAAAGATCAGATTTTTTCTATGATCAGACATTTCCCTGGCAGAGATTTTGGGCAACTAATAACTTTATCACATTACACCTGTATTCAGTTTGGATTTTGAGTCAACAAAGGATTAAAGAGCTTTGAGGTCATGCTAAACTTCCCCTGCTTCCCAAACTCTAGTACGTATTTTTAAGCAGGATCACATAAAACATTAAATACTGCTTTTGGCTATGGTTATCTAAAGGTGGAATTTGATGAAAAATAATCTAAAAAGCAAAACAATTTAAGGGAAGGAAAAGTAAGACTAAAATAAGATATTAAAGAAAAAGGTGCTCATATCTGACTAAGATGTGGTGTGAAGCTTCAAAGTCATCATATAAAGCAACCTTACTGCAATATTATTCATAGCAATTAACAGTTAACCCAAGATAGGATCCCTGCTTATTTTAATCTTCCTTTATTAGAATTGGAAGTTAATTCTGCTTTTCTTTTTAAAATCACCGATAGATTTCAATAAAAGAAACATCACTCTACATTTGTCTGACAGTGAGGTAAAGCTCTAAATTAAGGCAAAGGGTAAAAAAGAAGAAAACATGCAAGAATTCAAGAATCCCATGTTAGAATTTTTGATGAAATGCTATCTGCTAATCACAGGAAAAGCAACCTTGAATCTATGAGTGTTCCTACAGGCGGGGGACGTGGGTAGGAGCCCTCAGTTATTTTCTCTTTCATTTAAAAGTGGGAATTGTGCAAGGTATTCCCTACTGCGATGCCTCACACTGGGGTCTGAAATAAATCTGCTCTCATGTTGAGAGAGAGACATGCTATTTGCTGTTGAGAAACCCAATATGTAGACAGTCATGGAGGTGCTTCTGGCAGGAGCCTTTGTTTGTATTATCACCATGTGAGAAAGAAAAGCTAATGTGTTTGATCCAAAAATAGCCCCTTCTGAGGCTTTTTTCTCTAACACTATCTACTCTATAGGTATTACCGGAAGAATAAGTAAATTTGGGCAACTCTTGAAAGACACTCTTACCAAGGATGGCACACCCTTTCTTGCCTCCTACAGCTAAGAATAATGGACTTCTGTTTTTTTCAGAATTAAATATCAACTATATACTAGCAGGAGGTCAATATTCAAAGCTGAAACCAAACAGTTAATAGATATTTTTCACAGAGAGATGCTAACTAATACAACCCAGTAAACAGTATATAAAGGGCAATTGTTTTCATCTGTTCCCACTACTGAAATAACGTGAGATTCTGCTGGGAGCATTCAATGGAGACAGCAAGTATTCCAGGTTATTACATGTAGTTGGCTGTCTCCCCACAGGGTTATTTTTATAAATTATACATCACTTCCCTTCTAGAGTAATAATCCTTTAACAGATGTGACCCCATATGTTAAATTAGAAATTTTAGAGATGCTAAGCGATGTGTTTTCTAGACATAACAGAAAGCCCTTCAGTGCCAAAGCAGTCCGCAGCCTCACCAGCAGCAGTGCCAGACACTGAATTTTATCCCCACGCACACTGTTCCATGAGAGAATAGCCACCTTCCTCAAATGTTATTTTAGATAAAATTCTAATAATCTTGGTGTTCTGTTTCTCTAGCCCTTAAGTTATTACAGGTAACAAGCTAACAAGATGGAGTGAGGGTTGTTTGAAGCAGGTATATACTCAGCAGCAGATACAAGCTGACAGACTGAAAGTAAGAAAGTCAGAAATCAGAAATAAACCTGAAATAAACCCAGCTTAAATAGCACTACAACATGGGTTAAACTGTGTAGACGTAAATGATGCCAAACACTTCAACAGTCCCCAAAAGCATCACTGCATGGTATTGTAACTGATGCTCATTAAAATAAGAATTATAGTCTCCAGTCATCAAGGAATGTTAAATTATTTGCACAACACATTTTTAAAATGGGGAACTGATTTAAAAATACTTTAGAAAATATCACCCAAATTTATTACTTTTGCTTAAATGACGCTTAAAGTTATCTAACATTATCTTTAAATAACTGTTGCTATGAAATACTGATTTCCCAGTGATGTCAAATGAAATAATAATTTCTCAGCCCAGCTTGCATCAGTGTCTCCTGAAGGGCCTGAAACAAAACAGATGTTCCCAAACCCCAATACCAAAAAACTTGCTACAGGTGATTTTGCTCTGCAACATTTCAGCTATATGTAAAGATTAGTACAGGAATCCCATTTTATCCACGGTTTTGCTTTTCACAGTGTCAGTTACACATGGTCTACAATAGTCCAAAAATAGCTGAGTACAATACAATAAGGTATTTTGAGAGGGAGACCACATTCATAACTTTTATTACAGTATATTGTTATAATGTTTCTATTCTATTATCAGTTATTGTTGTTAGTCTGTCACTGTGACTAATTTATAGATTAAGTTTTGTCATAGTATGTATGTATAGGAAAATATGTAGTATATATAGGTGTGGTATTATCCAAGGTTTCAGGTATCCACCAAGGGGTCTTGGAATGTATCCTGTATGGACAAGGGGGGACTATTGTATATATTATATGAATGATTAATTTCAGTATTTTTAAGCCTATGTCTGATACTGTCTTATTTTTCTTTTGTTTAGATGTCAGCGGGATCTATATGTTTGACTGATGTTTGTTCAGAACTCATATTGACTAGCTTGCATTATTATAACTTTTAAGAAAGAAATTACATGGAATTCATATTTTTTAGATATCATCTGAGATTTCACCAAAATAGAGTGGATATCTTTAAATACAACTTGAAAATCACAATGAGAGAAACCCCAAGAGTATCTTTAGAGTTTCTCCAATGTGCTATGAGAGTGAAAACCTGACATTACAAAATTGATTAACCTTGCTTTAGAGTAGCGGTGGTAGGCATGATAGGATGACCACAAACTTTCAACAAATAACCCAACTGTGAAGATCCTGGTCTCCGGGGAGTAAGAAATAGTTAAGTTTACTGGAGCAATAGCAGGATGATGAAGTGACAAACTATCTCTGATATATTACCCAACAGAGAGAATACATGTTTCAATGGGAGGTTTCTCATTACAGACAAATGAGATTATAGATCAGTAACAGAGATGTAAATCTATTATTTATTGAAAAACAAAGCCATTGCCTTTCTGAGAGGTAGTGAAAAATAACAATAAAGAAGAGGAGGATGTTATCTTCAAATACTAAGGTTGAGAGTAAACTTAGTAACATTTCTAAATATTTCCATACTATATATGAAATGATGGCTTGCAAGAAACTGTATATCAGGTAATAAGGGTCAGTGATCTCTGAGAGATAGCGATCACATTTCTCAAACCAGTGATAAAAGAAAGATCACAAAAGCAGACAGAGAGAATAGACATGTCACACACAGGGAAATAAAAATAAGAATGGAATGGCCTGGATGCACCATCAGGAAGTCCAATGATAAGCCTGCCCCACCCGCTGCCATTGGCACCTGCCATTCAGGGGCCTAAAAACCAGGGCCACCTGGTTTACTGCCATAGCTGTTGGCACCTAAGCGTGTCATCTGGAAGCTTGGGAATCGGCCCACTCAGCCTGTCACAGCAGGCACCCATGCATGCTGTCTGGGGGTCTGAAGATAGATCCACCCCACCCACCCCCATTGTCGCGGATACCCCATTGTGCCATCTGGATGTGTAAGGATTGCCCCCTGCCCCACCCCTCAGTGCAGCCTGCACTCATGTGCACTGTTAGGCAGTGTGAGAACAAGCCTGTCCTACCTGGCACCACTCCTGCTACTCCCTGTGCATGTTGTCTGGGAACCTGGAGATTGGCTCACATGGCCCGCCACCACCAATGCTTACACACATATTCCAGGGGCCTAGGGACTGACCCACCCCATCTGCCACCACTGGCACCTGTGCATGCCTTCCAGAGGCCTGAGGATGGGCCCAGCCAGCCTGCCACCACTACTGCAAGCAACCACTTGTACACCCTACCTGGGGACCTAGGTACCTGCACATGTCACTTGAGAGCCTGAGGGTTGGCCTGCCACTGCTACTGCCACGGCCAATACCATACATGCTACGTAGGTGCCTGAGGACCTGCCTGCCCACTGCAGCCACTGCTGGCAGCCAACTAAGCCTTCTGAAGGCCCAAAGGTCCGCTCTCCTGGAACCACTACCATCAGTGCCCATGTACACTGCCTAGAGGCCCACAGACAGGCATGCCCAAGGACCAGCCCACCTGGCATCCTAATCCCCAGCAGAGCCTCATCACAGCCTCCACTAAAATTCACAGCCTAAACCACTGAGGAAATCATAGACACCACTGATGCTGAACACAGCCAAGGAAATCATACTGAGACTACACTACTGTGCCAGACCAGAACCAAAGACAAACTGTCCTACACAACCAGCATTATAGATATTTCTACAGAAAAAAAGTCTTTCCTATGAAAGCCAACTCATAAAATTGGAAGAAGTGACTGTTATGCCAAATGCACAGATATCAAAGGTAAGGACAAATGAAGATAAAAAAAGGAAGAAGACATGAGACTTCCAAGGGAACACAATTATTTTCCAGCAACAGCTTCTGAGGAAAAGGAAATTATGAAATATCAGAAAAAGAATCAGAATAAGATACCATTATTATTCTGTTATAATAATAATCTATCTCACTAAAGAAACTCAGTGAGATATAACAGAGATAAATAATACAAAAAATTAAGAAAATAATTTATGATCTGAAAGAAAAATTCAGTAGAGAGATAGATATCATTTAAAAGAACCGAAACTGTAACTAAAGAATTCAACGAGTGAAATTAAAAATAAAATCAAGACCATCAACAATAGAATAGATTGAGCAGAAGGAAAATTTCAGAACCAGAGGATAGATCACTTGAAATAATCCAGTCAGTAAAAAAAAAAAAAAAAAAAAGAATGAAGGGGCCAGGCTTGGTGGCTCATGCCTGTAATCCCAGCACTTTGGAAGGCTGAGGCATATGCATCTCTTGAGCTCAGGAGTTCAAGATCAGTGTGGGCAACATGGCAAGACCCTGTCTCAAGAAAAGAGAAAAGAAAAGAAAAGAAAGATTACATAATATATATGACACCAGAAATCGACCAAATAACCAAGTGTCCTAATTTATGGATATGAAAAAAGGCAAATAAAACTTATTTAATGAAATAATAGCTTTCAAACTTCTCAAAGCTTGCAAGAAATATAGACATCCAAATATGGGAAGCTCAAAGATCCCCAAATAAATTCAACCAAAATGGTCTTCTCCAAGTTACATTATAGTAAAACTGTCAAAAGTCAAAGACAAAGAGAAAATTATAAAAACAGCAAAAGAATCAAGTCATTTAAAATGGAATTCCCATTAGAATAACAGCATATTTCTCAGCAGAAACCATTCAGGCCAGAAGAGAATAAAATGACACTTTCAAAGAGCCAAAAGAAAAAACAAAAATTTCCAGCTAAGATACCAGATCCAGCAAAGCTACCCTTCAAAAATGAAGGAGAAATAAAATCTTTCGAAAGCAAAAATGGAGAGAATTCATCACCACTAAGCCAGCCCTACAAGAAATGCTTAACAGAGTCCTATATCTGGAAGGAAAGGGACAATAGCTGCCATCATGAAAACACACCAAAGTACAAACAAAGTATAAAACTCACTAGTAGAGCAGACACACAAATGAGAAAACAAGAGCCAAATGTTACAACTACAGAAAACTACCAAACTGCATGATAAACAATAGAGGATAAAGGAACAAAAGATATACAACAACAACAACAACAACAAAGAAAACAAGAAAACAATTAACAAAATGACAGGAATAAGTCCTCACCTATCAATAGTAACCTGGAATGTAAACAAACTAAATTCTTACTTAAAAGATATAATCTGGATAAATTGATAAAAACACATACCACAACTATATGCTGCCTACAAGAAACTCATTTCACCTGAAACACATATAAACTCAAAGTGAAAAGACAGAAAAAGATATGCAGGCAAATAGAAACCAAAAGTGAAAAGAAGTAGCTTTTTTTATTATCAAGTAAAACAAACTTTACATGAAAAGCTATAAAAAAGAGACAAAGAAGGCCATTATATAATGATTAAGGGATCAATTCTGCAAGGGGACATAACAATTCCAAATATATATGCATCCAGATATATAAAGCAAATATTATTATCTCTAAAGGAAGAGACAGACTCTAACACAATAATAGTTGGCAAGTTCAACACCGCTATCTCAGTATTGGACAGATCGGCTAGACAGAAAACCAACAAAATAAACATTGGATTTAAACTTCACTTTTACAGCAAATGAACTTAATGAACATTTACATGGCCAGAGCATCATATCCAATAGCTACAGAATACACACTCTTCTTGTCAGCACATGGAATATTCTCCATGATAGACCATATGTTAGGCTACAGAACATGTCTTGACAAATTTTAAAAAATTGAAAGCATATCAGGTATCTTCCAGAACACAATGAAATAAAACTAAAAATGCAGTAAGGAGAGAAACTTTGGAAATTTTACAAATATATGGAAATTAAACGACATGCTCCTGAATGACCACTGAGTCAATGAAAAAATTAAGAAAATTTTTAAAAAACTACTTGAAGCAAATGAAATAGAAACATGACATACCAAAACCCATGAGATACAGTAGTGCTAAGAAGGAAGTTTATAGCACTAAACACCTACATCAGAAATGTAGAAAGATTTCAAATAAACAACCTAATGACACACCTCAAAGAACTAGAAAATCAAGAAAAAGCCAAACCTAAAACTAGTAGAAAGAAACAAACAATAAAGATCAGAGAAAAACTAAACAAAATAGGCACTAAAAAAAAAAATTACAAAAGATCAATGAAATGAAAAGTTGGCTTTTTGAAAAGAAAAACAAAATTGATAAACTACTAGTTAGAATGACTAAGAAAAAAAGGAGGGAAACCCAAATAAATAAAATCAGAAATAAAAATGAGACATTTTAACTGATGCCACAGAACTCTGATGGATCGTCAGAGACTATTATGAACAATCATACACTAACAATTTGAAAAGCCTAGAAGAAATGGATAAATTCCTAAGCACATACAACCAACAAGATTGAACTAGAAAGAAATAGAAATCCTAAACAGACCAGTAACAAGTAATGAGACTGAATCAGAAATCTCCCAACAAAGAAAATCCTAGGACCAGATAGCATTACCGTTGAATTTCACCAAACTTTTAAAGAAGAACTAACACCAATTCTCAAACTATTCCCAAAAATTGAAGAGGAGGGAATTCTTCCTAGTTCGTTCTACCAGGACAGCATTGCCCTGATACCACAACCAAACAGGACACAACAACAACAATAACAACAAAAAACTATACACTGATATTCCTAATACGAAAATCCCTAATAAAATATTAGCAAAGTCAATCTAATAACACATCTAAAAAATAACAGGCCATGATCAAGTGTGATTTATCCCACAGATGCAAGGATGGTTCCAACATATAAAAATAAAAAAAAAATACATCGATAGAAGAACAAAAACCACATGATCATCTCAATAGTTGCAGAAAAGGCATTTGATAAAATACAACATCCTTCTGAACAAATTAGGCATAGAAGCAATACACCTCAACATAATAAAGGCCACGTATGACAAACCCACAGCTAACATCATAGTGAGTGGGGAAAAGCAGAAAGCCTTTCCTCTAAGAGCTGAAATAAGACAAAGGTGTTTGCTTTCACTGCTCTTGTTTAACATAGTATTGGAGGTCCAAGCCAGAGCAAAAGGGCAAGAAAAAGAAATAAAAGACACCGAAATTGGAAAAAAGGAAGTCAAATTGCCCTGTTTGCAGATAACAGGATCTTATATAGAAAAAAATCTAAAGACTCTACCAGAAAACTTTTAGACTTGATAAACAAATTCAGTAAAGTTACAGGATACCAAATCAACATGCAAAAATCAGTACCATTTCTATACACCACAGCAAACTAGCTGGAAAGAAATCAAGAAAGTAATCCTGTTTACAATAGCTACAAAAAAAAACCCTAAGAATAAATTTAGCCAAGAAGGTGAAAGAGGAAAATTGGAACAAAGAAGAAATGTGAAAAATAGAAAACATACAGCAAGATGATAGATCTAAATCTAATCATAGCAATAATCACATTAAATAGAAATACTCCCAATTAAATGCCAAAGAATTTCAGCTTGGATAAAAAAGTAAGAGCCAGTTATGTGGTAACTTCAATAAATACACTTCAAATATAAAGACACAAATAGGTTAAAAGCAAATGAGTGGAACATGGTATGTCATTCTAATAAAAAGGACAATAAAAAAGAGTCGAAGTGCCTATCTGTGTGAATAACAAAGCAGATTTCAGGCCAAAGAATATTCTCAATGATAAAGGTGATCATTTCATAATTATAAAGAAGTCAATTCATTAAGAGAACATAATAATCTAAATGTTCATTCCCCTAATTACAGAACTTTAAAATCCACTAAACAAAACCCAACAGAATTTTTAAAAGATAATAGGAAAATCCATAATTCCATCAGAGGCTTTGTTAGTCCTCCCTCAGTAATTAACAGGACAAGTAGAGAGGACAAGCAGAGAGAACAGCAAGGATACAGAAGATTTGAACAATGGTATGAAGCAACTTGATCTAAATGACATTTCTAGACTCTCTGCAACAATAGCAAAATATACACCTTTGCAAGTGGGAGGCTGAGGCGGGTGGATCACGAGGTCAGGAGTTCAAGACCAGCCTGGCCAACATGGTAAAACCTCGTCTCTACTAAAAATACAAAAATTAGCCAGGTGTGGTGGCGAGTGCCTGTAATCTCAGCTACTCAGGAGACTGAGGTAGATGATTGCTTGAACCCGGGAGATAGAGGTTGCAGTGAGCTTAGACCATGCCAGTGCATTCCAGCCTGGGCGACAGAGTGAGACTCCCTCTCAAAATAAAAAGGAAAAAGAAAAAAAGAAAAAAAAATCTCAAAAAGGAACAACAAATTAAACGTAAAGGAAGTGGAAGAAAGGAAATAATAAAGATCAAGGTACATATTGATAACTTAGAAAGCAAAAAAATACCAGAGAAAGATAATAACAATAAAGCTGATTTTGAGAGAAGATAACTAAAATCGATACTCCACCAGACTGATTAAGAAAAAGAGAGAGAAGACACAAATAAACATAAATAGCCAACATCACGAATGAGTCAGGTGATATCATTGCAGATTCTATAATTATTAAATAAATAATAAATATTATAAATAATGTTAGGTCAATTAACTCAACAAATTAGATGACATCAACACAATTCTTGAAAGACACAAACTACCCAAGGTTACTCAAGAATAAACAACCTGCATATCCTATATCAGTCAAATAAATAAAGTTTATGGTTAAAAACTTTCCAAACACAAAATAATAGGCCCAGTCATCTACACTAGTGAATTCTACCAAACATTCAACAAAGAAATAATACATAAATTCTTAAAGAGAAGGAGTTGTTTCCCATCTCCTTCTGTGAGGTCTGCATTATTATGAAACCAAAATCAGATAAAGATACTTCATGAAAACAAAACTACTAACTGGTATCCCTCATGAACACAGATGTAAAAAAATTTTTATCAAAATGTCAGCAAATCCAATCCAACAAGATACATAAGGAAAAATGCATCATGAGTTTTATCTCAGAAATGTATTAATGTATAGTTGTTTTAACATCTGGAATCAATCAGTGCAATTTATATTATACATAAAAATGAAAAAAAAAACATATGATCATAGGATCATTTCATTAGACATTAAAACAGCCTTTGGCTAAATCTAAAACCAATTCCTGAAAAAAAACTTGAAGCGGTGTAGACATAGAAAGAAACTTTCTCAATCTGATAATGAGCATCTATGAAAAATCTAAAGCTAACATAATACTAAATGGTAACAGACTGAATTCTACCCTCTCCTACCCCCAAAATCAGGAAAAAGACAAAGACGTCCATGCATAACTTCTCGGCATTTTACTGGAGGTTCCAGCCACTGAATCTGGGAAATGTAAACTAATGCGTAGGGACTTTAAGCGGATCAGTAGCTCCCAGGGTTGGAGAGGGGCACAGAGGAAGAACATTCAGGAGAGGTCACAGAGCAGCACCAGGAAACTTGGGATCACTGGATATGGTCATTATATGATTGTGGTGAGGGTTTTACAGTTTCATACGTGTCAAAACTTATCAAACTGTATGCTTTAGGTGAAGTCTATTGTATATTAACTATATCTCAGTGAAGTTGTTATAATAAACATATAAAAATATAACCACAATACTGTTACCATATCTAAAAAGAAATTCATGGCTGGGCGCTGTGGCTCATGCCTGTAATCCAAGCACTTTGGGAGGCAAAGGTGGGCAGATCACTTGGGGTCAGGAGTTCGAGACCAATCTGGTCAACATGGTGAAACCCCATCTTTACTAAAAATGTAAAAATTAGTTGGGTATGGTGGTCGGTGCCTATAATCTCAGCTACTTGGGAGGGTGTGGCAGGAGAATTGCTTGAGCCTGGAAGGTGGAGGTTGAGCCGAGATTGCGCCACTGCACTTCAGCCTAGGTAACAGAGACTCCATCTCAAAAAAAAAAAAAAAAGAAATTTGCAATAATTTCTGAATATCATAGTTGGATACTGTCACTGAATAATCAGTGTGTACATTTCCCTGATTGTCTTAAAAATTTATATTTTTAGAGTTTGTTAATTTGAAATGGGACCTACACAAGGTCCAAAGACAGCAATTGGTTTTGTGTGAAACAAACGAATCAGAACTTCCTGCAGAATCTCGTGAGATATTAATGTCCATTCTTGTTTATTAAGAAATACTGAATAGAAAAGGGCCAAAATCATTTTAGGACATCCATAACTACTGCTACACAGAAAAAAAAATCCAATCTGGAATATGACAATCTGCCCTGACCTATTTGTCTAAATTTCTCCATTGCATTAGTTTGCTTATTGGATTCTCCAGAACACGATGTGTGACTGTTTTCAAACCATTTTGACATGTATTTATTGAGTGCCTCACAGGTATTATGCTAACTAGTGTGGGGACACAAAGATAAACAAGACAATCCCTATCCCCAAGTCCTTCACACATTAGAAAGTGGTAGGGGGGAAGTAAATTAATGACTAGAATGAAAGATTGAAAATGATCACACAAAGTAAGAATTACAAAGTGCTCTGGGAACAGAAAGAAGCAAAGGATTACCACTCATTGGAAAAACAAGGAAAGAACTAAGGAATGACAGAACATTAGAACTCACTCTTGAGGCACAGATCTAATTTGGAATGAGGTAGACAGCGAAAAATATTTCAGATAAAGGGGAAAGTATGTACGTATAAATGTGAAAAGGCATTTTCAGGGATTTGTGAAAAATCTTGTGGAATTCTATAAAGTACAGGGACATGGATATTAGGGCCAAGGCTACACAGGTGGCTTACAGCCAAATTATGGGGTGCCTTGAACAAAATTCTGAATTTTGACTTTGCTCCACAGACAATGTGGTATTACTGATGGCTTCAATGAGTGAATGTATGAATCCTGTCTTTCAAGAACTTTCTCTTGTGGTAGGTACGTATATGCAGAAGGGTGAAAACTAGAGGCCAGAAGACTCCCTGGATGTGATACATAAGCCTGAGATGTCACAGGGCTGAGGCAATGGTAGGGCAGAAAGAGAGAGAAATGGTGAAATTCCTGGCTAAACTAAATGGTTAAATTTCAGGGGGGGGGGAAGACTTAAAAACAAAACTCAGGAAAATTTCGATTTAAAAATATCAAAGAAAAAATTAAAAATTATAATTTCTTATCAGTAACACTGACATTCAGACAAATCAATTTCACTTGAATAAAAATACATGAATTATTTTTATTACATTTACAGATGATCAGGTTTTTTAACATAATGTACTACCGAGCATACTGTCACTTAGAAGGAGGTGACATTCCAACACATTGCAGATTATTGTCAGCCCAAAAGATGTGATATATGTTGTGATCTCTTTTATGAATAATGTGCAGTTTATTTTTATGCAACAGCACACCACATGTTTTGGTTGTTAACAGATGGCAAACTCTTTTTACCATGGTTTTAAACTTGCACACTGGGAATGAAAACTATTTATACAGTAAACACTTTAGCAGATCCTATCTTTGGACAAGTTTAATTAAAGAATGAGAGACCAATTGCACAATCAAGCAGACTCAGGGGAGGAAGCAGGAACTTGCTTCTTTGCTGAATACATTATTTTTTCCCAGCAATTTAAAGCATACATGGAAATTAATGGCACTATTGAATTTTATAATAAATCCCTTAAGCATTTAGCTTTTTTTGTTAGCTGTCTCCAAACTCAGTGTTAATAAAGCTGTAACACCCAAGGTAGAAGGAAAGCATAACTTACTCTTTAATGAGATGCCACTACAAGCATTCCTCAAATAGCTTTCCAATATTCTCATACCTTATTCAACTTGTAGATTTTCATTTTTCACATATAAACACCTCCTAGAAAAACATCCCTGAAGAACCACCACCCTTCTCTTGCACTTAAAGACACTGGAATGTCATGTGGATAAAGTGTATCACAGTCATTAAGAGCCTCTTAGAAAAGGAACATACACAAGAAATATCACATTACTCTTCTATTGCATTTGGACTTAGGGATAACATGCATTTTATACAAAATGATCATTGGAGGGAAAGTAATGATAAGAGTTGCTCGTATCTGTATAGCATGACATCAGTGACAAAGCCAAATGGCCATCTGACCTGCACGAAAAATGCAGGAGTGCAAGTAGAATTATCTCCATGTTTTACACATGGGGAAAAAAGCTCAGAGAGGCCAGGAGACTTGTTCAAGATGAAACAGCAAATAAGAATTAGTAAAGCTGATTAAAACTCCTAGTCAAGAACCCTTTCTACTGTACTGCAAGAATTTTCTAGAATTAAATAAGTGATTTCACACTAGTAGGAGAAATTCATACGGCTATAAGGAAAATACTCACTGATCAAATGATAATAATGGCTACTCAAAAGCTGAAGCAGGCAAAAGAATAGGGCTCACAAGAGCCTTGACCTCCAACACCACATTCAGTCACACACTTTAATCTAAAAACAAAACAGATCAAACCCCAAACTCAGACTGACCAAGAATGGAAACCTCTTGTGTATTTCCATGACACTAGTACCAATGCACTAAGTGTGTTTGATACTATTAATCTAAAAGGCAATTTAAAATATTCCTCGTTTTTCTTTCTAGCAAGTCTCTTCACTTGTATTTCATAATCACAGAGAAATACTCCAGTAAGAGCATTGTCAAGCTATTATCATACTTCTCAGGGGGTAAAAGACAATCCGCCTTTGGCCTCCTTCCTCAGAAGGCACAGAGGTATGCAATTAATGGCGCAACAACACATACCCTGCTGGGTCCTATACTGCTTGACTCTTAGGACTGTCTGGAAGTGCCATGAAAAAATATACTGCAGAGAATGCACACGTATGCTCACAGCAGCAGTTAAAAAGCAAAGATACAGTATGAATCAAAGTGACAAGGCCCAGAAATTAAATGCTCACCCAAGTTCATTGGTTTTATGTTGAAGCTATAATTTGCAATTAATGCTACTTCCACCCTATGACTAGCTGAATGACATTAGTAATAACATCACTAATATGATGATATAAATGCACAAAGAAGTCAGTGATCCTTGGGGGAGAGGAGCCAAATTTCAATGAAGCATAAAAATCAAGGTTATTACCTGAAACATAACTTTATCAAACCTTGACTTTTATGTAAAGGGTATCAGTTAAAGGCATCACACTGTATAAATAGATTTTATTCACTTTTATTTCAAGTTTAAAGTGTGCTTCACACAACTTTAATCAAGTTGATATTTTAATTGTGGTAGCTGGCCCACCCCAAAGCCTTCAGATAAATAATATATACATATAATCGTAGATTAGGTTTTAATTAAATCCGTTGCTTTAATTTCATGAAATTATTATGAAACAGGAATGGGACAAAGAGGAGAAGGCATCATCAATGTACTGATACAGCAAAAGAGTAAAAGTCATTAGATATTAGAAAAAAATGAACTATGATAATTTTCCCAAAAAGTAGTGGTATCAAGGATTTTTAAGACAAGACTCTAATCTAATCGATATAGAGCGCATAGCCCATGATACCCGAGTAAGTACTGCTCTTGGAGTACTGCTGGGCTTGCTGTGAGCAGAAACACCTGTGATATTTTTTCCACATCAACTTATCACACTTCAGTATCTGAGTTCACAGGGCTCTTGCATGGGTGCAACCCTCACCCACTATTTGAGGACCAGCTCAAATGTCACCGCTCCATGAAGACTCCGGTTGCTTTCCATCTCCTGCCAGCAGTGTGTCATTTCCTCCTGGTGTTCCCACAGCATTTCGTTCATAGTCTCTACCTCTTTACATTGTAGAGTACTACTTGCTTTGCTTTCAGAGGGCTCCACAGAGCATAGCACATAAAAGGAGCCCAAATATTTTGCAAATTAATACATCATCCTTCTTAGCTAGAAGCTGTTATCTTCTTTATTCAGTTCCCCCTTCCATTCTTTAAGAAGGATCAACATGTCAAGGGATGGCTGAAGTCCCAGGACATGGTGCAAGCTGCCTGGCCTTCACCAGACACAAATGAATCCCCTGTAAATGAAAGTGTGTCGGAATATATATAATTCTTTCTCCTACTCCGTTCATCCATGCACGCTGACTTTTAAAAATGAACCCAAAGGCAAAAATCAGTGTTCTCTGATTCTACCATGACCAACTCAACAAACGTATTTATAGTTTGAAATGAGTTTAGAATTCACAACATAAATTGCTATATATTCACCTTAAGTGGTTAGCATATCTAGTAGTAAATAATTTAGGAGAGGAACCATGGAAGAAGTACCGTTATGCCCTCAGTAATGTTTTCTTATTACTTTAATAATAAGAGTGAAAGGAAAAAACAACAACATTCTTTCTGGCATGAGAGACCCATGACTGGGTCTTGGGAATGTCCCAGGAAATGCTGAGTACCTTCTGAGTACAAAGCACAGCTAAGTCCCTTCGCAGAAAGTGAACCAATGAAGTGGAATGCATCTGCCATTTATTATTAGGGTTATGTTTTTCCTCAAACATCTTCATCCTATATAGCAATATTTCTTCAGTAAATGACATGTCCCCACATACATGATGAGGATTTAATTAGTTGCCTCAAACAGTTAAGCAGCAAAAATCTCAAAGAGGATAGTGTCTGCCCTCAGCTGCTCAAATGAGGGTGGAGAATGAGGACAGCAATAGGGAGGAGGATGGGGGACTTGAGCCAATGGTCAAGCGGGTCTCTCCAGTCCAAGGTCAGAGGCAGTTGCTGTCTTTCCCAGGCAACACATTTGCAGCACTGGGAAAGGCTCACCTTTCTTCCAGCACTTGCTGGCATCAATGCAGTAGTAACTGATGGCATCAGAAAAAGCTAGACCTTTGAAAATATCATTGATAAAAATCTTGTCCTTTCATATCTGAAGTTTGAGCACATGTAGTGGCAACTGAGAATTTGTTAAAATTAGTCTTTTAGTCCTGATTCAAATTTGCACGGTTTGGTAAAGGAATGGAGCTGAGTGAGGTGAGAGTCTGCCGACGAGACAGAACGTGGGCCATGAGATGAAAAGGGTCTACGCCAGAATTCAGGCTGGAACAGCTGCCTCGACTGTCAAGCCCGGTATTCTGTCCACACCATGAGAAGGAAGTAAGGTTTCCTCAGCTCCTCAGTACAGCTAGGTTTGCTTACCATTTGTGGCTCATATGGTTATCTTTAAAATAGCTGCTTAATAAACTTACATTTTTTTTTTCATACTACAGGTTCAGCTTTTCTCAAACAATCCTTTGGTTGGCATTATATTTTATTTAAAAACCCCTTCAAATGGGATTCAAATATTGTCAAAAAATGATTTCTGAATCAGGTGATGCCAATAACAATTTTTAGTTAAGATGGGCCTGGTACACAGACCAGACTGACTAGGTCAGCAGCGCATGTTAACGAACACTTCTCAGCCATGACTACACATGAGAATTATCGCACCTAGAGCAATGAAATCAGAATAGTTGAGGGTGGGACCCAGGGCACTGTCTGAACTCTGCTCCATGTGATTCTAATGTGCTTTCTTCTTCCTCTTCATCCACTGGGATCCATCCTGCAGTCCTTTGATGTCACTGTGCCTGGCCAGCAGTGACACAGAACTGGGTGAGACTAGCAGGCAGGTAGGGGTGGGAAATGCTATGGTATACAGTGTGCCTAAGGAGAACCTAGTTTTGTTTGGGTGCATTACTGGTTTCAATAGCAGTTAATGATCTACATATTAGCTTCAGGTGTTCCAGATGGAGGGCGAGGAGGAAAAGGGAAGGTTGGATAAAAGCATTATGGCAGGTGATACACCACGAGTGCGGCTGCTCTCCTGGCACTGAGCTCATGCCCTGCTACCTTCATCCTGGACCAGCTCCTAACGACGTGGCAGGGCTAGCGACGGGGCTCTCTGTGCTATTCCAGTACTTCTGAGGATCCAATGCTACCCCTCCACGTGGAAATCCTGCTTTCTGTCAGCGAACATCCTCTGCTGGCAGCTTTACTTGTGGTCTGTTCCAGAATCCCTGTGAGGCTGGGTTTCTCCATATTTCTGAGATAGATTTGCCTGCTGCCTCCTGCATGGCCTCCAGACACTGCCTGTAGGAGATGCCTAATCTTCGTTCCACGCTCACCCACCTCTCTGTCACTGCTGACCAGGCATGGTAGCAGCAAAGGACTGTGGGATGGATCCTAGTGGATGAAGAGGAAGAAGAAAGAGCATTGCAGCAAAGAGGAAAGGCATGACTGACATTCATGGTATTAAGGAAAGGTGGTAGACTGGCTTCCCAGGCAGGATGTAATAAAATCACTCAAAATAAAACAGAATTTGATTTATTTTCACCATTACTAATATTTTCCTATTGTCAATATATATTTGATTTTTAAGTGAAAAAAGATAAAAAATATGGCAGGAACTACCGCTCTAAATGCCACTGGACCTACCATTATATTAGAAGAATGAAAAGTGCTATAGGGAAGAGGTCTACAGGGCTCACACTAAGGTAATTTTCAGTAATGCATTTTTCAAACTAAGGTACTCACCAATTTGAAGTTTAAATAAATGAATATATTCAACAACTCACAGCACTGTCTTTTTATGGCACATTTTTTGAAAGCTTAATTTTAAGTGAATTTAGGCAGATGTGGTTAAAGTTAATCTTTAATTTGCCTCAGTATGCAAATAGACAATGTGTTCATAAACAATGAAGTGGATTGCTTGATTTGAAGGAGAGTCATATCTTCCATCATTAAAAAAAATTACAATCCTAACAATCATTTTAAAACATACCAATACCTGATTTTTTTTTCCTTAAGAAACATATTTTACTTTCCTGCTCACATTGTCACAAGCATTACATAAATTAGCTTTGTAAAATGTGGAGTGCTCCATGGGCAGCAGTAGAATGGGATTTTAATGATAATGAGGAATTTGCTATTATTGTCCTGTGGTGTGTTTGACTGAAGATGCACTCTGGTGAAAACAGGTGTCCTAAATTATCACATGTACTACACTATGGTTAGAAATCATGAAATGAAAAATAAAAACAAAGAGAATGTGTATTTCAACACAGCTAAAAAGCTCTACTATATTTGCTAAGACTGATGATATATGCTGAGCTTATTTCAATCACTAAAATTGCCATAATTAAACTTCTCTCTAAATCAGGCTTGTATGAGAGTCAGAAATCTTGTATAATTAACTTATCTGTGGAAGTAATCAGACAATAACTGCTGGTATATTTTAGGAACCACTAAAACTACTGTAGCTGTTGAATGTAATGACTATAACAAATCTTTAAGAGCAGTTATCTCATAACCACTTTTCACAGCTGCAAGGGTGGACGGGAGACAGTTTTTTCAAAGCTTTTCCTTCAGTTGGTTTAATTGTGGTATTGCTACATTGCTCTTCTACAACATGGAAAAATTACTAGGCCTAGTGGTTAGCTGGAGCTGAACCACCACCTGTGCTGCAACATCTAGGCAGGTTGTTGTCAATGAGGAATACCTAGTGTTTCAGGACTGCTAAAGACAAGGCTAAAGCTTCTCCAGTGGGCAACAAAAAGACAAAGACAGCTCTAACTAGGCTAACCATGCACTAACTAAGTTCAAGACAGTGATGGCTTGATCAAGCCCATGTGCATCAGTGGAACGGACCCTCAGAGACTGAATGATTGCAACTTCATGACAGGTGTCTTCGCAGCCAGGCACTACAGTTCTCATCTCAATAAGATGGATGAATAAATTTTTAAAGGAAAGGACCACACTTCATACTTCCCAAGCTCACAAGCCAAAGCCATCCCTCGATTACTTACTTTCCACCTTCATGGATAGCCCCAGGGAATCTGGTGAAAAAGCTAGCAGAAACTTGAGGGGGATGGATTAGCTATAATGACTTCAAAAGCAAATCATCCCCAACTTCAGCACCTTACAACAGCCATAAACATTTATTCTATTTCGCAAGTTTTTTGCTATATGGACACAGCTTCTTTTATACCCTCATAATATAGCAGCTGGTTTCCTCCAGAGTGAGCGATTAAAAGGGATTATCATAAAAGCTGCAACATCTTTTATGAGTTAGCCTTGGAAGTCACACTCTGTCACTTCTGCAATATTCTTTTGGCCACACAGGTCAGCTTTATTCAATAGACAGAAAACTACACAGAGGCATGAATACCAGGAGGCAGGAATCACTGGGGGTTGCCTTCGAGGCTGACTACTATATAAATCTATCCCCAGAAAGAGCAGCTTCTGATGAAATGTACAAGTTTGTTATGTTTTCTTGAGTGCATTTCCCCATACAGGAGATAGAAGTCCTACTGGCTTGAGGTGTAAGAGGGCAGAACTTGGGGTTGGCCAGGCAACTGAAATTTAGATAGTGAATCCCAGAAGCAAGGGAAAATTCCAGAAGCAAGTCTCAAAATCTGAGTATGAATTCTACTCAAATCTTTGGCAAACAAATAAACCCTGGAGGCACAAGACACCTCCAACCTTGCTGACCAGACTTTAAACACAGCAATTAAAAGCTAAAACTCCTGAGCAGAGATATTAGCTGCTTTACACTGTTGGAGAGCCAGATTTTTCAATTTGAGTCCAGCCAAGTTAACTGTCTACTACACACCAACAGTCCTTAGAAAGAACAAAACAAATTCCAAAGTTGATATAACAAATTATATACACCAAAATTACTAGATATGCAAAAACATAGGAATCACCTGACCCAGTTTTCAACCAAAAATTACTAGATAGGCAAAAAAATAGGAATCACCTGACCCAGTCTCAGAAAAAAAAAAAAAAGGAGTCAACTGCAGCTGCCTGCCATTGTGCCCAAATATTGGGTTTATTAGAAAAATACTTCAAATTGTTGATTATAGATAAGTACAAAGAATTAAAGAAAAACAGTATTAATGAGTAAACAGACATGGAATCTTCATAGTGAAATGGAAACTACAAAAAAGAAGCAGTTGGAGATCTAAGTTGGAAAGAACAGCTAAAATGAAAACTTTACTAGATGAGCTCAACACAGATTTGAAATGGCAGAAGAAAGAGTCACTGAACTTGAAGACAGAATAATAGAAATGCAATCCAAGGGGAAAAATGATTAAGAAATGAACAAAGTTTTCTCTTTTTTTTGAGCCGGAGTCTTGCTCTGTCACCTAGGCTTGAGGGCAGTGGTGTGATTTCAGCTCATGGCAACCTCTGCCTTCAGGGCTCAAGTGATCCTCCCACCTCAGCCTCCCAGGTAATTGGGATTACAGGCACACACCACCACCTGGCTAATTTTTGTATTTTTAGTGGAGAAGGGATTTCACCACATTGGCCAGGCTAGTCTTGAACTCCTGACCTCAAGTAATCCACCCACCTCGGCCTCCCAAATTACTGGGATAACAGGCATAAGCCATCGTGCCAGGCCTAAAAATAAACCAAGTTTCATAGACCTGTGGGACATTTTCAAGCAGTCTAATATACATGTCATTATAGTCACGAAAGTAGGGGAGTGAGAAAGAGGATTAAAAAAATGAAGAAATGGAGCTGAAAATGTTTAACTCATAAGATTGATGGGTAAGGCTTAAACAAGAACCCATCTGAAAATAACTTGAAATGTAGCAAATATGTTAGTAAACACTTAAAGTTAATTCATACTTTGACTTTTCTGTTTATAACTCTTCCTGCCCACCATTCAGGCTATTTGCATCTTATAATATCACTATCAGATGAAGGGGCAAGAATGAAAGGGAACGAGGTTAGTCACATTTTTTTTCATACTACAACTATTTAGTCAGCACCCCCTATCTATGGTTAAGTACCACTAGAATAGTGTGATAATTAATTATATTTGTCAACTTGGCTAAGCCATGGTACCCAGATATTTGGTTGAACATGTCTGGATATTGCTGAGAAGGTATTTTTAGGTGAGATTAACATTTAAATCAGTAGACTTTGAGTAAAGCAGATTACTCTCCATAATATGAGTAGGCCTGATGCAATCAGATGAAGGCCTTAAGAAAAAGTCTTATCTCCTTCCAAGGAAAAGCAATTCTGCCTCTAGACTCAAGCTGCAACATCAACTCTTTTCTGCAGATTTTGGACTTGCCAGTTTCTATAATCACATGAGCCAATTCCTTATAATAAACCTCTATCTGTATCTATTTCTATATCTATACACATACACACATCCTATTCATTTTGTTTCTCTGGAGAACTCTATAAACTCTCATTAGTTTAAGGGGAGAAGGGTCGGTCATGGTTCCTATTCTTTATAAGCTTTTTGTCTAGAAATTAAAAGCAAAATTCAAAATATGTGGTAATAAAAAATCTGTAAGCACAAGGCATCTTGGGAACAAAAAGAGAAACACACTCTCTGGTCTGGGGTAGGAGATGGGAGTGCAGTCAGAGAAGGCTTCCTGAAAGATAGAACATCTAAGCTCAGTTTTAATAAATGGAATTGATAAAAGGGAAGTGGAGCGATTAGGAAGAGCATTTTGAACACAGGGAAGCCATAAGCGGGGGCTATCTCCTGAGATGCGTCATGTGCTGCACTAAGAAGTTTATTTTTTATCATCAAAGCAATAGAGAACTTTGTTCAAATATGTTATATACAGTTGTAAGAATCACAAGGAAAACTTCATTGAAGATTTTTTAAGTAAGAAAACTTCTGAATGACACTTGATTATTAACTATGTCTGTTATGTTCTTTATGATCACAGAAAACTAAGAACTATCCATATGAAGTACCAGTTGCACCAAGCTGATTTACTGGCTGTAATACAGCCATCTCCACCTTTTTATAAGTTGCTTTGCAGATGTGATTTCTGTTAGTGTAAATGTGATTTGTTTTCTAGCGCCATCTGGTGTTTTGTTAGGGCACTGATTATGACTTTTTAAAAAAATACATAGAGTACCCAGGAAATCTTTAAATGTTTTAAAGACATGTAAATACTGTTTACACATATTCTTAATTGTAATGAATAATTTAATAAGATATTAAGTATAAGTCTAAATAAAAAAGTTCAGGAAAAGCCTACAATACAAATACAATTTTTTCTAACACCCACCCACCTACGTGCACACATGGATACATACAAGCAAAAACACATTTCCTTTGCTCCTCAAATTTCTTTAAAGGCTCACAAATCCCAACTGATAACTGATCTTTGATAATATACTAAATCAGGAACATATCGCACATTTTTGTGTTCCGTGAATTTGTCAAAGCATCACTTTTCAGGTTAGCGTGAATTCTTTTTTCTTGAGTCAGGATCTTGCTCTGTTGCCCAGACTGGAGTGCAGTGGCGTGATCATAGCTCACTGCAGCATTGATCCTCCTACCTCAGACGCCTGAGTAGCTGGGACTATAGGCGCATGCTACTATGCCTGGCTAAGTGTTGGGTTTTTGTTGTTGTTGTTTGTTGAGACAGTATCTCACTATATTGCCCAGGCTGGTCTCAAACTCCTGGCCTCAAGCGATCCTCCCCTTGCCTTCCAAAGTGCTGAGATTATAGGCATTAGCCACTGTGACTGGCCATAGATCTATATTTGACCTCTTTCACTCCATTATCCCACCCATTATCAAACCCTACTAACTTTATATCCAAATATATGTAGAATTTAACCAGCACTTACCACCTCTACTCTACATTGTAATCCCGGTCATCATCATGTCTTGCCTGGACCACTGCAATAGTCTCCTAATTGGTTTCCCTGCTTCCAGTCTTGCACCCCTATAGCTCGAATGAGCCTTTGAAAACATAATGCAATCATATCCATCTTCTGCCCAGAATCTCCCAATGGCCATCTCACTGGAGATAATACACAAGTTCTTACTTTTTTCTTCGAAGGCCTATGTGATTTGAACCCTTGACTACTCTGGTCTCATGCACTCCTACACTCTCCTCTCACACATTCTTTGCCAACAATCGCCTCCTTGTTAAGCCTCAAGCATGCTAAGCACACATGCCTTAAGGACTATGAAAATGCTCCCCAAGTCTCAGAACTCTTCTCCCAGACAGTGGTGCAGCTCAGGCCCTTGCCTCTTCATATCTCTGCTTAAAAGTCACCATCCAAGAGGCCTATTACACAGCAACACCTCCTGCTCATTCTGTTTTCTTTTCCTGCCTTATATTCCTTTTCACACTTAACACTGCCTGTTATATTTTAATTTTTTTAAAACTACATATCTAGCCCACTCTCTTCCCTATACACACTGAAATGCAAGTACAATGAGAGCTGTGACTGTTTTATTGACTGTTTCAGGCCCAGTGCCTAAAACAGAGCCTGGACATCGTAAGTACTCACTATGTACTCAATAAATGGATGAACGCAAATGACTGTTTGAATTTGACATCTAACAAGCCATTTTTGTATTGAATTATTTTGTGGTTCACACATTTTGTGACCGTGGCTATGGAATATGTGGGAAAAGATGACATCCAGTGGGGAGAAACTGATATCGCAATTTTATCTAAAACATAAAAACAGTCTGATTTGACTTTTAAGTAACAGATGTCTGCAAATGAGGGCCTATTTTGCCTTAAAACATTTCAATTTCTGTTATTATGAAACTAAAGTCTGATGAGTGAAGGACATTCCATTTTTTTACTACATATTCCAGATACGTAATGTTTCCCTTTCCCTTTTCCCTACCATATAACAGCACCATATGAATCGATTCGGTAAAAAATACATGGAATTTACACAGCTCACAATTTGCTCCAACAGATTTTTAATAAATCTGTGATAACACTGATTCATTATTTATTTTAATTCTGTCTATTCCTGCATTTCCCCCTTAATAAAATACTTTAGTTACAAACATATTTTGGTTGGTACTGATCTAAAGTGCTAATTTTAAATGGGGGGAGAGTGACAAACCAGTCAACAGAAGCTGTTGCAATGATTCTCCTTGCAGGTTCCAGAGGTCCCAGCCCCTACACTCCCCTGGCAAACCCCCTTTAGGATCAGAGTCCCTGGAGGTCAGACCTGTGCACCAAGGATACCTGGCAGTGCAGGGGAAGGTATGGGCTGCTAAGGCTGGAATGGGAGGTCTGGAGCATGAGGGGCAGAGATGTGAGGAGCTCACAACTGCAACCATCCTGTGAGCAGCAGATTTGGGGAGGGTTTGCAAGTGTTCCTGTTTTTCTGCAACAAGCCATGCCCACCATTCGGACTCCCTGTCCCTCCCTTTGTAAGAATGCATTACAGTGGACCTCCCAGAAGCAAACCAGTCAATGTGTAAATGAGAAAGGGCTCTGTTTGGTACAGAGATGTGCATGGGCTGGGTACAGTGTCCACAGCATGAAAAAAATGTCCAGACTTCCACCATGGTCTAGTCTTTGACTTTCTCTAACTGTATCTTATACACTCTAGGCTTGTTCAGATGCTCCAGCTTCTTGGGCCCTTCTCTCCTGTCTCAGGACTTTTGCACAAACTGTTCCTCTGCTCAGAGTGCTTAGGTTTCCCTAATCTCCTGGGACGCCTTCTTCCCTGACTCACAGCCCCTTCTGCCTACGGCATGCTCTCCTGCTTTGTTTCCTCAGAACTCTTACCACAATTTCAGTCTGTGTGTGTACTGCTGGTCTCCCTATTGGGATGTGAGCTCCCTGAAACAGGAACCTGGTCTGTCTTGCTCTCACCTGCAACCACTTGTCTAGAACAACACCTGGCATGTAGTTGGCACCAAATATTTAAGGGGATGGAGTGTGTTTTGAGGGGCAAAGATCAGGAGTCAGTTTTAGACTTGTTAAGTTTGAAGTGATTATTACACATCCAACACATTGAAGTTATCAGGCAGACACCATGTAGACAGCTGGACACACCAGTCTAGAGTGCAGCGAAAAGACCCAGGCTGTGGGTAAATTTGCCAATCTGTGGCATACAGAGGCATTTAAAGCCATGAGATTAGATGAGATCATTAAGGGAGTGCGTGTATATAGGGAAATGCTCTGAGGACTAAGTCTGGGGCACTCCAGTGATTAATGGTCAAGGAGATGAGAAACATCCATCCAAAGAGCCTGAGAAAAGCAAACAGTAGAGAGCAGGAGAAAGACCAAGAGAACGTCATATCCAGCAAGCCATGTGAAGGGAGTGTTTGAAGGACAGGAAGTGATCAAGTCTATCAAAAGCTACTGATTTGCCCCTTCTTGCCTTGTATTTTCTCATTAGCATGTATCACTATCTATTACAGTTATATCCTAAATATATTGGAAGATCCAGGAAGTAAGACAGCAGACAGCTTGTTAGAGTATGATGATCGAGCTAATCTCAGTGATCTATAAAACAGAGTCAGCGAACAGTTTCTGATATTGAGGAGAAAACTTCAGAATTACACAAATTATTTACAAATGCATAACTAAATACTAGAAAGAAACATTTAAGGCCAGGCACAGCAGTTCACACTTGTAATCCCAGTACCTTGGGAGGCCAAGGTGGGAGGATCACGAGGTCAGGAGTTTGAGACCAGCCTGGTCAACACAGTGAAACCCCATCTCTACTAAAAAAATACAAAAATTAGTTGATGTGGTGGCATGCGCCTGTAATCCCAGCTACTCGGGAGGCTGAGGCAGGAGAATTGCTTGAACCGGGGAGGAGGAGGTTGCAGTGAGCCGAGATCATGCCGTTGCACTCCAGTCTGGGTGATAGAGCGAGATGCCATCTTGGAAGGAAAGGAAGGAAGGAAGGAAGGAAGGAAGGAAGGAAGGAAGGAGGGAGGGAGGGAGGGAGGGAGGAAGAAGAAAGAAAGAGAGAGAGAGAGAAAGAAAGAGAGAGAGAGAAAGAAAGAAAGAAAGAGCTAAAAGAAATTTAGGAGTGGGACTTGGGGATATGAAGTAGTAGGGAAGAAGACTGCTGCTATTTATTATAAACCTCAACTTTTAAAACTATATCCTTGTACTACTTTGACAAAAATTAAAATCAACTAGTTAGAAAAACATTTTTATGAACTAGAGGCCTACTTCTCAACTTGTGGGCTGTGAAATTACAGCCAGAGGCCAGCAACTCCACATGCTCACCAAGTGTCATTTGCACACCAAGCAAGGTCTTATGCACCGTATGTACAAGATACATATGTACATACTGCTTTCATCACTACAAATTAAATTAAAAGCATTCCTGAAATTGTAATAATATTCAATCATTAAAGATCATATCATTCAACTGATACTAAAAATAGCCACTATTCTATGATCATCCATATACTTTTTTAACATTAAAAATAGTTCTTCACTCTGAGTAAGTTTAGGAACCCCTGTGAAAGCTGAACTAAAATACTATGGGTTATTAAATTTATGAGACTGCCTTTGTAATAAACATTTGGAAGGCAGAGATAATTCTTTCTACATAGCTATAACTACGTTTCCACGTCTTTCCAACAATTCAGAGTTCCTTGAAAAAGATATCATGTTCTAGGAATCTTTGGATTCCTACACTTAGTACAGTTATTGACATATAACAATAAATAATATTTAATGTATCTTAAGTGCTTTCCCTGTTAGCTATTGCTTTAAGCACTATATGTATATTTTCATTTTATTACTATCATGGAAACACAGCCTTCAGAAGTTGGTACTCTTATGATTCCTACGTTACAGAAGAGAAAACTGAGGCACAAAAGTTAAGTATTTTTCCCAAGGACACATGAGTGTGAATGTCAAAACTAGAATTAGAAGCTATTTAGAATCAGAATTGCAATCTCTTTCTGTGCTTTGGCTCTTAATGTTTATGTAAAATATTAATAAGTGGTCGATGATAAAAACATTGAAATAACAAACCTAGAAGCAAATTCTTCTAATTAGTGACATAAAATAAAATTATGTTATTCTTTGATGGAAAATAAAATCATGTTATTCTTTTCCCCATGTATATTTGACAGTCTCACCTTTTGCTTTTTGTTCTGGATCTTCTGTTGTTCTATTTGTTTCTGAAAATTAAAGACAAAACATAGTAAGTACTATGCAAGTCACCATTCAGTATCTCAAAATATAGGACAATATTTAAATGAATTCAATAAGTATAATCAAAGAAAAATATATTTGATCATACAATTCAATTTTCCTAAATCCTGAATTCATTATAAATGAAGTTCATTAGAAAATATCAAGATTTGGGCATATTTCAATTACTTATACTAAAAGTCACCAAGCACTGACTAGGCACCAGGCTAAGTACTCCTTGTCTATAAGGTAGGGGAGTTGGAGTGGGTGATATGCATCAACTCCAGGTGTCTCTAAGGTTCAAAGATATGTGGGTGGGGAGAAGCCATCATTAAAGCTTGTTCAATGTTGTTATTGTCTCTTAAAACCAGAAAACAACTTGAATAATTGATATCATGTGCTTTAAAGGAATGCAGCATGTCACACTGCTTGGAATATTAGTCTGCTACTCTAAGGACTTCACATATACACAGATGATCCATTGGGGGAGCTTGTGCTGACGCCCAGGTGAGAAGCCAGAGATGAACCCAAGACCCCACCTGTGTCAGATGCACTAAGTAAATCACAGTCAGTGTCTCTCCCACAAATAGAATTACCTAGGACAGTGACACCCACCAAGACCTAGACTAGCCAAAGAACATCCACCCCTCACAAGGAAAACAACAGCATATGAGCTGACCATGTGTTTTTAACCTCATTTGTGCACCTATAACTTCACATCAGGATGAGTGTACAAATTAGGATCTAGTTAATTTTCAAGGTAATCAGTTGATTACAGCCCTAGTAGGAACTTATCTGTTCTTTGGGTATTTCTAGGAACACGGGCGTATGCATATGGGTTGGAGTGGGAACAAGGCAGAGTCTGGGAGACTGATAAAAAATCAGACTCTGTCCTCTCCCACAGAAGCTGCTTGAGGATGTCAGTGAGATCAGGGATGCAGTCAAGTGAACATTGACACGGATCACTCAATTTGTTGGTATGGAGTTTCCCACATTCATTCATATAAAACATTTCAATTTGGGGAGATGAAAAGTAAATCTGAGGCTGGTTTTAATGCAGGGAAGGGTTTTTCATAAGTCAACTCTTGTTCCATAAGAGGAAGAAAGGGGAACTAACTTTGAAATCTAGTGTACCAGGCTAAGTGCTAAGCACATCATTTATGGATTCTCTTGTCTTCTCACACCCTTGGAGAAGGTCTTACCTCCCTCTTTGTGCACAGGAGAAAATAGATGGCTGAGAAATTAGAGTCCCCAAAGTTATCAAGGCCAGCAGTTTACACAATTCCAAAGCATATGTTCTTTCCACTGAACCATTGTGTACCTTTCTTCAAAGAGAAATAAGGGGACAGAGAAGTGCCAGTCTTGACTTTTGCAAAGAGTTGATTTTATAAGGTTGACAGCACATACCTCCTGGGCAGTGCTGCAAGAATAATGCAGGATTTTTTTTTTTTAAAGGACTTGTAGATCTTGGTAGAATGTTCTAGAATTTCTGATCTTTTTAACTATAACCTCTTTATTATAAAGTTAGGTTGCTGAACTAGACCATTCAATACCATTCATTCAGCAAATATTAACTGAGCACCTAATAATGTCTGCCTGGCACCCTTGTAGTCATCGGATATACAGCAATGAAGAAAAGCATAAAAAATCCCAGTCCTGAAGGAGCTCTTTCTACTGGGATCAGCATTACCTGCAGGAACACTGCAACCCTCCATATCCCCCAGTCATTGCATATGGCTAATGTGATTAGAAAAATCAAGCGTAAAATGCAAGTTTCTAACTAGACTAGATAGAACAGGTGGGTGCTGGTCATGAAGGGGAGTTTAGGGCTCTCCACAGATCTTTCCACTCTTGGGAGGGAAATAAGGAAGGAGGAGTGGTTTGAACTGGTCACATTCCAAATAGAAGTGGAAGGTGCTGATCCTGATGTGGGAGGGCCCTGGCCAAGTCTCCCCACGTCCTCTGGACTCACATCCTCCCAGGAACGTGGAGGGTGAGTGTGGTTGGACATATGCCCAGAAACAAGGGCCACCATCTTTCTTCCACTTCCCATGCTGTATCTAAAAGGGGGGTGGCAGTCTGACCTAAAGCCTGACACAGATCATTCCAGGCCCCAGGCCAAAAGCTCTCTTATTCTCATTCTTGTCCTCTTCTGTCCTTCACCTCACATCAACAAGCTGAGTTCTGAGACTCCTTTCGGATATGGAGAAAATACACAGAGAATATGTTTTAGGCTCTATGAGTTTTATTGCTTAAATTTAGCTTAGGTAAAGGAGCTTTCTATGAGATTCAGCTTACCCCAGGAGCATTCTGCAGCGATAATAATGAAGTGCTACTTTGCTTTATTCTCTGTACCTACGCTTCTCTGGAAGATCTCATTTGAATCTCACTGTGCCAAAGAGGAAAATGACTTGAGCCCATATTATATGCAGGCATTGTTCTAAGCACTTAACACAGACTATCCCATTTAAACTTCTCATCATTCATAGGAGGTAGTTATAATTTTACAAATACGGCAACTGAGGCATACAGAGGCTAAGGAATCTTGTCTAGGGTCACAAAACAAACAAAACCAATTTCAGAAGCTATATTCCATAAAATACTACTTTAATCACACTCTATATCCCAGTAATGGGGAATTCATTAACTAAAGGGAGCTATATGCTCAGCCCACCCCTGAAAATTACAAAAGTACAAGCCCACATGTAACTCATAGTTAGTGTTTAAATATTCATATTCAGAAAAGAAAGATATTACACTACTCTTTACCTGTCTTAATGTTACTTTTTTTCTCCTTTAAATATTTTGTCAGAACAATAAACACCTTACTAAAAAGAATAGGATATGATATTTAAATGCAACCACTAAAGCAAATCACTTTTGTGGATTTTGTGGATTCAGATATACTGTACTCGGTCAGGCACGGTGGCTCATGCCTGTAATCCCAGCAGTTTGGGAGGCTGAGGCGGGCAGATCACAAGGTCAAGAGATCGAGACCATCCTGGCCAACATGGTGAAACCCTGTCTCTACTAAAAATACAAAAATTAGCTGGGAGTGGTGGCGCGTGCCTGTAGTCCCAGCTACTTGGGAGGATGAGGCAGGAGAATCGCTTGAACCCAGGAGGTGGAGCTTGCAGTGAGCTGAGATCGCACCACTGCACTCCAGCCTGGCAACAGAGCGAGACTCCATCTCAAAAATAAACAAAAAACAGATATACTGTACTCTATCATGTTCCAGCACTGCGCTAACCTGCTGGCTGAGCAGTTCTTGCTGGACTCAACATACATTCAAAGCGAATTTCCACCCAGGCCTGTGCATCCCTGTGGTAATGAGTGCATTACCACACTGGCGTCGGTTCTCTCCCTGCACCTGGACATGGGACTCTGTTCTATCCCTGAGCGCCCACACTGACCAGTCCTCATGTCACAGCTTTCCAGTCCCCTTCTCTCTCTACTAGCACTTCCTTAGCTCATGCTGTATCACCATCACCTATTACTAGTAAGTTGCCTAACCATCTTCCTACCCATGCTTTGGCCTCCCTCTAATGGCTTCCACCTTGCACCAGCTGCCTGAGAGTTGCTCTGAATACTGCTGTGTCACCTCGGGCCAGCAGGCACCCCACCTCTCTGACCTTGGCTTTGCTCACTTGCAGGCAGGAGTAATACTTATCTGCTGAGAAAACTCAGCTCCCTGACATGTGCGCACAGTACTTAGCTGAGTGGGTGCTTCAATAAAAGTGGGTCTGCTTACCATTAGTGTTCATTTTTGTTTCCTCTGGACATGCTGGAGCTGAAAACAACCTGTTCTAGAAGCCCAGGGACTTCTTCCTTATTTAGTTCTCCTTTTCTGTCCAGAGAATGAAGACTGGAAATGGAAAAGAGAACTTTCCATGCCCATTTCTGCCCTTCCATCCTCTCACGATGAAATTAATATCCTCCCAATATGAAGTCATGTATAAGGTGGGGCAGTAGTTCTATTTTCAGTCTTTTGAGAAACCTAATTTACACTCCTGCTAACAGTACATGAGGGTTCCCCTTTCTCCACATGCTCACCAGCATTCATTACTGCCTGTCTTTTGATAAAAGCCAGTTTAACTCAGGTGAGACGATATCTCAGTGTAGTTTTGATTTGCATTTCTGATGATCAAGGATGTAGAGCACCTTTTTGTATACGTGTTTGCCATTTTTATGTCTTCTTTTGAGAATTCAGATCTCTTGCCCATTTTAAAAATCAGGTTATTAGATTTTTCCCTATGGAGTTGTCTGAGCTCCTTATATATTCTCATTGTTAATCCCTTGACAGATGGGTAGTCTGCAAATACTTTGATGTATTCTGTGGGTTATCACTTCACTTTGTTGTTTCCTTTGCTGTGCAGAATCTTTGTAACTTAATGGGATTCCATTTTTCCGTTTTTGCTTTGGTTGCCTGTGCTTTTGGGGTATTACTCAAGAAATCATTGCCTAGACCGATGGCCTGGGCAGTTTCCCCATTGTTTTCTCTTAGCAATCCCACTGCTAGGTATATATCCAAAACAAAAGAAATCAGCATATTGAAGAAATATCTGCACTCCCATGTTTATAGCGGCACTATTTACAATAGCCAAGCTTTGGAATCAACTTAAAGGTCTGTCAACAGATGAATGAAGAAAATGTGTGTACACATATAATGGAGTACTATTCAGCCATAAAAAAGAACGGGATCCTGTCATTTGAAACAACATGGATGGAACTGGAGGTCATTACGTTAGGTGAAATAAGCCAGACACAGAAATACAAACATCATATGTTCTCACTAATTTGTGGGTGCTAAAAATTAAAACAATTGAACTCAAGGAGGTGGAGAGTAGAAGGATGGTTACCAGAGGATGGGAAGGGTAGCTGGGGGAGAGGGGAGCAGGAGGTGAAGATGGTTAATGGGTACAAAAATATAGTTATATACAATGAATAAGATCTAATATTTGATAGCACAACAGGGTTACTATAGCCAACAATAATTTATTGTACATTTTCTATGCCTGTATTGAAATATCTCATATAGTCAAATTTATACATCTACTATATACTTATAAAAATTAAAAAACTTGGGGGAAAAAGGTGCAGCAGGCTATCCAGGGAATAATCAAAACTTCTAGGTGCAGGGCAAAATCTACAAAGGATGGATGCAGGGGCTATTTAATTTTAATCTTGCCTCCTGGCAATGTAGCATGATAGTAAATGTAAAATAAGCATTATCTGTTAGAAATACGTTAACTGGCTGAAGGTATTCCTTTGTGATTTTAGTAATCAAAAATGCTATAATCTTCTAAAATACCAGTAAGGATAAAATGAACTGATTTTATTATGTAACAAATTAAAAATATCTTATACTTCAAAAATAATGACAATATAGAGAATTCTTCTGTATTTTATTGCACTCAACATTTAATAGAAGACATTTACATTATTTTTAGAAAATCCATTGATGTTGCACAATGGCACATATTTGTAAAGACAAGGCTCATTAATTCAGATATTTGGAATTAAAAAGTATTTAAAGTTAACCACAGCATAATGAATCCTCAACGTCCAGAGTTCTATAAAAATCCAGTAAAACTTATTTTACTCGTTCATCAGTTTTATGTCACTTAGTTTTCCTAAAAAAATATGGCTTTATAAAAAGTAGCATTCTATAATTCACAAAATGAAGAGCTTTATTATAATTTGAGTATCACCTCTGTATCATCCATATCACAGCTTTAGAAAATTATTGCTTTTCTTATTATCTTATTATTTCAGGTTTCATTACACATTGAGTACCCATGCAGGACTCACTACATTGTATAATAACTATGATCTACAGTGATAAAAATATAGAAATCTCTCTCATTTTAACCCTAAAAGCAGGGGGGAAAAGTCACCTTATCTTAATGTTAACAAAATCAAGAGCTACCCCTAATATATCAATCAAACCACTTCTTATGGCTTTGCTTATAGTTGCTCATGGTCCTTTCAAAATGATGTGGTAGCTACCTTCTTTTCTGACAAAGGATTATTTTCAACACAGCAATTATTTCTGAGCCCAAAATAAACCACATTAAATAAAGAAGAAAATCTTCAGTGTAGAAAGGAAAAGGCTCATCGCTGTGAAATAGCAGCAGGCATCGGGCTCTGTGAGCTTTTCACACATCCTCAATCAACCCAGCTCGAGGCGTTACTGAGTTCATCTAGTAAGAGCACTGAGCGGTCTCTAGTGCTGCAGGGAAATTACTTAATTAGCTAAAGGCGGAATAATCTTTAAGTTATGCACCAGTAATTTATACAGATTTTCTAAAATTTAAACAAATGCTGAAGAGACTATAGCTATTATACGATTAATCTAAGGTGCTAACAAAGCATTTTTGCATGATAATAGTAGAGTCATTCTTTTTCCTTGTGTCTTAACAAGGAATTTCAGCTTTCCCCTCTCATTTGAATAAATAAATGATAATTTAAAACTTTCATTGAAATATTAAATTTTTCTAATTAATCAGCTAAAAGTTACAACAATTTCAAAAGTGTTAATCTGAATACCTGAAGCTAATGTAGAAATTTTTGATAAGAATATCAGTGCAGATATATACAACTCAAATCTTCACAGCTAATGATGATCTCTGTTAGCGTTCTTAGGAGTGCTAACACAAAGTATTCTTAATAGCTTTTAAATCATGTTTAACGCAGTTTACACAAGTCAGTCCAACAGTTAGTGCTAATTACTAATAATATATGCAAACCCTGCCAACACAATTGCTGCTACATCACCAATATAATTATTAACTAGTATCTGAAAAACACACATAAATTCAGGTAAGACTAAAAGCTATGTCATAAAAAGAAAAAAGAAATCCAATGGATCCACTAATGCTATCAAAAGGGACATGCAGGAATGTAACATGACATTTTTTAGAAACATGTGTTTCTAAAAAGAAAAAAAAAATACACTAAAATGCCAGTGGACTATAATTCATTCAAAACATCTTTAGTGTTCCTTCCCAAAGATCTTGATCTGCTCAGTAATTGCTTCACAAGATCTATCACAGCGAGCGTATGGTTAGGCTGGTCCTCCTGTGGTGGTAGGGGCAGTCTTTTTGAAGCTTTAAGTATCTGCAAAAATAAGGGGAAATCTAAATTAAAGGACCAACCAGACATAGACTGTGAAACTGCTTCATTTTCATTCTACTTTTTAAAAAATCCACCAACAAAGTAATTTTTTTTTTTTTTTTTAAGGACAACTTGGTAACAGAATAATCAACTACCAAAAGAAGCTCCTGGGGATGACTTGCAAAGCTACTGATGAAAATCTGAGGTTCTTTAGAGCACTCGAGAATTACAACTGAACTGAATAATCTCAATCTTTTAAGAAACACAGCATTAAATTTTTCTTCAATATTTTCACTCTATTAAAAAGAAACAGAAATCTAGTATGGTATTTGAAAAATAAACACAAACAGTTTCAAGGATCAACTGGACACTATAAGCTGCATTTAAAATATATTGCTTTAAAAATTAAAACAAATTTAAAACATATTGATAACATAAATGGTTGACAATAAAAGTATATAAGTATTTTAAAAGAAGTAAAATTAATCCCTATCCAAGTTTTTACAACTTCTTTTTCATTCTTAACTTTAGTATCTGATTTGTTTTACTATTGCAGCATTGGATTTGTGTTACAATTAAACTAGAAAAGGAGCTGGTACACAGAAAGGCCCTGCAAAATCTTGATATAATTTTTAAAGCTGGATTCCAATATTTCCTTTCTTCTTTCCTCCTTTCCTAACAATTTCTATCTATCTATCTACACATAAGCAACCAAAACTTTTTATGTAAGTGGAATTGTTTGAGAACTAGACATTTTATGTATATCTTTACATATCCAACATAAATGAATGCTTATATTCCCTCAAAAAGGCAGTACAAAAATATTCATAGCCGCTTTCTTCATAGTCAACAAATGAGGAAAAAAAAAAACTGTGTCCGTTAACATTAGGATGGATTAAAAACTGTAGGAAATAGTTACGAATTAGAGCAAATGACTACACATAACAAGGTGGATGAAACCACAGACAAGATGTTGAACAGAAACAAGTCGCAAAAACAAATGTGTGTGTTTACAGATCTTGAATTCAAGAGCGGACAAAACTAATCTACGATGACGCAGTTCACAAGAATGGTTACTTCTGGCTGGTGTATTACTGAGAGGTAGGAAGAGGAAGACATTTCTGGGGTGCTAAAAGCTTTACATCTTTTTATCTTGATCTGAGTAATGGGTACAAGTATATACACATGGAAAAATTCAACATTTAAGCACTTCCACATGTGTAAATTATATCCCAATAGAAAAGTTTTTTTTTAATGAGTTTTAGATTGTCTTAGCATTCAACAATTTTCTGGACTTTGATTTAAGAGGAAGATACATTTCAGAAGTACCTTGGGAAAATGGAAAGTTGTTCAAAGTATAACGATGAGTATTCATAAAAAGGCAAATAAACTAAAAGTTCTATGGCAATTTTGAACAATTCCACTAAATGTCTGAAGACCCCACTCATAAGTGGGTATGGTGTAAATCTAACATCTCCAAAATCAGGACTGTCATCTCTTTTGCTACTCTCCATTTCCTCCTGCCTTCTCTCCCTCCATTAACATTCTGCCATTCATTCACAAGGACTCAAGCCAGAAATGTAGGAACCTGGACTCCTCTTCCTCTCCCATCAAATTATTTGCAGCCCCAGTTTACATGAAATCAGACACCTTTCCATTCATTCTACTACAGCCAAGCTCCCACCATTTTAGTTTAGCCTATGGTAGCTGCCTCTTACTAGTCTCTACCTCCTTGCTGGACTAACTGTTTTCAAATTGAGATTCGATCATGTGACTCCTCTGCTTGGATTTTTTCAGTGGCTTCTTGTCATTTTTAGGCACAGATCCAAATTTTTTTTTTTTTTTTTTTTGAGACAGGGCCTCACTCTGTCACGCAGGCTAGAGTGCAGTGGTGTGATCATAGCCTACTGTAGCTTTGACCTCCTGGACGCAAGGAATCCTTCTACCTCAGCCTTCTGAGTAGCTGGGACTACAGCAGGCATGTGGCACCAAGCCTGGCTATTTTCTTTTCTTTTTTTTTTTTTTTTAGAGATGGGGTTTCACTGTTGCCCAGGCTGGTCTCCAACTCCTGAACTCAAGCAGTCCTCCCACATTGGCCTCCCAAAGTGCTGGCAGCACAGGCGTGAACCACTGTGTCCAGCAAATCAACACTTTTAAACATAGTATATAAGATCCTCTGAGAAGAGACACTTGCCTACATTTCCCCTGTCCTCTTTCGCCCCTGTCTGGCATGCTGTCATGGCCTTTGTGCTCTGTAAGCTCTAGTTTCCTCTGCTCTCCTCCTGCCAGCTCCTGGAGCTTTTTATCAACACCTCAAAACACCTAAAACTAGCACAAGGACATCTGGGAGGCTAACCTCATTCTGTGTCCCACCCCTCTGAAGCGGGGTGAGACATCTCTCCTTCTGTGTGTTGCTGTCCACAGCTCTGAGAAATTGATTGTACTTATTTTACTCTACCATGTACCCACAGGACTGTGAACCAAGCCAGCACAGCATTGTCAATCATGTATCTTCACTGGCCAGCACAGAGCCTATACCACAGCAGTTGCTCAATATGTATTTTTTGAATAGATGATCAATAACAACAATATATATATAAAGCACTTATGGAATATTAGCTACTAAGAATATAAAATCAATTTCCTCCTTTGCCCCAGATCTCTGGTGTTGTTAGCCTAAAACCGGTTATAGGCCTTACCGATCAATGTTACAAAATGCTGGGTGATGGGGAGACCTGAGTGAAAGTTCTGGATGGATGCAACGGAGTGAAACCATTACCACTGCTAGAATACTCAGCAGTGGGATAAGTTGCAAGTGGCATCTCCATTTTTAAAGAGAGGAGCAGCAGAATTACCCAGGAACCATGATGCTCATGTATCTCATTCTGAAGAACATAATTACATAAAGCATAAACTGACTTTTAGAATTCTTTTCTGGCATGGTATAACAGAAAAATAGTTAATAGACTCGGTCATATGACCTAAAGTATTGTTTGAGAGGAAATTTTACTCCAATGAGCTTTCACAAGTAATTCCTTCATAAGTCATTCAATTTGTGTTACGTATATTTATGCTGTCATATTGCTAAAAATATGCTGTATGGTTTCAAGTAAAAATACGAATTTAAGGAGAAAGGTGAAAACTTGCTAATGGATGAGAAATTCCAAAATCAATCTTAAAAATCTAATATTCAAAATGATTGGCCTGCAATATTAGAAAAATCAAATCTTAAGCTTGAGCTTCCGCATGCTTGCCAAGAATCCACCTGCACAGCACTTAAAAATTTATAAATATGCAAGAAAGAAGGCAGGATGAAAACTACTGGACAACTTACTTTTCTACTATACATCATAATTCAACCTTTGACATTCCTGAGGCCTATGTGATGAACTAATGCAGATTAATAGAAAGACGCTGAAGAATATAAAACACATCTGATTTTACCACACCAAAACAGCTCTCAAATCTCTCAGCTGTTAGGTCTTCATTTGTTTAAAATCCTTTCAAAAACGGCAGCTGACAGTGTGGACTCTGGAGCCAGAATGCAAGGATCAATCCCATTTCTACCACTTGTCAGCTCTGTGATCTGGGGAAGGTTACTTGGCCTTGCTGTGCCTCAGTGTTCTCATCTGTAAAATGGAGAGAACGGCATATCTACCTCTTGAGGTCTTAGAACTATTAAAGGTCAATCCATGGAACGTGCTTAGAAGAGCACCTACATAATGCTTAATAAACATGAAAGTTCACTGTCCCCTACTTTAGATGGAGGCAATGGTGATAATGCCCCTTGGGAATAGCACATTGATAGCTACATTATTATGAACTTTGATAAGCTATATTAAGACTGTATAACTTAGTCTTAGGATAATCAGGAAAGGCAGATCAATCATCAATTAGGTTCCAAGGGCCAAGAAAAAGTGAACGAATATCCAGCACTTTGCAGAAGTCCTCAATTTGAGTCTTCCACTGAATAAAAGAATTTTAAAGACTGAAAAATGGCAAGGAGGTAGGCCTTACAATGAGTGTTCCTGCAATCAGATGCAAAATTAAGACTGAGAAAAAAATCACAAATATAAATTTATGAAGATTGCACAAGTGAATAATAAAAACATTGTAATATGAAGTAGGACTAAGTATAAGACTTAAGACTTATAGAAAATAAGAAAACCAAGTGCAATGGTTAAAAATACAGTCACATGTCACGTGGCAATGTTTTTGATAGACCAAATATACAATGGTGGTCCCATTTGATAATGAAAATTCCTATTGTCTAGTTGCATCTTAGCTTTCATAACATCCCAGCACAACACATTACTCACGTGTGTGGTGATGCTGGCGTAAACGAATCTACTGCTCTGCCAGTTGTATCAAACAATTATGCACAATACATAATACATGACAATGATAATAAAGGACTATTAATGGTTTTACTCTCCTATACTTTTATGGTTCTTTTAGACTATATTCTTACTTCTTTAAAAAAAAAAAAGTTAACTGTAAAACAGCCCCAGGTAGGTCCTTCAGGAGGTATTCCAGAAGAAGTCATTGTTATCATAGATGGCAACTCTATGCCTGTTATTACACATGAAGACCTTTCAGTGGGACAAGATGTGGTGGTGAAAGACAGTGATATTGATGATCCTGCAGGCCTAGGCTAATATGTCTGTTTGTGTCTTAGTTTTTAACAAAAAAGTTTAAAAAGGTTTTAAAAAATTGAAAATAAAAATGCTTATAAAATAAAGATATAAAAATATTTTTATATGGCTATATATGTTTGTGTTTTAAACTAATTTTTATTACAAAATCATCAAAAAGTTTTTAAAAATTAGGTTTACAAATTTAAAAAAATTACAGTAAACCAAGGTTAATTATTAAAGAAAAATTTTAATAAATTTAGTGTAGCCCAGCATTTATAAAGTCTACAGTAGGGTACAGTAATGTCCTAGGCTTTCACATTCACTCACCACTCACTTGCTGATTCACTCAGAGCAAATTCCAGTCCTGTAAGCTTGTATACTCATCAAGTGCTGTATACAAGTATATCTTTTTATTTAATCTTCTATACCAATTTTTACCATACTTTATCTATGTTTAGGTATGTTTTCATACACAAATATTTACCATTGCATTATAACTGCCTACGGTATTCAGTAACATGCTGTACAGGTTTGTAGTTTAGAAGCAATATGCTGTATCATATAGCCTAGATGTATATGTAGTAGGCTACTCTATGATGTTCATACATGGACAAAATCACCTAACGACACATTCACAGTCTGTATCCCTGTCATTAAGTAACACATGACTGTACTGCTGACTCTCAGCCTTACATCCTCTACTGGCAGGGTCAAACTACCACAATGCAGTGGATCATTCAAATGTTTATGATACCAAGTTATAGGTTACAACTCTCCATGAGGTCTTTCAGAATGGAGCTTCTCTTGATCTTGTTTGGAGGTTCTAGCAGGGAAGCACAGCTACTCATATACCCTTCACTGAAGACAGGTCCTCCTCTATCAGGGATGGTCGTCCTCTTCAACTGAGCATGCAGCTTTGGGAGGGACGCACATGGAGTGGAGAGGGAGGAAGGGGACACCTGCCTGGCCAGTCAGATCAGCCAAATCGACCCTGACGATCAATGGGGTGACAGATGTCACAGCCAGATGACCCTCACATCCATCACAGAGGTAGATCTTGGTCTACCTCTAAGATCAGGCTAATTAAATACTAAATAATAGTCAGAGCCACCACTTACTGAGAGCTTATTATAGGTCGGGAACTATGCACATTAATCAAATCTTCATTTGTATGTGCTTTGGTTCTTAAAAATCTAAAAAAAGCACCTTACTCCATCACCTCAGACACTTGGTGTTTCATATTTACATTCCAAATAAACTATTGGGTTCAGTTATAAAATGATAAAATAAAAGTATAGAAATTTTTGGTCTGAAAAATATTATCTTTCATATCTTCACAAAAATTAGATCACTATTTTAAAATATGAACTATAACTAGAAATATATTAATGTTATAGAAACATTACTTTTAGGAATATAAAATAATTTTCTGTTAAGGCATGGAATAGTCATCAAAATGCTAATTCTGTAACTGGTCCTGCCTTTTTGATAGGAACAGGGTACTCTGTGAAGCATTATTCAAAAATGAAAAGGAAACCAGCAGCAGGACATAAATATCAGCTGCCCTTGCCATGTCCAAGTATTTTAAACACAGATACACACTGCCTAGTAGTCATCATGTAAAAGGTCAATTTCTCCATGGACTGCTTTTCTCATTTATATTATAATACTAATAATTCCATTCTCTTAATCAAATATTTGTTTCTACAGATAATTATTATTAATGCACATGACAGGAAAATTATCAAAACCTAAGGCATCCCATATAAAGCTAAATATATTCTTTGATTATTTTATCCTTTTTTATTATTAAAGAAAGAAAATTGAAATTTAGTATTTAATAAATTTTGGCAGGCACAATTATTTCTACCAAAATCAGTAATAGGAATGCACATCACTGCTACAAAATTCATGTTTAAATGGAGAAAACATAAGTAAACGTTGAACAAATAAATATGACACAAAAATAAAATGCAGAAATGAGAAGAAATACACTTGGGAAAGAGGGAGGATTTTCCAAATCCTCTTTGATAGAACATTCTTTCCCACTATGAGAATAGGAGGTTTATAAACTCACTTCTCTTTGCAGGTATAGTTTATGTCATCTCTAAAATGCATTTGAAAGCATAGGCTTTGGTGGAAATGCTGTTCCCATTCTTTATACTAACTGGTGACAAGAGGGGTCAGGTGGAGGAAAGTAGGAAAAAACAGGGAAAAGTGTGCAATGCAGAACTAAAAGGAAACACCCTGGGGCACTGACAAGCACTGGGCAGCCTGGACTGTCACAAAGCACTAAACATGCTCTCAGGAGAGATGGGGAATGGGGAGGAAGAGGAGTAATGTCACAATTTGCACACTATTCAACTTTCATCCTAAGGCAATTCTGATTCCACATCCTCCATCAAATAGTCTGTCAATCAAAGAGGAAAACAAAAAAAATCTAACTTCTACTACTACCACCGTCTATAATGGCAAAATCATATGATCATTAACGCTCCTCAAATTCTAGCTCAGCGAATATGTACTGCACTGAATCTGATGTGTATTTTCCATTACTTTGGTTGAAGTGATAAAAACATAGAAAAATTTTAAATTAAGGTATAGTTAATCTCTCTCAAAATTTTTATGCTTCGTAGATTCATTATAAAGCTGCTGGTAATATTAACAGGATATATAAGAATAACAAAAGAGGAAAATACAACACCCAAAATGTCATACCTGGTGGTACTTCCTGTTGTTCTTCCACAGGAGAAATGCTTACTTCTAAAACAGATAATAAATTTATAATCTGTTACATATTGCTGATCAGTGTTTAAAATATGCATTGCCAGATTTAAGTAATGATGATACTTTTCACAGACTTTTTAAAAAATTCAATTGAAATCATAATAAAAACATTAGGCTTTTATAGCCTCACAACAAAGAACGATCAGCTACAACTTAGCAAAATGTTGTGTATTTCTCAACGGTTCAGCATAGTAGGTTTTATAGTACCTGCCTGACTAACCTCAAACTCCACTGCCCAGCAAAGGAGCTATGGACTAAAACCTAAGCTTCCCCTACAATTTTGCATCAGATTTGGTAAGAGAGCTGTGGAAAGACACTTGGTCGCTTCAACCCAGTTACAACTAAAGAGATAGTAGATGTTCCCACCCAGTGATTTAAAGACATAGTGATCTGATTTGCTCTATGAAATTACATCACATATTAATATCTTCAAACCTAGCAACCTATTTAATGTTACCTTAACCTAGAGATAAGATTATATCAACATTTCTTTTGGTCCTTAAGAATTGTTAACAATCGGGCCAAGCACGGTGGCTCACACCTATAATCCCACCACTTTGGGAGGCTGAGGCGGGCTGATTACCTGAGGTCGGGAGTTTGAGACCAGCCTGACCAACATGGAGAAACCCAGTCTCTACTAAAAATAAAAAACTAGCTGGGCATGGTGGCACATGCCTGAAATCCCAGCTACTCGGGAGGCTGAGGCAGGAGAATCACTTGAACCTGGGAGGTGGAGGTTGTGGTGAGCTGAGATCGTGCCATTGCACTCCAGCCTGGGCAACAAGAGCTAAACTCTGTCTCAAAAAAAAAAAAAAAAAGAATTGTTAACAATCTTTGGCCAAAAGAAAGATTTTTTTAACAGCATTTTCTAAAACACAAAATATTTATGGAGCTATTTTAATAATTTTTCTTCTTGCATTAATTTGCTTCTAATTATAAAAATGACACATGCTCAAAACAGAATATTTGGGAATATTTTACATAAAAGTAATTGAAAACAGCAACAAAAATCACACCCATTCCCACTAACCACTGTTAGTGTCTGGCAATACCTCTTTCTTATAATGGCAGTGCAGTGACCATTGAATAGCTATGTTGTGACTGGTTTTTAATAGGTTTGCCTGTTTATTTTGTTCTTAATTATCTGGAGACATATTAACACTTTATCAACAGAACAGAATGTATTAGGTTGGTGCAAAAGTAACAGCAAAACCAATACATTCTATTAATAATTTTCTTCTCTCTAACTGGCCCCATCATCTAAAAGTTACTTAAACCAAAAAAAGGCCCCCTTTATTCCTCATCTTTGCTTCACAACCATCAGGAAAGTCAATTAATTTTAATTCTAAAATATATCTCAAGTTCAACACTTTCCCCTCCATTCCCACTGCCATGATCTTATTTTAGGCTACCACAATCACTTCCTTGGATTAGTACAAAATATTTTCCTAACAGGGTGTTTCGCTCTGCTTCCATTCTTGCGCCATTCAATCTAGTGAAAGTAATTCACTTTCACATCTAAAACAAAAATCAGATTATGCTGTATCTTAATAATTTTCATAATTCACACTGTGCCTAGAATATAATCCAAAAAACCTTGGTAGGCCTTGCAAGGTCCTGACTGATCTGTACCTATCTCTTTATTGCTCAAGCCAGTTTGAGTTTGGTTTTCTATCATCTGCAACTGAAAGTAACTTTACTGACACAGATGAAGAATAACAGAAGGGTTTAAACACAGGGCTGATACAATGAGAGCTATACTTTTGGACAGATCATCCTAATAGCATGTGAAAGATGGATTTGAAGGGGACAAGAACAGAGTCAAGATGTCTAGCTAGCAGACTACTGCTATTATCTAGGAAGATGAGAAAGGGCCGAGCCAGACAAAGGGCTGTACAAGAGCTAAGGAGAAAAAAATGGATTTAAGAAATGTTTAGGGAGTCTATTAACGTGTCTTGGGATTAGCTATAGAGACAGAGGGAGAGGAGGACTCAAAAATGAGTTCCAAGTTTCTGGTCTGGGAATCCAAGTATATATTGATACAACTGGCCGAGAGAAGAGGAGACAGGGAAAACGAGGTTGGTTGGTGTAAGAGATGAGCTCCCCTCACTGTCCACTCAGGCACTGCAGGAGTCCAGCACAGAAGCTGCAGGGTGGGCGGCAGGTGCACAGCTGGGTGCCCCACTGCCCAGGACAGGAAACTTCCTTAGCAGCCTCTGCTACATCCTCTATCAACATATTAAAATACTGAAAAGTCTTAGGAAAAAAATATTTCTAAACCAAGAAAGGTAGGGTCAAATTGCATAGTTCTTTTCTATAAACCATATGTAGGGTAGGTTGGAGAAAGTTCTTCCCAGAGATTATGGGTTTCTATCTTCTGATTCTTACCAAATAAACACATAGACTCAGTGATATTCTTCAGAACATTAATATCCCTCATAGAGAACTGAGTAACAAAAGGTGAGAAAAAATCTCAACTCAATCCAGCCTTGCTACACAGAGATGGATCCTGCCTTTACACAAGGGCCCACAGTGCCTGTACAGGGGTCTCTTGCAGCAGCTAAGTGTACACAGAGAGCAATTTTAGCCTCCCCCATTTCCTTATACCTATCTCCCCCCATTTAGTCAGCTGCACCATTCCATTTTCCGTTCTGCCTAAACAAGCTCAAAAGCAGTAACATTTAATCTGAAAGGTGACAATTAGCTGCTCCTAAATAAATTTTAAGAGTAATTTTATGAGCAAAATTCTCCCTGTTACATGCTCCTCCTGGCAACTTATGGTTGTTAAAGCAGATACTCCTATTCCCTCACACCTTCACACCCCCATGCAGAGTCACCCACACACCCCAGCCCTGGGTCGAATGTCCCCTTGGTCACTTACAGCTATGAAACCTAGGGCTAGTCAGTCACCTGACCTCACTCCAGCTTCAGGTCTTCATTTGCAAAATAAGTACAAAGATCTCTGCCCTCCCTGTTTCTCAGTGTCTACTACGAGGAGCAACTGAAACAATATATGTGAAATAACTCTGTAAACTGCTAAGAACTAATTTAAATCTGAGTTCTGTTGAAGCGCCACTGTTTAATACATGCAATTATTTTTGTTTTTCAGAAACCATCCCTTCAGTTCTCTGCCACGGGAAAAAAAAAAAATATATATATATATAGATATAGATATAGATATAGTTTTGTTTTCCCAGCTGAGTCATGACATAAAGACCCATCTTTCAACCCGTCTCTGCCCATAGCTACGCCCTTCTCACCAGCTCGCCCCTCAGGGGTGGTAACCTGCTGCGACTCAGGGTAGCCCTCCACATCCTCAGTTGTTTGCTGTTACAGTAGCCTGTTTCTATCACTATCATTGTACTTCTCATAATCCTTAATTCCTTTATTTATTATCTGTTTGGCCACTGGAATGCCAGCCCCAGTGAAAACAGGACTCTGTCTTTTCTTCCCTCTTGTACTCCTAGCTCCTGAGCACTGTACAGACAGCAAGCAGGAAATGTTCAATAAATAATTGAATAAACAAACATAATTCTCATATGGAAGGTAAAACCATTTCCATAAATATAACTTACCTTCTACAATTACCTGTGTTACTTCTACAGGATTATCCTCAGGAGGAACAGTTACTTCTAAAATAAATAATAAAATCAGAATCCATTACGTGTTGCCAACCAGGGACACATCTTACATTCACTCGCCTTCACTCAGATTCCTAAATTAACTCGCGTCCACTGAGATTGCTAAATTTGACTCTTTTTAAACTGGGTCTTCTGATGGAGAGTATTTACACTACAATATTAACTTTAACTTTCATACTCAATTATTTTCTTACTGACTTGAAAATGTCTTGCATTTTTTCTACACTGATTCTTTGCTCCACAAGTAAGAGTTTTAACAAAATACAGGGAAAGCTGACTTGCAGAAAATATCTGCTTACAGAAAAAACTTACCTGTGACTTCTATCCTTTCATTTTCTGGAGGTTCATATACTACTAAAAAAAAAAAAAAGAAACAAAATCCCGTAACTTTCATCGTAACACAAAAACTGACAACATGCTTCAAGGGTAGAGACAATGCCTTACACATCTTTGAACCTGCAAGGTTTAGTCACTGGGAAACAGTCGACTAGAGAGTAGGATGGAGAAGAGTTTCGTCTAGGGTAAAACAGGCTTGGATTCTAATTCCAGGGCAGTCACTTACTACCTGTTTAAAATTTTCTTCGCATCTGTGGTGGAGGTTTTGAATTAGCCGAAACTGTACCCTGGGAATCAACTGGATCCTGGTGTTCATGGGCAGATTCCCTGCTTTTATTTAGGAAACAATTCTCAGACCTCTAACCTGGGGCCAAACGCCTCTGCCGCCAGCCCCTGAGAATAAAGTGTTCCCCACCCTAATCAGGTTGTGCTGCCCTTGCCTCCCTCATTTGCTGGCACAAGGGTCAGTGCTGCTTCTCTGCTCTGCTGTAAGGAAGTCTCATCTCCACACAGGCCTCTCCAGGGCCCCGTGGGTCATAGCTTCCTCAGTCGACCTGATCTTCCAAAATACCTCCAATTTTCTGGCACACTACAAGCAAACATCCTTCTTTTTCCCAGCATGGTTATAAGTTTATTCTTTCTTATTCATTTAATAAAGAAAAATTATTGAGCACCTACTCTCTTTCAGACATTCTCAGTATTGAGGTACAGTAGGGAACAATGTTTAATAGATCATTTTGTCCTTTTGGTGCATTTGAAAGATGAAGGAGCAGTGAATGTGTGCTTACTCTGTCTCCCTGAGTAGTGTCAGCATTTAAACATGCTCAAGCCTCTAAGGACTTAAAAAAGCAATGCCACTTTTTCTTAAGCTTGCTTCCCCTCACCCTCTCTTTCTTCCATTGAACAATCTAATTTCTTCAGAGTCATTTACATCTCATGGCTCATCTCTTCCTCTCCCCTCCTCAACTCACTCCCACTTGTCTTCAGACCCTGACCCCATCCCTGAAAAGGCTCCTGCTGAGACCCCCACTCCAGTGCCTCATTTGATCTGATGGACACTCGCCAGCCCTCGTTATAATTTTAGCGACACCATTCAAACAACGTTGCCCCTGGACTTCAGGGTAACCATACTCTCCCCTTTGGTCTTTCATTTCTCCCTCTCAATCTTTTTTTTCACTTCATCTTTTTCTTAGCAGTCCTTAAAGGCTGGTTTTCTTCAAAGTCCAACCACAGAACCACCTCATGTCTCCCTCAGTCTGCTCTCCTTAAGGGATCTCAGAGCTTGGTCCTGATGGCCACGTAACTACTCTGATGGTTCCCACACTCACAATCACGAAGTAGACTTCTCTTCTGAGAGTCAAACACCACCAAATGGCTCATCTGGGTCTTTCCTCTTAGATGCCTCAAAGAAATCTCACTATCACCACGTAAAGAAATGGACTCATGAGCCCCTGCCCCATCCTTGTCTCCCGTCTCTCCCACGTTAGGAAAAGAGCACCCCCTGCCACCAGGCTGCAGAAGTGGAAGAGTGTATGTGGCTCTTGGCACCTTGTTGTCTCCCCCCAGCTACACCCACGCATCAAGATCTGCCAATTTTACCTTCTAAGCATTTCTCAACTTTGCCCACTCCCCTTCTCCATCATTGCCACCACACTGGTTTAAATGATCATCTCTGTCCTATCCGTCCACTGAAACAGTTCCAGCTAAGGCCACCCGTTGAAGTCACTGCAGCGCCAGATCAGGGCAGGTTTTCAGCACTCATCTCACACGGTTCTCAGCAGCACAGGGCACCACTGAACATCCCCTTCTTGAAAATCATCTCCTTTGGTTCCTTATCAGGCAGAGAGAGATGTGACGCAGGGAAAGACCCAATTTGGATGATTACAGCTAACTTAACTCTTCTCCCTGTATTGACTCTTGTCTCTCTAGTCTGTTACATGCCAGATCAATCAATCTTTTCAAAATGCAGATCTGACTTGGCAGTGCTCAAAGGTGAAGATGAAAATCCTTGACCTCGCTCACAGGCACCCTCTGAACCCAGCCCATTTCACCACCTCAGCCTTACTCTTGCAAGTTGACGTCAGAGACCTCATAAGACTCTCCAGTCACCTTTCCCCTTGCTTTGTAAATTGTTCTCACCTTCAGCTCATACTTCAGGCAGGCCCTGCCTCATCCACAAACTAGGTAAGGTCTCTTTATTATATATTCTTGTTACCACTGTACTTGTTCTTCCCAGCACTTATCACAACTGGAAATGAAAACTACATTGAAATTGCTTAATTTCTACTCCCCTGCTAAAATATAAGATCCATGAAAACAGGAACCATGTGTGTTCTTCACCAGAACTGCTTCAGTGTCCTATGTTTTGGACAGAAGACACTAAACAGGGTATGAATAAATAAGTCAATTACATGGTAAGGCCATACTATCACATCCCAGGTTTGTCCAATGTAAGCATGATGATTCCTAGGTTATCTTTGATGTAGAAGCTGGTTCCTGCTATAGTTCTATCAAAGTGTATGTTATAGGGTTTGGGAGTTTCATACCGAATATATTCTATTCTCCCATTGAAATGTGGTTTTGTTTTCACCCTACTTATAGTTTCACTTACATGTCAGTTACTTGGTTTTCCTACTCTGATTCCTGAATTTTCACAAAGGTATTGTTTTAGCATATAGTGAATAATACTCTGTTCAATTAGATCTATTGGTTTGAAACAGTTTATGTTTTATATAGCAAAGAAATCCAACGTACCTTACCAAATCATGTTGATCCCTTAGGTTATATTTACTGCCTTTTGTTAACATTTTAAATTGTATTTATTATGATAATCTGCCCTATGAAAATATATAACATTTTTCATGGTAACTAATTTTATACTTCTTATGAGTTTGACTTTAAATTCCTCTAGATTTACAAACTGCATTCCAAACATGTTCTTTATAGTGTATACACACACACACACACACACACACATATATATATATATATATATTTAATTTTTTATTTTTGAGATGGAGTCTCAATCTGTTGCCCAGGCTGGAGTACAGTGGTGCATTCTCAGCTCACTGCAACCTCCGCCTCCCAGGTTCATGCCACTCTCCTTCCTCAGCCTCCCGAATAGGGCTGGGACTACAGGCACCCGCCACCATGCTCGGCCAATTTTTTGTATTTTTAGTAGAGATGGGGTTTCACCGTATTAACCAGGATGGTCTCAATCTCCTGAACTCGTGATCCACCCGCCTCGGCCTCCCAAAGTGCTGGCATTACAGGCGTGAGCCACCGCGCCCGGCTTCTTTGTAGTGTATTTTTAAAAACATTATAATGATTGGTAGAAACGAGGAAAATATCTCAAATCCCGTCATTACATGCAACTTGTATTTATAAATTCCTAGTGTCTCCTTAAAATTTAAGATTGGAAAGAAAATCTAAGTGTAATCTCAAGACCAAATTATTCCCCCACCTTCCCTCGGCCCCAAATCTTCCTGTGAACACATCAGGTCCAAATTCTTTTCGGAAATATTATCAGTACCTAAAGACACAACCTAGGATTTTTCCCATGGTGTCATTCATATCCCATTAGAAACAGCCACTATAGATGATGAACTTGGTAGGGTCTCAAATCTGAAATCATCATATAAATATGACTCATATTTATAAACACTCCTAATTTTCTTCAACTGTGACTCACTATCAAGACACTGTAAACTCCTTGAAAGCAGGGACCCTATGTTACTCATATTTGAATTCCAAGCCCTAAAACCATCTAGAACATAGAAAGTCCTTCATACTCGCCAACTCAATTACGATATATTTCTTCATCTTTCTTGCTTTACACGTAAAGTTATATCCAATTGACTTCTCTCTTTCTACATAATCATCTTTGAGGATAATGGAATAAAGAGGATATATTATTGGCTCTATTATTTCTTAGTCATACATTCTTGGGCAGCTTATTTATAATGTCAGAACCTTATTTTTCTCCTTTGGGAAGCAGAGAAAATAAAATCTACTTCACGGAATTCAACACAATAGTCCAGGCAATGGTTGGACACAAGAGGAGGGAGGTACAGGCCTAAACTGAATCAGATGCTGCTGCTGCGCAAATTTGCCAGAACTGTTTTCTCCACACTGCCTTTAAGCCTGGAACCCAGTGCTTCTTAACCTTCCCCAAGGAGACAAATCAGTCATCTCTGAGAATGGGATTAATCTGTAGAAGCAGCTAGAGCAATTAAACTCTGGCTGAAGTAGTTGTTCATGCATATTTTAGTCAAAAGAGAGACAACTATAAAGTACTGAGATTGGTTTTCTTGAATGACTGTAACTGCCACCTAAGGCAACTTGTAGAGTTTAAGAAATTATTTAGGCAATGGCAGAGGCAGTGGAATGGGTAAACAGTCTCCCTAAGTGAATTCTTTGAACACTACCATTCATCTGGATGTTTTAAGTTGCAATATTTATAGTTTAATGTTCCACATCTTATAGTCAAACTATATGTATATTTTAAAACAAGTAGGTGGCTTAAGGTTAGAAAGCATTTGCAGGCCGGGCGCGGTGGCTCATGCCTGTAATCCTAGCACTTTGGGAGGCCGAGGCGGGAAGATTACCTGAGGTTGGGAGTTCGAGGCAAGTCTGACCAACATGGAGAAATCTCATCTCTACTAAAAATACAAAAGTAGCCGGGCGTGGTGGCACATGCCTGTAATCCCAGCTACTCAGGAGGCTGAGGCAGGAGAATCGCTTGAACCCAGGAGGCGGAGGTTGTAGTGGGCCGAGATTGTGCCACTGTACAGCAGCCTGGGCAACAAGAGCGAAACTCCATCTCAAAAACTAAAAATAAAAAAAAGAAAAAAAGACAATAAAAGAAAGCATTTGCAAACCTTGTTCCTCATAGACTTGGTATGTTACGTCATCTGCAAAAAAAAAAAAAAAAAGAGAGAGAGAGAATAAAAGCAAAATAAGTATTAACTGAGTCATTCTAAACACCTGTTCAGTTAAAACAAACAAAAAACTACTTAGTCATAAACATAGAACTCTATTCCTTCAAATATTAATGTCTGCACAGTCAATAATAAATGCCTCTGCCCAAAAGCAATTAAACAGCAGGTAAATTATTTTCATTAAACTTTCTCAAATTGACACAGAAGAATTTGATACACAAAAACAGCACTAAAATTTGACATCCTGTTTTGTTATGGAGGGGTTAGTTGATGAGGTGAAATATGAAAGCCTGATATTCTTATAACAGTCTAACTTTGTTATAAAATAAAATGTCACGAATTAGATGCTGAAATTACTTCTTTGATGCCTTTAAAAGAAAAATCACCATGTAAACACAGCATGTGACTGAAAAATCTACAGTAATATTTTAAATCGAATGAAAATGCTCATCTAATACCTGTATCGTGGTGCAATCTTTCATCTTCTCCTACTGGTTCACTGGCATCTAAAAAACAAAAATACACCTTTGCCAAACAGGAAAAAACCAAACACGCTGCCAGACAGCATTCTAGGAGATTCTTAAATTAATTACCTTCACAACTTTGCCAGATAGATGTTTTCATTATCATTTAATAAAATTTAAGCTGAATAAAGTTCCACAATTTGATGTCTAAGTCACAAAGATAGGAAAAAGTAGAACTGGGATTTGCACCCAGCCTTGACTTTATAGTACATCACACTGCCCCTTCAATTTTCAAATATTCTTTCCTACACCCTACCTACAATGACCAAAATCTCAACAGTGGTTTTGAAAAATACATCTCCTTTTTCTCTCATCCCTCCATATGTCTCCTTTTTCACTCATCCCTCCATGTAGTATTAAACTACATTCAGACATTTCTATAAGTATCTGACCAATCAAAAGTGATTATAAATACCATACAGGGATCTCTGTGTTGAATCACAATTGTTAACCCTGGAATAAAACAGCCTTGGCCACTGTCTCAATCAGAAAACACATATCAATAATTTAAACATTTACAAACCTGGATTTTCCTGCTCAGACATCATCTCTTCCATATCCTGATTATAGTCTTGTGAAACTATAAATTAGGGAATAATTAGGAAATTACAACTATGTCTCAAACAAGGAATACACGTAATATTCGAAACCAGAAAGACACACTTTTTAGTTATGATAGAAATGCAAAATCAAGTCATAATGATATTCAAACATGCTCATTCCTGGAACAAATAGGTATTAAGTGTGTTAAATGCCAAATGCAAAGATGAATAAGAGGGGACTGTTATCAATTGGTTTATACTCGAACCGCAAAACAGTAAAGTGCTAACAGATGATGCGTCCACCTCCCGTGGCCATGCCCTTTAAGCGCGCTGGCATGTGACAAAACATGATTTAGACCTTTCGTTGACTTTGTAATTGAAAGCTACAAAACATGCAATTCCATTATATCTTTTGAACTAGTAATCCTACTGAGAATTTATCCTCAGGAAATAGGCGTCAAAACACAAAAAAGCATATTCAAAAAGAAATATCATAAATTATAAAACATATGATAAAATTATTAATTGCATATGCTGTGTATATTGAAATATATCATTAATAATAGATATTATGTACTTTATGATGCCCTTTTAAAGGAAGACTCACCCTAATTAAGAAATAACAGTATTAAATTAAAATCTCACCTGTCTCTTCCACATGGTAACTATGCTCGGTTTCTGAAAAAATATATATATTAGATTGATATTTACTGCTTTTACAAAATGGTATGTATATATCCTGTATAAGTACTTTGAATCTATGCTTATCATTAATTTTATTTAAAAAATTAAAAAATGGGATTATCAATTAAAAGGCTGTTTAACACTTTTATATTTCACTAGAACTACACTGTGGGATGTCTCACACATTCTTCTCAATCCACTCAACCCCACAAGGCTGACAACCACCACCCTTGGACTAAAGAGAGAGGACAACTTAGAGTGACAGTGACACAGGCCAAACCAGGAAAGCTGTTCATTTCTAACCCACTTCACATGCCAGTAGAATGTGCTATTTCCTGGACCTGTCCTACCATTTTCTAGAGCGAAAGTACAGCAACTATGGATGGGAACAGAGAAAAACAGTGGCAGAGGCTTTACACCCTTAGGGAGCTGAAGGGTAAATGTGTTGAACACTTAACCCATACACCTCAGATAGCAAAAGAGCTGCCATTGTATGACCGTCACCACACTTATGACCTTGTTAATTTTATTCAATACATATATAAAGAATAAATATTTTTATTTTCTGAAGACTTTTAACAACCAATTTTTAAGTTCAAACTGCATCTATGTCCTAATTAAAGATTAGAGCAGAAAGTAAGGTTTCTGCAATTTGTGAACTTCTTAGAAGTGTTTCTTCCTACTCCCAATCTGTGACTCCTAACTTTAAGAATATCAAATTCCTCATGCTTCTGTTTATTTGAGCATCTTAACTGAAATTTGTTGCATAAACAACATGTAGATACAAAATTCTGAGCAACTGTCAATCTTACTGAGCCATTTTGGCCAAAGACTGGAGAGAAGAAGCAACAGGAAATGTGGAAATCATTTTATCAGTATCCCTACTCAGAAACTGGAAACACTGTTCCAAAGAAATCATGACATAAATGATTACTAAAGGGATAAAGTTCTGAAGCTAGTCTGTAAGTGCCTATTTTCAATGTGTACTGCAGCAAAAAACAATCATATAGATGTTCAAAAGGATTGTGTGCTTGTATTTTTCACAGAAAATTATGCACTATATACAATTCTTTTGAAAACAAAACCATCCCATATTTTTATGGGAAAGTGCATTTCCTGCTCTAAACAATAGGCATGGATATAAGTTTTTGGAAAGTAGGAGCTACCTGCTTCTAAAGTTATTTTCCAAAATATTTAGTATTGTGCAAAGTAGATAAACTACTTTTCATTATTTTTATGCTTTTAAAAAGTGTTTGCTAACTGGACACACAACGGCTTATGCCTGAAATCCCAACACTTTGGGAAGCTGAGGCAGGAGAACTGCTTGAGGCCAGGAGTTTGAGACAGCCTGGACGACATAACCACCTTGCCACTATAAAAAATTTAAAAATTGGCAGGGCATGGAAGCATATGTCTGTGGTTCCAGCTACAGGAGAGGCTGAGGTGGGAGGATTGCTTGAGCCTGGGAGGTCAAGGCTGGAGTGAGCTGTGCTCAAGCCGCTGCATTTACCAGCCATGTTGGGTAGGATTTTATAAATAAGTTATATAAAAACACAGCCACACTGACCCACTTAGGAACTATCGAAGACTGCTTTTATGCTGTGATGGCAGAGTTGAGTAGCTGAACAGAGTCTGTATGATCTGGGGAACCTGAAATATTTACTCTTTGGCTATCTACAAAAAAAAGTTTGCCAATGCCTGGTACAGAAGCTAAGAATTGTGTTTTGCTCACTGTAATTACAGAGTTCATGTAAGAACATGAGCCTGTGATAGATTATCACGTCCAATATTTCATCAGTTGTTTGAATTTCATTTAACAAATAGCACCCTAAGCAGAAGAATATAGTAACACTAGTTTCCTGAAGTATTTGACTTACTATTTATAAGAAATTTGTATATTCTGAGTTTTCCTGAAAAGTGCTTTGAACCAAAATCAAGATATCTATTTTAAGAAAAAATTCACTTTAATTGAAGCTTTAAGCGTCAACTTTTAAAAATCTAAGCAAAAGTTAAATATCCATTTTAAAGGGGTTTAAGAAAAACTTCAGTAATTATAAGTCATTGATTTTATTTTATCCTGAAACTTGAAAAAAAAAAGTTCTACCTTCATGAGATACTTCGACTTCCAGGGTCTCAAATCTATCACCTACAACAGTCACCGTAAGAAACTCGTCATCTTCTTGTTGTGGTTCTCCTGTGGGTCCATCTTCTTGTTGCAAGTCTTCTCCTTCAACTATGACAATGAACAAAGTGACACTGGTCTATAGTGAGGACCCACTGGCAACAGCCAACTGAGACACGAAAGCCCCTTGTGAAGGGCCGCCACACACTTGCTCCTGCTGCTGGGGCTTCCCCTGCCCCTCCTTTTGGCCAATGAAGACACCATTGTCCACTCTAGAGCTATTTTCTTCCTCTGGCCAAGTGCTAATCTGCCTAAGTATATGTGGTGGGGGACAGGTTTCCTCTCATTAGGATGCTGTATATCAGGACAGGAAGCTTATATATTTTATTCATTATATATTCCCAGCCACCTAGGGCCATGTCTAGCTACAGGAAGCACTCATTAAATATTTGATGAATGAATAAAATAATTCCTAATTATTACTAATATATTTGCCTCTTCAATTATCCTCAGGTCAGAGAAAAGGCTACTCTATGGCCTTTTCCTGGGAATTTACACAGAATTCCAGGTAACAACTTTAAATGACTATTCAAATATTCTATAGCAAAGAGTAACTAGCCACCTATCTAAATTATATGCTAGGGCCAGGCATGGCGGCTCACGCCTGCAATCCCAGCACTTTGGGAGGCTGAGGCAGGCAGATCGCTTGAGGTCAGGAGTTCAAGACCTGTCTGGCCAACATGGTAAAACTCCATCTCTACTAAAAGTACAACAATTAGTCAGGCGTGGTGGCCCGTGCCTGTAGTCCCAGCTACTTGGGAGGCTGAGGCAGGAGAACTGATTGAACCTGGGAGGCAGAAGTTGCAGTTAGCCAAGATGGTGCCACTGTACTCCAGCCTGGGTGACACAGTGAGACTGTCTCAAAAAAATACATAAAATAAAATAAAAAATAAATAAAAATGAATTATATGCTAGGTCACAGGTTTACCCGAATCATACTATATATTCAAAAGTTCCTATTAGGCTTTAAGTAATGCAAAGATGCCCACTTTCTCTTCTGTGATTAACTTCTATGATATAGTGAACTGCTCTGCTTCTTTTGTGTAGAGGTTGGACATGTTACATTATTCCACTGCAACATGGTTAAGACTGGGTATTTCATCCCAACGTAACTTGATCTGGCTTCCAGCAGAGTATCTCCTGTGTAAAATACTCTAAAGAACGTGAATGGGCAGGACTTGGCTTTGCAGTGTAGTTCAGGGATTAGGAGTATGGTGTCTGGAACGCATGGCTGTAGATTCAGGCTCTTCTATACCAGCTGCGTGACTGTGGGCAAATTACTTAACTACCCTGTGCCACAGATTTCCCTCCCATAAAATGGGAATAATATCTATTTGTAACATTATTGTGAAGATTAAAACACTTAGAAAAATGCCTGGCCCTAAGTATTTAGGTGTGACTATCATCATTATTAGAGTAATAATGACATTGTCATTTGTACAGCTACTGAATCACCCTACCCGCAACCCCAGCCCAGACTGCAAGAAGCCTTCCTTAGTTACTCTCCCTTTAGTGTGGCAAGGTGATGCTCTTGGGTGTTAGTGAATCAGGCAGGCCTATTTATGTTGATGCTATTTGTTTTCTGTCTTCTCATAGCTTGCAATATTGTTTTTCCTCATTTCAGATTTTCTGCTATTCAGCAAACCACCAATTTGAATTTCTGTTGCCCATTTTCTTTCTCTTTTTCTTTTTATCACACTCCTCTTTCCTTATTCTGCTTTCATTCTATCCACTGAAATTTGATGATTTTTACACTAGCAGGATTTAGCTTTCATATGCAGCTGTTCAATGGAAGTATTCCTGTTTTCTGTAAGGAAACCAGTCAAACATTGAACACTATCTTTGAGTCTCCACTGCTCAGTGACAGCCTACCATGAAAAATTTCCTAAGGGTTCACGAGACTCTAGGCATGGTCAAGCCCTCTGCAGCTGTTATATTCTCCCTGTGAGGTAGGTACTGGTATCCTACTTTGAAAGATGAAGAACTTGAAAAACTGTGCTAAAGCCACATGGCTAATTAATGGCAGATGCAGGACCTGAGTCCAGTTGTGAATGCACCATGATGGAGGCAGGGAGGTTATGTTCAGTCTGAGAGATATGATTGGGCAGGGGTGGGACACACATCTCAGCGAAAGATATACCAGGTGCAGAGGTGCCAAAACAGTGATAGGCTTGGCAATTACAAGGAAAAGAGAGGCCAGCTGGGCTAGAGAAAAGTCACTGAAGGGGAAAAAGAGGCTGGGATCAGACAAGGCACAACTGGCTGGGCCACATTAAGCACAGGTTACAGAGGAGCAAGTATGGAAACAGGGAGACCCAGCGGGATGCTACTGTGCTACTGCAATGGTCATGGCAAGAAGCCACGGTCACACCGAGGCCCTAGAGAGCCAAAATCAGTGCTGGGGCAATGCTGACAGGATTTGCTGATGGATTATATCTGAGGAGAGAAGAAAAATCAAAGAAAACTCTCGAGTTTTCAAATTAAGCAACTAAGAGGGTAGGAGGACCATTAACTAAGATATAAAAGACTAGCATAAGAAATTTGGGGAGGATTGGGGTGAGGAGGAGCTGTGAGGTGTGGGAAGAATCATGAGTTCCATGGCAGGCATGCTTTAAGTCTGAGACATCCATAAGACATCCAAATTGAGATGCCAAGTATGCAGTTAGGTAAACCCAGAGTTTAGATGAGCAATCAGGGCTGCAGCTATATATTTAAAAGCTATCAACATACAAAGAATATTTATAGCCATGAGCCATAAATGTGATTTTCTAAATGTGATTAAAGAAAAGAACAAGTCCAAGAAGGAGGCTGTGGCCAGGACACGGTGCTAGACTTGACTGCTTCCCTCTTTTGGCTGCCTGCCCACCTCCCACCGCCTAAACATCTTAGGGGTCTATTTCTCTCCACCCCCTCCTTTGGCTGAGGCAAGTTTGCTACCATCCCAAATCATCATTACCTGTACAACCTACATCTCGTCTCCCAGCTGCACTCTTGAATCCCTCCCATGCATTTTTCATGCTACAGACAGAAGGCATAACACTCCTAAATACCTTCCCCAATGGCTTCAGTTACTCTTAGAATCAAGTAAAAAATACTCTTTTTCTCATGACTCGCCACCTACACATTCCATGTGCCATCCATTCTGAACTACTTTCAGGTCCTTTCCTGTCTCTGGCATATGCCCTCTGCTTAAAATAGCACTGGCCTGGCAAAGGTCTACACCAGCCGCTTCTGACCCCGCTTCTGAGTAAGACCTAAAGAGCATCCCGTGTTTTATTACCATAACAGCACTTACCCCATTATATTTAAATCACTTATTTATTTAGACTGGATTTTCCTTCTGTTAAGTTAAAGTTGTGGTGCGGTGGGGAGGGAAGGCTTGAGGAAGGGGAAGCCTGCACTTGCTCATACAGGCCAGTGAGTAGCTTTCCAGGCGGCAAAGCAGCTAGAAATAAAAGGGTACAGGCTCCTACACCCCCAGCATCTACTGGCAACAAACAGTTTATACCATAGGGCATTGTTTGTTTTTAAGAAACATAATTTTATTTTCTTTTAGGCCACCCTTGGATCACCAAATCATCAGGAGAATCAGGATTCCAGAGCATCCTGCCCACTCCACAATCCCTTCTTGAGTTACGTTTTGGGATCACGATCTCTGTTTTTATCAAGGGATGCTTCAAGAAGCAGCCTTATAAAACCTTAAAACATTAGTTTCTGGATTATTACTTAGAATCCTCTACACAGAGCTCGCCATGAGAAATTTTAAAATTTAAGTACTGGGAAAATGTTTTATATTCTCAAGTTTTTTTTTTCCTGTCTGCTTAGTGCAACCTATGCAATTAAATGTGTCTTCGTTTTTGTTGTGGTGACCAGCCAACCATAAAGCGAAATCGAGGTGGAGGACAACACCTGGATAAGCCTGACCGTGGGCCTGTGTCCCACTTTCCTCCTCTCCGCCCTCCCCTTCTGTTCCTGATGGATCACTGTTTTCAATCTGTTCATTCTCATTTATTCCCACCAGTTCTCTCTTAGATGTATGCAATGAGTTCCTCCACAGTGAAGTGGAATAAAGCAAGTTTGGTGCTATTTCAAAAACAACACCTGTTCTCTAACTTTGAATTCAAAAACTTTTTAAAAAACGCAAACACCCAATTAGCCTTTACATTTTAAAACAAATGCCCAAGTCATTTTACATAACTAAGTGTTATTTTAGTAACTCAAAACAAAGAGCAGATTTTAATTCATACCATGTTCTGCATGTACCATTTCATGGAGAAGGGACTGAATTTGTTCTTTTGCTTCATCTTCGATATTCTGAGGTTCTAAAATAATTGCAAAACATAGCTAAGTAGAAAAGTTCAAACATTAATATGGACCCCTAACACTCAAACACGATGTTGGTGCATACACATTAAAATGAACACATTTGACTAAGCAACTATGCATTATTTCTCTGTCAGCTTACCATTTTTTGTTCTGTGCTGGCAAATATGGTAGATATGTGAAATTTGTTTTATTTTATCAACAGACTTAAGCGTTAAAAAACTTTCAATAAGATTTTTAAAGAAAGAAAACTAAGTCAGGCTTAGATTTTTATTTAACAAAAGAGCCTTATTAAAAGCAAAATGACTCCAGTTTCTAGTTAATAAAATTTGCAATAATGATAAAATAAAGTGGGAAGAACAAAGCTTTCATAAAGGGAAATAGTTGGGAATAAAGACAGAAATGTGGAAGACAAGGTCAATACAGATTGAAGTATCTGGCCAACCATTATCTATCTTCCCTGAGAGGAGAAAGGGCACTCTTGCGGGTGGGAGGACTGAGTACTCAGAGGTGGCCGACTGCTCTCACTCAGATTTGTCAGGAAGTGTCAGTAGAAAACCTTACATTGTAACTGACAATCCTTTCAGCTTTGGAGAACCACATCTGACATTGAAGTCCATAGATTCAAATAAAGTGAATTACAAAAGTGAACATAAATGATGACATTCCAAAAACACTGTGGTGTTTAACAGATTATCAGATTTAACTGCAACATCACACAATGAACAAGAAGCTATAACTATATTGATACTGTTATAAGTTCTTTAGTAAATATAATCTATGTTCAGTGAATAAAAGTAGCACCACACTTGGTATCACAAATGCTGTTATGTGAGATAATGCCAGTGGCATCAGTTATGTCAAAGAGCTAATCTCCCATGACAAAAATATAGAATAAGTTAATTTAGACCTCAGGAAGGAAAAGAGTTTAAATGTAATATCTGCTATGCTAATCACACTACAAAATCATTTCCAAAGCATAAAAATGCCTATTTTTAATAATTGTTTATTATTTCACAAGCCATTTATATATGTAGTCTTGCGCAATTATAGAGTCTGCCAATTGCCATCCGCTCTCACAAAGCCTAAGATAGCTTCCTAACTGGATTTCCAGGTTCATAACTGCTGAAATCACCATCCAAAGAGAATATAATTTGAGTTACCAGAAGTGGAGGGTGGTGTACTCTGCTCACTCTTTAATGGCTATCTTTGCCCAAACTGGTGAAAGCCTCAGTTCCTAGGAGCAGAATATAATACCTCCACAACTGAGCCCTCACACACTTCTCCAGAATCATCTGCTATTAGCACCGGCTTTCAACTTAGTGAGGGCTCCATGTCATTTCAGCTTTCCATAATTTTGCAATGAAATAAATATTCAAATATTCTCTCCTCTGGAGGAGACTGGAAGATGCAGAAGCTGGAGTGTAGTGGGTTAAAAAAGTGAATGGAAAATAAGGTAAAAAAGTAATTGTGGATTCTTCTTTCAAAATTGTGGCTATTATAGAGAGGAGAGGGATTAGGTGGCAGATAAAAAGAAATGTAGGGGTCAAGAGCGGTTTTATTTTAGTACAAAGTAAAATTTGAGGTTCTAAATCTCAATAAAATGTTTTAAAAGTTACTCTCTGTTCTGGAGCTATGGTATGATCATAGCAATTCTACAGGAATGAGAAAGAATACATTGTCCTAGGATTAAAAATTCAACAAATAACAAAACTCAGAGCAACATATTGGCCTTAAAGGAAGAAAAATTAAAAGTTATTCCTCAGCACACAGTGATAAAATCAGCCAAAGTACCATTTGGATCCAGTACTTTTCAGTAAATACGTAGTGTCATTCCTTAAACTTCCAAGAGGTGGCATAAGGAAACCAGAGGTTTAGAGACTGTATTCAATTTACTAACTTATTAAAATATTTCACGATTTTGTTACCTATAGTCATAGACTTTGGATTAACTACAGAGATGCTTGATTTATGAACTCATGTAGACACAAAACAGGCTCCATAGATGGCCACAGGGAGGTTTGGGAAGTCTTTTAAGATAGACAAGAGACCCTCATATAAAAAAGATTGAGAAACCACTAGATCTATTAAATCACGTGACAAATGATAACACGAGTGTAGAATTGTGTATATTTTCACTTTCAAGGTAATATAGTACAGTAGTGCTGGAATTGGAATCAAGAAACAACATTCAGTTCATGATGTTCCTAAATGTGTGGTTTTGGACAAAGAACAACTGTCTGCCTTGGAGCTGATCTTAAAAATTAAAATTATCCTGTGCCAATTTCTACTAGAAAAATACTATATAATTTCAGAAGAGAAAAAAAGTAGATATTTATTCTGTAAACAATGTGAAACAAATTCCAGGTAAAACAGGATTCTGCAAATGGGGATACCTGTCAGGTTCAGGCACACCTGGGCGAGACTCGAGGATGAGGACAAGCTTACCTGCCTCCACAGGAGCCTGCTCCTCGGGCTCAGTGTGTGGCTCAGCCTCTTCTGGCGGGACTGCTGGCTCTGAAGTAGATCTCTCTTTAAGTCCTGCATTTTTTTATTCACAAAGTTAACTTGAGTTTTTTTGGGGTTTTCTGTCATATTAAACCAGGAAAATATTCTCAAACATTTAATCAATAGTGCAGGTAATGAATAGTTTCTAAAATTGCATGCTTAAAAAGTGAGGTAGGAAAACAGTTTACTCTTCAACTTCATATTAAAGGCTCATGTGTTAATATCTTTGTCTAAGTTAGCTTTTTACTTCAAATTAAAACAAAATCATTGTTTAAATGTTCATGAATCTCTAAAATAGTCATGTCTAAACCTGCCAAAAGTTCAATGTGAGTTCAAGCTCCTTTTGTGCTCATAAGCGATTAATTCCTAAGTCCTGAAGTTTGAATTCAGCAATGAGGCAACTAAGACACACTTGAACTTTCTGTTATTCAGGTACACTCAATGTTCTCACTTATATCTTTATTTATTCTACTTGAAAAACAGTTAAAAAGAAAAAGAAATCATACATAACTATTTATTATCTTCTAAAGGAAACCCCTACAAGTAATCATATTATTCTATAACAGCTAAAATACATAAAAATTTAAAAGTTCTTCTTCCTTTTACAAGTCCTAAGAAAAATAAGATATCAGGGTATATGAAAACTGATTTTAAAGTTAAAGCCAGTCTAAAATCTATTATATTAAGTTAGTTATTTGAAGTTATTTGGTATTTTGTATGTGGAACATTAAAACAGATCCTCAATTAAATCCAACTATTTGGAAAAGAGCTAAATTCAAGAGTTCAAAGATTCCGTTTGCTGATCCTGGACTGCTCCTGACCTCATTAAGAATCTCCCAGCAAGCATAGTCACTAAAGGGAGTGCTCTGTGCAGGCACAGCCTGCGGCAGGAAGGTCAAGGTGACATGAAGGGCAGTGTTCTAATCTTAAGCAACTCTGTGCAACTCATGTATGCACACTAATGTGGTCTGGAAAATTCTCATTTCGATGTATTACTCTTCTTTTTTATTATTTTTCCTTTTTCACTGTTTTTTCTATGTCTCTTCATTTTTCTTTTATCGACAAAAACATACTCCCACGTTCCTCTTTCCAAATTTTAGAAGAAACAGAGACAGATACACAGGACCCTGCCGCATCACTTACATTTCCTGCAGTTACCATTTGCAACACTATTTCCAAACAAAACTCACCACTAGTACACCTGACACCAACACATACAGTTGTGTCAGTTGTGTTTGACACCTAAGTTATCTCTAACTGTAAGAAAGATTGCAAAGGGATTATACAGAGGTCCTAATTGTAGTTCAAGTTCAGGGAGGAGGGGGTAGAGATGAAGGCCTAGTAAAAGACATCATATTTCAAATTCAAATTTAGGGCTGCCCTCCCTTTTACCATTTAAATAATCATTTTTACTTCCCTCAACTGTTAATGGAACAGGTACGGAATGATTCATTGCCAAGTTCTGCTGAATGAATGGGAAAAAGCTTAAGAATCTCAAGAATCAAGTAATTTATCACTCTCAGCACTTCAGCTAACACTTGGCACATAGCAATTGCTCAATGAACACTTGCTGAAGAGCTGAATACACCCAGTGATGTGACTACTCTGCTAAGTCTAAATGGCTGTGGAGATTCCCTGCAGGGCCAGCGCTTCTTAGGCGCATTCCAGTAGCTGAGTAGAAGAGGGAAGGCGACTCACATTAGTACTTCTCTACTCCTATGTACCAGAGATCCATATTTCTACTCCAGCATCCATCATTTCAGTGCCATGAGTCTAGTTTGCCTGAGACACTCCCAGTTTATGTCTGCTGTCCTGGAATTATTTCACTCTCGAAACTATCTGTCTGAATGAAAAATTACAGGGTCATCCTTCACTGACCCCACTTGTAGCAGGCTCTCAAACTGTGTTCCATGTACTATACAAGCAATGAAATGTTTTCTCACCAAACGATAAAGATTTAAACTGCCTGAAAACCCCATTCTTAATGAGTTTAGAAGTTTCACTTGAAAAAAAATTATAATGCTACATGTTCAAATACTACTAGTATGCCAACATTCCGACATACAATGCCTCTGAGAGTCAGCTTTCTCTAGCCAACTGGAACTTATTTGTCTCTAAAATTGAAATTGCAAAACATAGGAAACACAGGAGAAAGCAAAAGCACATAGCAAAAAATACTGACTTTTTTGCCCTGTCCAAAGTGGAAGGTATATTATAAAATAGTTAATACCTGGTCATAGCTATTTCCAGAGATGAAATCAGTACAAAAATAAACAATATTGTAAACTTCAAAGAAGCTGAGATCATATTATACATTTCCTCCTCTAGACCTCTATAAACTTTTTAAAACTTAACAAAAACATATTCTAGACTACAAGTGCTTTAACAACCCATATGGACGAATTTGCCCTACAAGATTTTATTTCAGTGTTTCCAAAAAAACTTTTTGCCATCCAAACTCATTTTAGTTCTAAAATTTGAGGGAAAAAGCAAGCAAAAATGAATTAAGAAAAGTAAATGCATATAAGCTCAATTCAGTCATAGGAAAGGTGTTCAAATGGATTTATTATGAGGTACAAGTGGCAATGATGTAGCAATGAAATAAATATTCAAAATTATGACATTATGACGTTCAAAGTTATGACATGAGATGTGTTTTGATGTTCCTGGGGCTGCAGTTACCAAAATGCCAGCTTACAACGGTTGAACAGGAAGGAAATTTATCATCTAACTAAACAAGAAGTGCAGAGGCAGCTGGCTGCATTGCAGGTCAAGCTTCACCCTCAGGCTGGCAATCAGAGCTCCCCAGCTGCAAGCTTCTTTTTCAGACAAGGCGATATCCAGAAGCAAAAGGAGCATCTCTTGCTCTGCTTCTTTCTTAGGTTTCAGGAAATCTTTTCCAGAAGCTGCCAGAAGTCTTCCTTTTCAGTGTTAATCATCAGGACTGGGATCCACTTCCATTCCTATGCTGGCAAAAGGAACAGGGTGTCCACAGCTGCCTTCCAGTCATTACGTATGGTGAATAGTTACTGCCAGTCCACAGCAATGGCCACAACATGATTTGGAAAACACATTAATTCCCTTAAAACATAACTCGGTTTTAGTTCTTTCGGTTCATCAGATAAATTTGGAAATTATAAAACATTTGCATTTAATCACTATATAATTGCCCCTCCAATTTCAATTAAAATTAGATGAAGCTATGAAAAGCAAATGAAATCAGCACTTTGAATCAACCACTTACAGCAAATATGATAAACAACACAAATACCCAAGCCCAAGATTAGCTTACTTTATTCACTGTTGCCCATAATGAGAAAGAATCAATATATTTCTTTCCATAAATATGTAGTAGTTGTAAACTTACTAAATTGTATGTTGTGTTTAATCATTCAACAAATATTTAGCATATATTAATTCAAGGCATTATTCTACAGTAAATGAAAACAACACACCTACCTTCTGGGGGAGAGAGCAATTTAAAAAATAAGAAACATGAACTATTTAGAGTATATTGGATGGGGACATATGGTACGGGGAAGACACGGAACAGAAGCACATAAGGGAAAAGTAGGGGTGGGACTATTCATAATACTTGGTCAAAAGGACTCACTGATAACATGTGAACAGACCCTGAAGGAAATCGGGGATGTGGCTATGTAAGTTACACGTCTGTTTCAGGTAGGGAACTGCAAGTTCAGTCACGTGTTGCTTAACAATAGAGATATATTCTGAGGAATGTGTGGAAATGCACCTTGAAATGTGCCATTAGAAATTTTACAATTGTGGGAACATCGCAGTGTGCCTAGGCAAACTTAGAAGGTATAGCCTGCCACACACCTAGACTGTATGCAATATCCTATTGTTCCCAGGCTACAAAACTGTACAGCACATACTGTACCGAATACTACAGACAATTGTAACACAAAGTACTTGTGAATCTAAACATAGAAAAGGTACAGTATAAACATGGCACTATGATCTTATGGGACCGCTATAATACATGTAGCCCATCCTTAACCAAAATGTTAGCATGAAGCACGTGACTGTAAGAAATTCCTCAACTGGGAACACATTTGGCGCCAAGGAGAAAGGTGGCTGAGGCACCAAGAGAAGTGTGCATATCAGAAAGGCCCTGGATGCTGGATCCAAGGACTGTGACTTGAGGGAACACAAAGGATTTACTTCTCATAAGAGTTATAAGCAAGCCACTCCCTCAAAAAAACCTGGCAAACAATTATAAACGTATTTTGTTTCATAGAATTTCATACACCTATCCCATAAAAAGCTAGAATGTTTTTTAAAATTAGTGTTTTAATCTTTGGTTTACGAATTCAAAGGTGTACAGATGAAAGAAAACGTGTCCTTACTAATTCAGGTTACTCCAGCTAGGGTTATCTGTGAAGGGTAAGTGCTCAGAAGTGGTAGTGTGTCAATTGTGAGGAGTCTAGCAGTATAAATCAATTTACCCCAAGAATAAGGCTCATAGGTACATGAAATTTGAGAAATATTCTGGGAAATCAATACACCAGAAAGGCATGCATACTAGGAAACTATGCTAATCCTCACTGTTGCTCCTGGCCTGTATAATCAGTGAATGCAGATCTTCCTCAGTATACCAACAGCAGTCTCAGAACTTATCAAAATTCTGAGACCACCAGGTACTCACAGCTGCCCCATGATATGCAGTAACAGCCATTCCAGATTCAAAGCATCTTTATGTAACCCAAGCTGGACAGACAGACTTCAAACAGACATAAATTACAAAAGAATTAAACACTGCCAATAAGGTTCCCAAGAGCCTGGCTTCAGCACCAATGAAGGGACTCAACAAAGACTGGTGAGAGTGGACTCACTTTAACATAATGAAAAATACAGTTAAAGGACATGCAACTCAGCATGGTTTGTAAGAGTTCAGGCACCTGGGACAAGAGGATGCCTTTGAATTCCATTTGAATTCTATCTCAGCGTTAACCACAGCTACACTTTTTGGTTTCCACAAATGCAAAAAAGGGGACAAAACAGGACCCCTAAGAAGGGCTTTAAGAATTAAGTGAGATAATTTAAATAAGTATTTTTCCAAAAAATACTTTTATTTCTTCTAAAAAAAAATCTTTACATCCCCTCCCTGCCAGTCACAGGCAACTTCCAAGGTAGTTAAAACACTGCAATTACTGAACAATCTTTTGGTTTCTTTAAACACACACACACACGATTTTTTCTTCTTGAATATTCTTCAATGGTATATATACACCTGAAATTTTTTAGATAATTTGTTTGGTATATTCACCATTCAATAAACAAACACTGAATGCCTATTAGTGTCAGTTATTAGCAAAGGTGCTCGAGATAAATCGTAGTCTGGCAGCAAAGTCCAAGAATGAGGCAAGGTGATGAGGGTGATAACTGGAGTATGCGGGGTGCAGCCACTTGGGAGGGTCAGAGACATCTGAGTGCAGAGGTGATGACTGGGCTGGGTCCTGTGGGAGAGACAAAGGTAGCCCACCACACAGAGCAGGAGCATGTTCAGGAGCACATTCTAGGTGGAGGGACTAGTGGGTTGTACTGACAATTGCTCCAGTCTCATTACTTTCTCCCTCAGCCCTTTGCTTATTTCATAGCATTTCACTGCAGGGATTGCAGCCACCTCAATCTCTTGTATCCCCCATGCCTTGCCCATTCCCCGACATGCTGTAGATACTAAAAAATATTAGTTGAGTCAATAAATGGGAATTATAGACACAGCATGTTGGTGTTATATAATTATCAAAAACAATAAGAGCTTTAAGCATAGATCATCTTCCTCTAGTAGGATACAAGAGAAGTGATACATAAGGCAAAGAAGATGGAAACAAGAGGCAGACTTCTATGATGTATGCATACCTGACTTAACATGGAGCAAAAAATAGATACATAAAGTGAAATCAAATGAGACATTACATGAGAACAAAGAAGAAATGGATGACTTTCTGCTTTGTAGGGCTTACAGAGCTCTTGCAGAAATTGATTCCTATGTAAAAATGATAGCTAAGGAATAAACATCTAGCTTACACAATTATATTCTTAGGCAAAAGGAGAAGAAAGGATAAGAGACTAAAGACTGTTATTGAGGAAATCTTTCAGATTAGCCCAAACTAGGTTTTCATGAAAATAACCTGATGGGTCTGCTACATATCACCCATCCTTTAGTTTCCTAAACACAAAAACTTTCCTTCTAAACAGAATGGGGCAAAATGGAGAGAGCTTAACAGCAAAATAAACTTCATTACCTGACATCTAAATGGCAATATTTATTACCAGGTCAACATTCTCTTATATTCTTTCAATGGTCTGAAACTATTGTTGACCAATAATTGTTTGGAATGAGATCTCTCTCTTCTCCCTTCTCTCTCTTCTCTTCTTTTTTTATTTTTATTTTTAAATATAATTTCAATTTCTATTTAGATTCAAGGAGCACATGCAAGTTTGTTGCATGGGTATATTGTGTGATTTTGAAATTTAGAATGTGAATGATTCCATCACTCAGGTAATGAGCATAGCACCCAATTGTTAGTTTTTCAACCCTTGTCTCCCTCCCTCTCCCCCTCTCTAAAAGTTCTAGTGTCTCATTTCCATCTTTATGCCCATGAGTACCCAACGTTTAGCTCCATAGTTTCTTATTCTGAAATATCTATTTTGGCCCATCCCATTCACCTCTGTATTTGGGCAGGGGGAGAAGTAGGAATGGGATGGGTAGAAAAAGGAGAAACAAACTCCATCATCTGCCTACTTTCAGTGCACCAATTCCTCCTCCTTCTGGCAAAAACACACTAACTTCCTTAGGGGAATTCTTCTTTACCCAACACTTTAAAAGTGGGCACTCACATATCCCAGGGTGTCACCAATCACAGCTTTCTTATCTCCTACCCCATAAGGAGTACGGTTGAAGATGAGCACACGAGACTGCCTGAGAAGAAAGCCAACACTCTTGAGGGTCCATAGACAGGTGGAGGTTGAGAACATGGTTTGAGCACCTAGATCCAGCATAACAAAAGAAAAAAGCCAAAACTACTCCTGGGCTTTACAATTATGTCAGTCAATCCATGATTTTTGTCCATGTAAGGTATCTGAATGAATTTAACACCATGGATGTAACCCAAGAAATTCTGGAGAACATTCAGAAGTAAAACTAAATATATTCCTAATATCCCAAGGCAGAATGATAGATGCACTTTCCATAGAAACATAGTTACAATGAGACTTGCAGAACTGGATATTAGAATTAAATCAATTTTTGTGGACCACAGTAAAAAATAATCTCTGAAGACCATAAAATCACGTCTATGGAAAAATGTGATCTGAATACAAAACAAACATAAGTTTTTCACAATTAGGCTGGTTATTAGGCTTCTTGATTGTATCATATACTTAAGGCTATAGTTTATTTCGTAACTTTTTGTCTAGCCTTTATATCTTGCGTTTTCATGTCGTCACAATATTCTTTTAAAAACTAAGCATTCTTATAGCTTCACCCATGTGTAACATTTATAATTATTTGCATTTGCTCCCTCAATGATCTCAGTAGAATAAATCAGGCTCCAGTATACTCATTTCACAAAGACACATTCATTATAAAGGATAAAGGACTTAAATATTTGTTTTGCAATCTGTTGACAAAAGTAGGAACAGGAATCACAGTTTCAGTGCTTCCAAGTTTTTAAACCCTGAGTGAGACATCTTGGTTGACTATCACTATTATTATTCTACCAATGAAAAAGGGAAACAGAATGCCCAACAATGTGCTGGCTGTTGACACATATGCAACATTGACTGCTTCTGAGAAATACCTTGAGGAACAGCCATGGTCTTCAGTTTACAAATGAGGAAAACAACCATTTCCAAGATGCATTTTACAATGGAATATTCTGAGCAATCAATTTTGAGAATTATTACCAGTGGGCATTAACAGAAGAAGGAACAATTGAGGGCACACGAGAAAGAAATAAATGTGAAGAGATAGAGCCTAAGTCACCAGACCCATTTCATGGACAATAACATTACAGTTAACTTAAAACATTTCAAATTAAAAATGATACTTGTTTACTCCTTTTGCTTTTCAATGCAAGTGTCTATGGGGAATCTTTATTATCCAAGTATTATTATGAGGACCTCTGATGTTACAAACTTGAATAGCTGAACAGGTCATAATATAAAATATTCTCAATAAAGCAACTACGTACAGAATTAACTCAAGTGGTCCTCTGGATTAATTAGAGTGTTCATGCTGACTGATTTATATCAATTTCTTCATCAGTATCTCATTGTGAAATTTTGAGAGGATCATCTATATACAATGCAAATTACCTATAAAGTAAAATTGAAAATCTTGTTTTTTAAAAAAATTCAAAATGGTGACACCAATGATGTTAGGAATAACTAAAATTCATATACATATGAAGCCATTAGAAAATGAAACAGAAACTAGGTGACACAACAAATGACAAAAAATTCAATGATGATGTAAGTGCTTCAAAAGGAAGTATCTAAATATTACAATATATAGAAGATACAAGATCATCCTTGGAAAAATTCATTGGCACTCAATTATTTTCACAAAATTGACTATCTTAATAATGATTGTGCTACTAAAATGTGAAATGTCTTTTTCTTACAAAGTTTACGAAAACTATGCCAATAATGTCATTTAAAAGGTTTGTAAGTATCATGTCATAATATAATTTAAATCAAATGTTGTCAGGGATAAGGCAAAATAAACTTACATTTTTAGTAATTATCCCCTTCCAGGTCTTCCCAAAAACAGCTTCTGACCCCCAACTACTTAGTATTGTGAATTCCTTGTCCCTGTTGTAGCTGGCTTATTTAAAAAGGTAACCTTTCTGGTTTTAATTATACTTAGAAAACAATATGAAGTAAACAATACAGAAACAACCTACTGAATAAAAAGTGTAAAACTGAGAGTGCAATGCATGACTTTAACGCACTAATCATGACTGAAAGCTTGTTTTTACTTGAAGCTTAAGTGTTAAGGCAGTTGGATAAAGTGTGACTTCAACTTCAATAAAAGTTAGTTGAAACATGTACAAAAAGAAAGAAAAGAGAAGGAAAGGGGAAAAGAAGAGAGAAGGGAAAAAATAAATCAAGTTCTAGTCTACAAGTGCTTTTAAAGGATCTTTAAATGTTTTAGCTGAGGGGTTTCAATTCTTGAGCTAACAGTCAAAGGAAAAAATCAATGATATAGCCAAAACATTTCAAAGTACTGTACTAAATAGCAATAGACAATTCTTATGTGCTTATGATGATTAGGTTATTCCAAAATATTTTCACTCATTTGTTTAGAGTTTAGTATTTATGTATCTTCTGCCCCATAGACATTGAGCTTAAAAACTAAGGTAAAAATTACTAGAATGCTCTCAACAAATTCACTTATAATTGTTTGCCCTTCTTCAAGGGAGAACAGAAAATCTTTAGAGAAGACAGCACTTAACATTTTGTACGTAAGTTTTTAAAAAAAGCATTCAATTTATCTCATGAGAAAAGATCTAACATGGGGATATGGTTTGAGAATTGTTTAACTTTCATATGCCTGGGGGACGTGTTCTGCTTCTTGTTCTGTCCAGTTCTCAAAGCCTCACTTTCTTGTCCCAGAAGCCCTATGTTTGATGAAGTTTGAGTGGGACCCACTCAACTCCCACTCCAAAGCTTTGTGCACAGGTGTGCGCCTGGGAAGAATCGCCATCTTCAACTACAAAAATGGTCCCAGATGTTCACCAGGCCTAAGCAGGCCAACTGGAATTCTCTCTCCCAGAGCCATCTGCATTGGGGTTGGTAAATTAGAAAGACTAGTCTAGAGCCTGCTGAGGACCATCTTGGTTACCAAGTGGTAGCATCTCCAAATAGAGTAAGTCAGGCAGAAACCAGCACAGTGAAGACCTGGGAAGTGAGCTAAGATGAATCCTGACTAATCAAAACATAAAACTCCAAGTCGTGTTAGTTTTTAAGCAATAAAATAACAGGATTATATTAGAGATATTATTCTCTAGGATTTCATCTCTGTTGCATAATTCTATTAAGTTGAAATTTCTGTCAACTAAATGTCATAAAGTATTTGACTTTAAATAGTAAAAGGTGTTAACATAAGAAAAAGGTGTACATTTAGAAATATTTACACTTAACTGTACTCATTTCTGAGTTGAAATATCTTTAACTAGGCCCAAAATCTCTATTTTTAAGACCTTCAAAAAAAAGTAAAGAAATACGTTTTAAAAAATATGGTGGTAGCATTTTTTATTCTGTTATTAATAACCCTATTTGAAAATAAAATATTTGTGGTAGCATTTTTGATTCTGTTGTTAATAAGGTTAACAATAACAGAATAAAAAATGCTACCACAAAGATTTTATCATTATCAACTAACTGCATTTCACAGTAGTCACAATTAGATATTTAATATTTGAGGCATCGAATAGTACAAACCATTTGTAGAATTATATTTCTGACTAAAACTTCACTTTTATTAAATGTTTTCTGAGGTGCTAAATTCTGATCTCTATTTAGAGATTACGTTTGCAATTCCTTAGAAATGGTAAACAATAATGACACAATCAAATATGAAAAATGTATGCCACTCAACCAAAATAATAGAAAAACAGTGTGGTATAAAATGAAAGTACATCCTAATCTGAAATAATTAAAACCTTTCTACAGTTATTCCAAGACTATAAAGGTATCATAAATAAAAGTGTTCTGAAATTGTTCTTCTAAATACAATTCTCCTCTTTATTCGTAGCTATGGCCAGAGTTCTCGGAGCAGTGTATGTGGCACACGGTAAGCACTATGTACTAGATGAGGGGAAAACGGTGGAGTTGTTGTAAGGAAGTCAGGAGTGAGAAGCATGCAGGAGTGAGGGGCAGGGGTGAGGTGAGGAGTGAAGGAAAGGAGAGAGTAAAAGACTTGGGGAGGGAGACTAGAAGAGGGGAGAGAATAGGGAAAAGGGGAAGGAGAACCCATGAAAAGCCTGAAGAACGGCCCCTGAAAGGCTGCAGGAGGGCTAGAGCGGGGGAACTCAGGGAAGGCAGTGACACATGAGCCTGGGGAGGTGCCCATGAAAAACAGGGAAGCAGGAAGGGGAAGGAGGGAAGAAAACAAAGGGCAAATCCTATCTCCCTGAGTATTTAGCACACTTGAAGAAGTTACAAGGCTTTTTTTTTTCTGCATAGAAGTAACATTTAATATCTTAATATTCTTATTTAACGTCAATGAAAGTATTTAATACATTAATCTATAAAAATTCATGACACATATACATTTGTAGGAATACATGATCAATAAATAGAAGTTATTACATCATATTCTATGACATATTTTTAAAATGTTTTTACATTTAGAAGCATGAGACGGTATATTTAAATTTCAGATAATTACTTGCTGAGCACCAATAATACATTCAATGGCTAATTTACACACTTTCACCAATCAGAGCAATATTACATTTTCCGTTTTGTAACAAATTGCAATTTTCCATTTTGTAACAAATTGCAATCTGGAACATGACCATGTTCTGAGACGGTGATGCCAGAGCTTCAGTAGTTTCTTTTCTGGGGACTTCCCTTTGTTAAGTGTGCATATCTGGTAGAACTTCTACTTTCCTTTCTGTCATCTTTGTCTCTGGATGCCATTTTACTAGAAACATCCTTTATGTTTGTTGATTTTTTCCTATTTTCCTTGGTTTTGGCACTTTTTTCTAGGTCCACTTTCTCTTTTTCTCTGTCCTTTTTACCCTTAGGAGACTCCTTCCTGGATAGGTCTGCATCAGCAATTTTCTTATCCTTTCGGTCATCCTCTTTTTCTTTCTTCCCCTTTTTTCTCTCTTCATTCTTACTTTCCTTCCTTGACTCAGGTTTCTCTTTCTCCTTCTTGAGCTCTTCTTTAGTGAGTTCTTTAACTTTCAGATTTTCCAATTAAAGGAAAAAATGTTTATTGACAAGATCTCTTAATCACAGAACAGGAAGTTAGTGAAAAGGTATTCTCTTTTTCTCCACACACAGGAAATGCACATTCAGAAAGTTACTTTAATTCACTAGTCTTTATGGTGGCTAAAAATAGATGCAAACCTCTATAAAATATCAACTATTAAAAAATGCTAGAAGCTTGTCATATTTTCCATCTTGAAATATAGTACGACTTATCTTAAAACATTAACATGCAATATTATAAAACTGCATCATGAAAGCAGTACTTTACACAAACTATTAACTCACACTTCATAACTATAACAACATAATTAAAGGAACACTGGCAACATAAGAACAAAGTTTTCGTAATTTGTAAGAATATATACAAAGATAATTTAAAATGTTTAGCTCAAACAAAAACATATGTCCTTAAAATACACGTGCTTCTTTGAAGATTAATATATGTAAATAACATTAAGTATAATTTCATTTTCTTAGTTAACTAGGCAAAAAATTGTCACGTGTATGAAATTTTTAAATCATTTTAAAATTGCAAAATGATTTAAAATTTTAGAAACTTAAATTTTAAAAATTTTAAAAATACTACATATCTGTAGTATTTAAAAGGGAAAATTAGAATTCCCTTTCTGCTTATGTTCATCATGAAATCAGTATTCCTTTAAGTATGTTTTCCTGTTAATTCATGTAGAGCCACTCAAGCTAACACATGTCTTCTAGTTCATAGGGTTGCGAGAGCAATTAAGTGAGTACACAGCTAATTCCAAAACTCATGGAAGGTATTGCTTTCAACTTGCTTTACACGGTAATAAAGCAGTTAGCAAAAGCTCTGAATTTCATCTGTTTGTACTCTCATGAGGAAATCATAAGGTAAGGTATTTACAATGCCACATTTAAGCAGAAACAATGCCACATTTAAGCACAAAGATGATGAAATATTTATTTAATATAATAAAATGTGAAAGATGTTTTTGTCCATCAGAATCACGTAAAACTTACATAGCACAAACGGTATTCAAAATGAGCATTAGATTTGCACTGCTCACTAAAAGTACTATATCTTTCTAGGCTGTCTAATAAAATCTTGATTAACGAACAAAAACATCACATAGGGTTTCTCCATTAGTTGAATTTCCTGGTGATCAACCAGGAGATTCTTCAGTTCTTCCTAAAAAACCTTATTAAAGTCTTTTAAGAATACAGAACAGAATTCATTCAGGATCATGCTGAGTCTTCATCCTACTTCAGTGCTGTTTGAATAGTAACATAGATACCGGCATTGCAAAAGAGTAAAATGCATGTGCAATGCTATCATGTCTTATTCTGCAAACTGCTTTTAAAAATATTCAGTCTTTAATGTTTAATTTGCTTCTCCAGATCAAGAAGTAAAATATTTTATTGTCCCTTTGTTTCATCACTATTTCTATAAAAATAAGACGGTAAAAATTGTTTTCGTCCCCAGAAATTATTCAAGAGAGATAGGTTAAACCATTAAAAGTTCCTGACCTTAAAATATAAATCACAAAACCCTGTGAATCACATACTATATCTCATCTGTTCACATTTCAGCAAAAAACAAACTACGAACAATACGCCAAGCCCTTGAAATGATCACAAGACTATCACAGGCTTATAAAGAAAAACATGCACATCCCCCATGCCTTTACCCACAAAGAATATAACTATTTACAAATGAACAAGAATAACCGCTGGCATATAAAGTCAGGCTGTAATACTGAGCTGTTAGTCTACAAATGGCTGACAGGTATAATAACTGATTTATTATTATTATTATTTTGAGACAGAGTCTCACTCTGTTGCCCAGGCTGGAGTGCAATGGCACAATCTCAGCTCACTGCAACCTCCACCTCCCAGGTTAAAGCGATTCTCCTGCCTCAGCCTCCTGAGCAGCTGGGATTACAGGTGCCTGCCACCCAGCTAATATTTGTATTTTCAGTTGAGACAGGGTTTCACCATATTGGTCAGGCTGGTCTCAAATGCCTGACCTCATGATCCACCCACCTCGGCTTCCCAAAATGCTGGGATTACAGGCGTGAGCTACCGTGCCCAGTCAATAATTTTTAATGAATTAAAATATCCAACACAGCAAATTCTATGTCAATGTAATGCAGGGTTCTACATTATACATGTAAGTTTTCATTTTACTGAAAACTACACATTTGAATCACACTAGCTTTTACTGTGCTCTAAGACAGAGTGTCATTAGAGCTTTTGGAGAAATAAAATCAATTACTGAAGACTTCATCTTTTTTTCCCAAAAGTAATTCAAAGAAATCAAAATAAGAAAGGTTTTAGGGAACAAGGTAAGATGTGTACATGTAAATTTAATATATACATCATAACAAATATAACGTGATATTTGTATAATATACACATTCTTAATTTAAAGACTGTTACAAAGCTTTGATAACATGAAAAGATAATGACTTAAAATTATAGGCTTGAAGCAGAAAATTATTTGATGAAGTCTTGATAAAACTACTTATAAGCTAAGGTGCACCCAATCAAGACCCAAAAGCAATAATGTTTAGCATTAGTAGCAAGATTAACATTCCCAGAAAATGTCATGCATTTTCAAACATTAAACTTGATTCACTCAAGGCTAATTTGAAAAAATGAAAATACCTTTAGCCTTAGTTTTTCTCTTGGCTACCCCACTGGGTCCTTCTGTTGATATTTACAAGATGAAAATGGGTTATAAACAGAAAATTTAATGGAATTCAAAAATAAGTGTCTATTAAATAGGTAAAATCAATGCCACTATAAATCATGTTAAGTTACTTAAATTCATCATTAAAAAATACTCCAATATCTCTCTTATTTGTCACTTTAAAGCCTTCCTTTCACTGTCTTTAACAGATAAATGCATTATAATTGGCCTATGATTTAATCAACTTCACAATTTGGCTTAGATCTTTAAGAATTGTTGGCGTCAGAAATCCTTAATTGCCTCAGGAAATGGCATTTTCTACTCAGAGGTAGACTTCCGCTTGGGACACAGATGATCAATTAAAAGTACCAGAGTGAAGGACCAAGGACCTTACTTCACTACTCAATCACATTTGCCATCCAAAAAAGGACAGCATATTTTGATAAAGAGTTCATCTTTACTGCTTGAACAATCACTGCTCTTCCATCAGTTCGAATTGTCTTTTAAAAAATTATACGAGCAAGTAAGAATGACAGTATTATGTATATACATATTACACTTTTCACTCTAAAAACTTTGCAATAACTTTCTGTTTCCTCTCTTGACAAATGAAAGTTCTGATAATGGATTTATTTTTGAGTCTCTAACAATATACCTCTAACTCTTATTCGAACCAGGCCGTACTTAGCATCCCAATGAACTGATCTTCCCAATTCTGTCTCTAAGTCACATAAAGGCTGGTTTATGCTATGTATTGGCAAACTTTGTAAAGTTCCAATCCAAGTTGCCAGTACATTTCTCAGGCACATTAGGGTTGGAGATGCAATGTTTAGTGTTCATCTCCTCAGGAAGGGTGGCATAGCCTGTCACTAAAGAACTAAGGTCTAAGGTGTGGTCACAAGAAAGTCCCCAAAGCCATCTGACATTTTTCCAGCTGTAAATTGTAAAACCCACTTTGTACGTTTCTCAAAACTTCTACTTTCAGTATGAGATGTTTGTACTATTATATTGTTCAAACCTCCCCGTTCACTATTGATAGCAATTTCTATCTATCGATTGAGGTCATCCATCTGAGAATGGTAATTTATTTTGGTTGAAATATCAATATTCTTCAAAAATGTATTAGTATCTCTTACCGTTGACAACATAAAAGTGGAAACAAGTGACTATGGTTATATTTGTCCACTTACATGAAATACATAGATAACCACAACCAGTACTTAGTCCCATGTGTTTAACAATTATTTTTCACAGCTAAAACTTGATTCTTTCCTAAACACTGTCAAAAACAGTGTATCACCCAGTAATACTGAGTGCTATTTCCAATCACTCCACTAAAGTTTATTTCAGAATAAAATATCAAAACTATTCTTGTAATACCTAGTTTTAAATATATGAGTAGAATCCAATGTGTAAAACACGTTAGCATAAAGCTTTAAAATAGACTTCTAGTACTGCTCTGTTCCCCTCCTGACTCCTGCATGTTCTCCCACAGCAGATCCAGATTTTCCTATTGAAAAGTAGAGTGAGGAAACCCAGACTGCCCTCTCCCTACCCCTGCTGTTATGATCTAGGTAAAAAGAGCTACATGGATGAAAAGACTAGAGTTAACTTCTGTCATGAATAAACCAAAATATTAGATTAGCATTAGATTAGTGAAACATATAAAAATAAACAGTGCTGTACTTTATTTTAAACTTTTTTGGTTTGGGTATAAATCCTTATGGTGATACAAATGAACAAATGAACAAAGTGCAATGCACGATACAAAACTCCAAAGGATCATCTTATGTTTTTCTGAACTTAAAAACATAGCCAATAATTTTTCAATATTTTTGACACAACAAAGACCAAGCTAATAATTTAAACAATTATTACATTCAGTCTCTGAAGAAAAGCATATAGACTGAAAAAAGCATACCACCAAAAACAGTTAATAAAGGAGTCCCTAAGTAATAATGAAATAAAAAGAGAGTCAAGAATTTTTTTTTTTTTTTTTTTTTTTTTGCCGGCTGCTGTGGCTCATGCCTGTAATCCCAGCATTTTGGGAGGCCGAGGCAGGTAGATTACCGGAGGCCAGGAGTTCGAGACCAGCCTGACCAACATGGTGAAACCCCATCTCTACTAAAAATACAAAAATTAGCCGTGGTGGCAGGTGCCTGTAATCCCAGCTACTAGGGAGGCTGAAGCAGGAGAATCACTTGAACTCAGGAGGCAAGAGGCTGTGGTGAGCTGAGACCGTGCCATTGCACTCCAGCCTGGGCAACAAGAGGGAAACTCCCTCAAAAAAAAAAAAAAAAAAAAAAAAAAAAAAATTTGTAGCCTGAAATTTAAAATAAAATGAAATTAAATTTTTTAAAAAAGAAAATGTGTGTTTTTCTTTTTTTTTAAAGTGAAATGATCAGTTTTAGGAAGGAAGGAATGAACAAAGGTTTAGGATGAGGACACTATTTTATTATGTTGGTTACTAAACATCCTTTAAGGTTCTTCAGAATACAGTTTTATAAGCAGTAGAGAAGGCAGTCATGCCACAATGATGAGAAAACGTATGTGGAAGGAAAGGTGACCAAAAACCTAGGGTGCTCACATCAGCCTTCTTTATTTCCTTAGAAGAAAACTGATCATATATGGAATTTCCCTAGATTCTGAGGGGGACAGAAAAGGAAAAAGAGTTTGAAGAATTTTATCCGGGTTTTGTTTGGAAGGTCGAGGAAACGCAGGCATGTACGTAAGAAAAAGAAGCTAAGTTCATAACAGGAGAGAGGTGATGAGGTCAGGAGGAGGTACAGGCTCAAGGGAAAGGGCTGGCTTTGGAAACCAGAGGGAAGCAATGTCTGAAAAAACGAAGAGTGAATGAGAGAAGAAACAATAGCTCAAAAAAATCCTGAGATAGTAATGTTGTAAAGGGAAGAGAGAAGAAAATAATGGAATGAAGCCACACTAATTATCTTAGGAAAGCAGAAAGCAAAATCATCTCTACAGAGGAATAAAATGACTCTGGAAGAAGGAAGGGTGTGGAAAAGGTTTAGAATGACTGCTAACGAGGGAAACTGTCGGAGCAGCATGTCCCTGACGGAGGCTCAGTACAGGTAACTTCATAACAGATTTTTTTTCCCCCCAGCAACAATGGCCAATGCAGTAATGGAGAAAGGGGTCATTGGTAATCCAAGATCAGTGACAGCATGTAGAGGCGAAAAAAATAATAGTTTGTGGGCATTAGGTAGTGGACTTAAGGGGAAACCACAAGGCAGGTACATAAGGCCCACCTTTCTATTCTTCCTAATTCTTGACAAAATTAAATTCTTACCATTTGTAACTATGGTTGATGTAGATTCTCCCTACAGTGCCAAAATGCCACAAGCATGTCCCACTTTTCTCCTTTTCTATCTTTACTACCATAGCTAATGTCTAGGGAAAAAAAAGAAACAAAGGAACATTCCACTAATCAATAAAATTCATGACAACACAAAGGCTCTTCAAAAATAGTTTCCAAGTAGTATGAAGAAAATTCTATCAATTCGAGCAAAAATGGAAACATCTTGGTATTTCTTAATCCATTCAGACAAAAGTTGTTTTTAATTAATACAATATATTTCAATTTAAGAAATAATCAAAGACGCATTAGGATGTGCTTAAAATACATGTTGAAAAATAACTGCCATGCTGTTTACTTTCTTTTCATCCTTTTATGCTTATTTTGATGTAAGTATTTAAAGTGATGATACTTAATAGCTCTGGCAACTATTTGGGAATTCCTATACAGAAATCAGAAAAAAGGTCTTACATTCTTCCCTTAGAACATAAGAGAGTTGCCTAAAGGAAATTTATGCTATTTTGGCAACTGCCTCAGGCCACTATTCCACATTTTCAAAATCAAATGTTCTCTATGAAATTAAAATGTTTGAGCCAATGGACAGATCTGTGGTTACACCACATGCAATAGACATGATTTTAGAAGACCGGCTGCATTACAGACACACAAGTAGCTACTTCAGACTTTCAGACAGTCAGCTCTAGAATTGGTCTGGATATCGCTTCATACTCAGCCCATTTCAGCCACTCCCACCATTTCTGGTGAGACCTGTGAGTCATCTTGGGCCTTCTCATCTTCCTCTGTCCCATAATGGAACATCACAATCATTTCAACATTGACGACACATAGCAAAAAGAGGCCCTAAATGTCTGAGTAACTGTCCTGTTAGTGAGGCAGACTGTTCCTCTAGAATGGATGTTTACTCTTGGTAAAATGCATGTCAGGACACTACACCAATTTCTTTTTTATTTTTAAACAGATATAATAATATAGTACAGATTAAAAGAAGCAGCAGCAGCAGCAGTAGCAGCAGCTACAAACCCACCAACCCACTACAATAAGTGGGGAACGGAGGATCAGAACATAACTGAAAGACTAAATAAACAGAAAGGGATTACAACCAGAGACAGAGAAAAAAGGTAAAATGCAGATTCAAATACAAATTGGAGATTGGAAAGGTCACCTGAAGACTTTTGTTAGCATAGGTCAGTTTGTTACAGAAACTCAAAATGTCATTTCTATTGCAAAAAATATGTCCAATAATTTTACCAGTTAAACCGTTTTTTTTTTTTTAAAAAAAAAAAACAAAAACACAACTCAGTATTTTATTATGCAATGAGTAGTAACTCCTCACCCACCGGGATCCACACCAGCGTATGACATTATTCATATGATATTAATGAATATCACATGCGGGGCTTAGCATTGAAGGGGAATTCAAATAAAACCTAAGATCTGGTTCCTAGATTCAAGGAGTCCACAAACTACTTGATATCTAACTCCTAAGTATTACAGGGTCATCTCAACCAATAACAAAGGCAGTGAATTCTGCATACTGGTTCCATCATTTAACTTATGAAAATAAAGTCTGGGTCACTGAGTTTCTTTAAGTATTCCAAATATGCATTGTAATCAAAGATTCCATGCCAAATCACAGAAAATTTCTTATATGTTTTATAGACTTAAGGAGCTAGCCCAACAAATTATCTAGAAAGAGTCTTGAAGCATCAATTCCCAACAAGTAAACTGCCAGGTGATCAAATTAAGAATAACTGGCTATGCTAGATCTGATTTTTTGATAATGCTCCTAAGTCACAAACATCAGGGGAGACAAACAATCTGCTCTATCTTACTGTAAATAAAAACAATTCAAACAGAAAATAGTCCTTCCTTCCTGTCTGGATACAGTTCTATAAGACAGGGAGGTAATTTCTAAAAAGAAAGAACCAAGGACAAGATGAAAAAGCAGGACAGCCCACTATTCTATATGTCCTCAGCACTGAGGTGTGTGCAGGATCCCCAGGGCAGCAGGCTGACAGCCAGACCTCAGGACTGGGTAAAATTGGCACCCAGAAGACACTTCCCCAACTGACTTATACCCACCACTCATGCCCCAAAGCAAGGCAGGCTGAAGGAAGCTAAAGGGCTGAAAAGAATCCCAAGAGTGCTGCTGTCTTGTTTTTGTGCCAAACTCCAGAGAACCCAGCACCTTTGCAATTGGACAAACATCAGCGCATCCGGAGAAGCCAGAACAGTGACTCTGAGGAGACAACACTATATCTCAACACGGAGCCTGTTCCACAGAGTTTCTTTGGTTGCTCAAAACTGAAAAGGTAAAGTAAATACAGTATAACTTAAAATTCCCTAACTATATAAATATTCAAATTAACGGGATACGATTTTGCCTTAATTTAGTTCTTAAGTTTAAAAGACATGAGTAAGGAAGACTTATATTATGAAACAGAAAGTTAGAAAATACACCCTTAGAAAATAAAGAATTATAGCAATATATAATAAATCAAACTAAGGTGAAGTAATTTTGATCTGCTTCAAGATACTTTATAGCACAGTTTTGCAAATACTTTTATTTTATCTTACACACACATACAAGCCTTAGGTACATGTTGACGGAAGTCACAGAAGTCAGGGGTTCGTCAGCTACCTGGATGTCATTTTCATCAGAGGCTTTCAGAGGAACTAACGAGAGGTGGTACAAAATAAGTAGCAAATTTTTATCCCACATTCTTGTTTTTCACTTACAAAAATAAAGCATAATTAATTTCTGTACATAAAATATGAATTAGTATGACAAAGTGATGAAAAATTAATAATTTCAAACATTTTTAACACAAAATTTAATTATTTACTTCTTATCAATTAATCAAATATCTTCTAGTGTTAGTAGTAATGACATGTTAACAAATAAGATTGCTTTAAAAAGTATATCCTGGAAATTTGGCTAGGTGAATTTCATTGGGTGGGGCTGAAGATTCCTTTAGAATTTAAACCTAATAAACTTTGACATTTCATATTACCCAAGTATAAAAGCAGAAGACACAATAAACAAAAAGACTGAATACATTTTCAGAAGGAACATTACTGAATGATACTCATTTGCTGGAGAACATGCTACTAAGTGACAGCTTAACTGAAGTCCTTGAATATTTGAAAACAGAAGCTTTAACAGACTATCAGAAGCATTAACAGAATAAAACATATTTGCCCATTAGCGAGAGCAAGACAAACTAGAGCTTTAATAGCCATTTAAACTTTAAGAGATTATTTGTCCAGTGTGTATATACACATCTAAAAGTCGCTATAGAATGTTTGCTTTTTAATAATATTAGCAAATTGGACAGTCTTCCCTGACACAGGTAAATGGTGGGTAGAGGGGATGGATGTCCTGTGCTGACTTGAGGCTGCTACTTTCAGTCTATTATTATGACAGCCTACAAGAGTAATTTCTAACAATTTAAATTTGTCATAGTACCCTCAGAATACATGGATGAATGACACACTTACTGAAAGTAATTTGATTAAATATAGAAGACAAGAAATATTTGAAAAGTAGAAATTATAGTTAAATAAAATGTGAAGAAGTGCAAACATTTTCAAATTTTTAGCTCTCTGACAAACATTAAGCAAAATCTTAGAGAAGCTGGAAGAGATTTAAAACCATGGAACATCACTCCTTCAAAAAATAACATCCCTTTGCTTATCTTCCTTATCCCTAGAAGAGCTTTGCTTGAGGGGAAACTGATGAAATCTCATTTTAAGAAATGCATTTTGTATATAGCTGATACAATTGTTTTTGTTATTACTGAAGCAAACTCATTTTTCAAGAAATCGATTCAAATATGTTTTTAAGGTTTTCTAAAGGGAAAAGTTTACTGCCCTAAATGGAATTACCACTTCAATAAGTTTATAATTCTAAAAATCACATCATATCTAAGCCAAAATCAATATCCAATTAATAAGTCAATGAAAGAAAAAATGGAAAAAGACTTATTTAGGATGAATAATTTTAATATGTACAACATTAAGATACATATTCACATATTCCCTCATGTGTAATATGCCTACTTTAAAAAAAATACAAATTACTTTCTCTGGATGTATATTTGGAAATAAAATTGAAAATAAATTTTGCTTTCATAGACAGAAATATGTCATGCTACTATCTGAAAACAGTAAGTTAACTTACTCTAAGGCAAAAACATGGGGTTATTTTTAAATTATTTTAAAAGCACCATTAACACAGAATTTTACATAGAAATTTATAGGAACCTATCTGACACAAACCTAAACAAATTACAATAAAAAATATCAGCTTAGTAAAGAACCATCATTTTACACATCAGTCATGTTAAAGAACAGAGAAGCATTTAACTTAAAAATCATGCCAGAAATATTTTTATAATGAAATCCATTAGAATCATCTTAATTAATAGTGTGTTAGAAAGACAAGCATCAAGGGTTAACCACAACACAATCTGCTGTAAGTGTCCAAATTTAGTTCAGTGAATACATGAGTTGAAACAAAACGATACAGAAACCAATTATACCACCAAGAACATCATTTTCTCTGTACTTTGTAGTTGACTACAAGAATGAGGAGTACCATTTTCTTCAATAGAAGTTGGGGGAGCTGAGCGAGCAAGGGACTAGCTAGTAGCTGTACTGGGCAAGATCACATGGTTGACTTGCACGGTAAGATCACAACCGCCCCACTGCACATTAAGCCCTGCATAAGCAAAGGAAAGAAAAGAAAAAGGAGGCTGCTTCGGGTGTTCATTTGCCAATGACTTCAGTCCCTGAATCAAAGCTACTGGTTATGTAAATCCAGTATGACACAAGTCTTTCCCTGAACCCCTTCATTCTGTGACGTACCATCAACACCATCTGCGGTTTCGCTTTCTTCTTCTTCTTCTTCTAGCATTTCAAAGGGAGTCATTATATCATAGAGAAATGAGAGGAAACCATAAAACCAATCTGAACTTTCCTCTGCTAAAATATTAAGGACTTCCTCAAGAGAATCAATATTTTCATTACTGCCATCTTTGGTCAGGCCTACATAAGAATAAAGGAAGAGAGAGAGAAAATAAGGAGAGCAGTTAGGTGGAAAAAAGAAGTGGAGGAAGGGCGATCTCAAAAGCGATGTGCATCATGGTCAGAGAGGTTTACAGAAACGGTATTTGGAAAATAAAGAAGTCCATTACAATGCACACCTTACAATCAACTCTCAATCACATGTCAAAAGAAAGCCACAATTTGACCAATCCTTACCACTCCTACCAGCCCCTACCTAGGTTTGCCTTTCTCTCATTAGAGTGTTGAGGTGAAAGACAAAATTTTATCAGTCAAAAATCAATAGACAGTAATGGAAAATCAGTTGACTGTAAAAGGAAGAGTGAATAAAAGCAGTACCAGAGAAAAAAAGATATATACTCTGACAACCCCCAGATTTGCTCATTTACCAACCAGATTTTATCGAGAGTTGATTATACACACATTCATTCATTCATTCATTCATTCATTCAAACTAGAAACGCTTATTTCCTTAAACTTCTCCCCTCCCCACACCAGCACCCCACTTAAGACCTGGAGTTAAGTTAGGAAATTCTGGAGTTAATATAATTAGCAGTATTACCATTTATAGCATCCACAGATGGGCATAAGTACACTGAAATTATGTAACTCAGATAATTTTAACACTTAAATTTTAACACTATTAAATGTGGTAGCTCTATAAAACTCTGGCAATTGACTCACGGTCCTGTAATTCTGGCCAATGACAACAGTCAGCTATTAATAATAATTCACTTTGCCTACCCATATGAAATTTGATCAAGGCCTTAGCTGGTCACTTGCAATAGGAACATTCCAAACTCCTCTCCCTATAGGCCTGTGAAATTAGCTTCTATTGCTAAGACCCCTTTCAACTGTCATTTTTAAGTATTGGACCCAAAACAGGCCCTTAGGATAGAAATAAATCAAAGTATATATTGTTTTTATCATTTGTTTTTTTTTCCTGTGAAGAACTGGCTCTGGGTAGCAAAGGTTTCTTAGCTCCAGTAGGTATCAGAATCTGACAGTACTACCAAGCTGTATACCAAGCCCATAATTCTGAGGAGGAATAATAGGGTAGGGTATTCTGGCTATAAGAAATGTGAACATCCATGACCACTGAGCTTTTCTGGTTGTAACCACCTAATTCGGTCATTTAAGTCTTTGGCAACACACAATTTCTCCATGTAGTATAACTACCAGCAATCAAGATTGGCAGATAAAGGATAAGACAACAACTAGTTTAAAAGTTTTAAAGATTACAGTGAATTTTCTCTACTTTACTCAAAAGAACTATATTATGTCATTCTTCACGTTTTTGGTAAGAAAAAATGCAAATCGCAGTTGGTATTTAAATTACTTTTTGACAAGCCTAGCACGTTTTCACTCAATTTAGCAGTAGACAAATGTTGTGAACAAAGATCTATATTCCCAACTAAGTCTCTGTGGGAATAACACTGTTTCTTCTTCCTGCCTTAAAACATTATAGCTGCATATTTAGTATAAACATCTTTATTTTTCTCCATTTGCCAATATATTATAAGTACTTCCGAGTATTACATGTAAAATATAAAACTTTTCCATCCTTTAGTATGACAGGTGACCATATGCAACAAATATGCAAAAGCATTTGAACAAAACTGTTTACCCAGCAAAGCAACTTTCCTCTGGTTCTCAAGACAAAAGTACTAGTCTAAAGAGAAAAATATATATTCTGGGTATGTGACTCCTTCTGAACCTCTAAGAACAAGGCTCAATCAAATGGAATGCCTTTGGCTTGGCAAGGTCTGGTCTTCTCCTCCCATCAACTCACTCATGCATCTATCAGTCTACAAATGTTTTTCCAGGATGTAGCAAGTGCTGACTGGCTTTTCCTTTGCTTTCCAGCCATACCTGATACGATGCCAGCTAGGTGCTAGCCATAGGACAAAAGGACAACCACATGATCCTTAGGTAGTGTCACTCTAAGGATTTAGTCCTCACGTCATTTAGTCCTCGGGTCATTTTCCTGTTGATTTTATTTGGAAAATAAGTTTTTAAAGAATACATTTTCAAACAAGGTAGTTTTCAATAATCTGAACTACAACCCAAGATACCTACATTTTAGTTAATTTAGTTAATAAGAAGCTATGTAAATGAAGAAAAGTGGGCTTAGTACACTTTCAAATAATCAAATGGGCCTTGGCCAGAAATAATCAAATAATAAAATTAATGATGGTTAGTGGTCTTGATTTACTCACATATGTTTAATTCTCTCTATTTCACAAGAAAAGCCACACCCTAAAATTGAGTGAAATGTACCATGTGAATGTATACATTTCCCCAAATTTATAAGACTTAGATATATGTGGACTTAAGAATCTAGAAAAAAAATATGAAATAAATGCACAGTCTATGAAAGATTAACATATCTCAATTATTACTATACCTGCGATGCCAACAGCTCCTCTAATCTCTGATTTCCTACCTTCCTCCCTCCCCTTGGATCTCCTGGGCCTTAATCTAAAACCTAAACCCTTAAAGCTTAAATTTTACCGTTAAGCTGCCTCTCCAGTGAGAATGTACCTTGGAAGTCTGGCTTCATTTTGGGTATATGTTCACTGTAGTGCTCTCCCCGTAACCTCTACCTGACCACACAGAACCCATTAAAGCCTCTGTACTCCCAACAATTTCACCAGGCTGTCTTTGCAGTAACCTTCCAGTAACAGAGGCACCGCTAAACTATAATGATCTTACAAACCAGAGAAAAGAACTTTAGTCATAAAACTCAATTCAAGTTAAGGTTGCATTTCCTGCAGAGAACTCAAACGCTATAGAAATAAGATTAAAGGTGATAAGTAAGCCTAACATTTCACCTTTGATTTGTTTCATCTGTACTGAAGCTACAAGCCAACTGCAAACTAGTACAGGAAGAGTAAAAAAGTATTTATGTAGCTTTATCTGATCTGTCTTTATGCATTTATTAGTAAAGTTACCAAAATAAACCTTGATATTCACCAAATTTAGTTCCACCTCCAAGTGTATAATTCTTATAAATGGCACAATTTACGAGTTCCTTACACTATCCCTGCAAACAGCAATATTCAAAGTTACAATTAATTAGCTTCTTAATGGTAGGTTAAAAACCTTAAAGGGGATGACCTTTTGAAATCTCAAATACACTAAAAATCAAGTTAAGGTAATAGTTTACTATAGAAATCAGTGTGTTTTATCAAAGAAATACCACATTTTAATTTCTAATGGCTGACATTTCCTGACAGACCAGATGGCTGGTTTTAAGCAAAAGCAAACAAATAAAAATCAATAAAATACAGTAGATGAGAGTAATATTATTTCTAAAAATAAGGGAACTTGACCCACATTTTATTTTATCTTTAAAATAAAGAGCTTTGCTATTCAGAATTTGTCATTTAAAGCAATATAATGAAGTGATAAACCATTTATAGGCAAGCAAATTAACATCATTCTGATAAGTTCTATATAATTTTGTTTCTTTTACATGCCCAGGATTATAGTCATCTGAGGATTCAATATATTTACAGAAACTCAAATTTAGATACACAATGACAGGACTACATTGAAAATTTCATTAAAGTTAAGATAAGAAAATAAATTTCATGGTAAGTTTGCAGCAAACATTAATTCCCAATGGGCAGAAAAAAAAAACAAAAAAACTAACAGGTCAAAATTAGGAAGGTTTACTATCTTTAATCACAACTAAAACTCTATTTTCATAGAACTTTCTCTATTTCATAAGGAGGTGGATTTAATCTACTAAAAGCAGTTTCATTGGTTACAGATGTGGCATCCTACTGTGTTTTCATTTCTAAAAAACATACACAAAACAGTATAACGAAGAAGAATTTCTTTGGGTCATTATTTTATAAGCTTAGCGTATAATATCATGCCATATCCATTATTTTTCTAAAGACTCTAATATAAAAAGTTTTAACATATATTATGCTACATACAAAAGCAAAGGAAGTCTCAACAGGCCAGATTATACAAAATTTGCATGTTAAAATTAACACCATTCTTTCCAGCAAGACAGCACTTTAAAACAAATGAGGGAACACCACATTGTTATTTATTACAAGAAACATCTCTGATAAAGACAGGTAATTCTGATAGTGAAAGAGAAGGGTCCAAGACTTCCAAAATAAAGACACTGGGTCAAAAGACCAGGAGTTCATATTTTAGCGCTACCGTTAAAATAAGCATGGGACATTTTAAGATGTTTGTTATCACTTTTATTTCAAAATTAATTTACGTAAGCCTGTAGAAATTTACATTTTGAAATGGAAGTGAATGTCTAATGTTAATGAAGAATATCTATAATTACCATATCTAAAAATAGACTAGGATACTAGCTATTCAAATTCTAAGTTCAGAATAAGAAGTACTTTAAATCTGAAAACACACATGAAATTATTATACTTATCAAAATATATATGTTTAAGAGATATACACTTATTCACTGATAAAAGTAAATTCAAATGAAAGAGTCTGCAGAAAAATAAGCCATTTAAACTTTTAACAGTAATGAAATATATGATTTAAGGGGAAAAAATCTTCTGTAAGATATATACTATTGAGATAGATATTATTAAAGCAAAAATATTTGTTTCCAGCATTTTATCACCATTAACAAAAAACATAAAATGTGTACTTGCCTAATAAAACTTTGGCATCATCCACATCAAAATCTCCATCACCATCAGCATCATAGATTCCTAGTTTTCCTACAACAGGGGAGAAATGATGGATATGGAACAAAAAAGAAAAGAAATTTAATACAGTATTACAACTTAGTGAAGTCCTGCAACTCAGTCATAAATGTTACCAATTAATGCAATTCTTTGCTCTTTTAATCCTGCAAAGCAGTGTCAAATGAATATCTTACCTAAAAATAGTGAGCAATTCAGTTAAGAGAGTCAGGAAATGTTCAGCTAGCAAATTCTATGAAATAAAACTGACATAGCATTTCCTTTAAAGACTGAACAACATATTCTGATCTAATTACTCCAGAATAATTTTTTTTTTTTCTTTTTGAGACGGAGTCTCGCTCTGTCACCCAGGCTGGCGTGCAGTGGTCGGATCGCAGCTCACCGCAAGCTCTGCCTCCCGGGTTCACGCCATTATCCTGCCTCTGCCTCCGCCACCTCGCCCGGCTAGTTTTTTTGTATTTTTTAGTAGAGACGGGGTTCCACCGTGTTAGCCAAGATGGTCTCGATCTGACCTCGTGATCCACCCGTCTCGGCCTCCCAAAGTGCTGGGATTACAGGCTTGAGCCACCGCGCCCGGCCCCCAGAATAATTTTTATTAAACTGCTAAAAATATTTTTGGTAAAGTTTTTAGCATATATGAAATAATACTGATGCATTCCTAAGTTACTTGAAATTTAATATTTCTAAAGCATGAAATTTCATCACACTATTAATATCTGAAGCAAAAGAAACAACCAAGCCTCAAATAAAGACTAAATGTAAATAGATTAACATAGAATCTAAGTACTAAAAATTAAAAAATCATTAATTTTATATTTTACAATCATGATTTATAACAGAAATATCATGAATTAACTTTTAAAAATAAAAGACCATTCTGGAAATAAAGTATGTAAAACGGGAGGCTTCAGAAATTATAAAGGAAACTTTAGGATTATTCTACTTAATTAGCACAGGCCATTTATACTAAGAAAAAAAGGGCTTAAAACAGATATGCTGAGGAGACAATACTACCAAAACCTTTCCTCCTCATGAACAGAAAATGTTTTTAGGCTTTAGTGCTTTATCATAAGGAACACTGTTATTTTGTTTAGCATTTCAAAAAGTCAAATACATTCAACTCCCTAAAAAAGCATCCTAAAATCCACATGATTCTAATTCATTACTGGACAATGACAGTGGAGAAACACAATAATGTTAATGTACAGCAATTTTTTAAACAGCATTTTCAAATACAGCATTAGTACTAAAAAAAACAACAGTTGGCAGCATTGTTATCATTTCTTTAACACAAAGTACATTAAAAAATTACAGAAGGGCAGGCAGAAATTTTGGTTCAGAGTAGCTCTGATCAATCTTTATCTCCCCAGAGCCCTTGCTCTACTTAGCAAAATGGTTAACTTGCTATACAGAAGTCTGACTTAGCAAACACATACACATTTAAAATGATAATGATGAAGGAAGAGATAAGGATGTTATTTCAACTCCTAAGAAAACAAAAAGTACTAATCAAGGCTATGCAGAGTACAGAACTCAAGAAACAGTAAAAGACAGAAAATACTATCCTTTCTGACAAACCCATAATGGGAAATTGGTGCTATCGCTTATATTCTGATGTAGGTAATAACTAAATTAGTACAAAAAGGATGAGCCGTTAGAGACTAACACACATAGACTTGAAATGCAACTCCAATAGCCTACCTTGAAGCACCTCTGATAAGTTATAACGGAAGTCCTTTGCTTTGGCTGCATGCATGTAAAAACATGAAAATTGTTATTTGTGCTTAAAAGTACAAATATTTAAAGTGTCCTCTTTTAAGATACGTTCCCTAACAACATATCACTGTAAGTCAGTCAAAGCATAGATCTACTCAGAAATTTGTCTCCAAACTAAAATTCTCCCTCAGTTGGTCTGTCAATCTATCCAGAGACTCTTTCTTTAAAGTAATGAAAATGTAAAACTTCAATGAAAGACAGATTACAGATAAGCATATTTTGTTATTCCTATGGCCAAAAATTTGTTTGCTCTTTCTCCCCAAAAAGATGTCTATAATCTGACAAGTAAAGCAGAAGCACAGGAGGTCCAATGCAAGGGGAGATCACCCATGCAACACTGTATAGAGAGACAAGTGTGCATTTTTTCCAGTGACAGGTCCACATCTTTCACTGGATTACTAAAGAGGAGGGCCATTATTCACAATAGCCAAAGAGTGGAAACAACCCAAATGTCCATCACTGATAAACAGATAAGCAAAATGTGGTGTGTCCATATGATGGAATATTATGCAGCCATAAAATGAAGTACTGAACCTTAAAAACATTATGCTAAGTGCAAAAAGGCAGATACAAAAGACCATATAATGTATGGTTCTATTATATGAAATGTCCAGAATAAACAAAACCACAGACACAGAAAGTAGATTAGTGTTTCCCAGGAGAGGGAAAGAGGAAGAGTTTGGGTATTTAGGGGAAGGAGGTAACAGAAATAATCTGGAATTAGATAATGCTAATGGGTACATAAAATGATGAATATAGTAAAAAAAAAGAAAACTGAATTGTACACATTCAAATATATAAAATACTGAATTTTATTTCAGTTAAAAAAAAAGATTTTTGGGGAAGTTAAGGAGAATGTGACTCTCAAAATAATAAAGAATCATTAATATAAAAAATCGTGAAAAACTGCAGTGATTACAGGAGAGAAAAGGAAAAAGGTGGAGAAAGGACACTATCAGAATGACCACAGCAACTTCCTCAGAACAGCACACAGATCACACCTACACACACACAATCATATCTGCAAATGCCTATCTCAGCACACCCATCCAGTACCTATATGTGTGCACACATACTCACCCCATCCCAACAGAGACACAGAAGGATGTACTTCGAAAACCCTCTCTAAGGAAGGGTTTTGCATATTGTGTGGTTATGATCCATTAGCAAGTCCTTAAATAAATGTAGTGGCTCATGATCAAGTATTTTTAAAATTTATAATGTAACAAAATTGAATAGAAATCAAAAAGTACTGCAAATAGTGAGAATGAGTACTGTTTGATAAAACTTCTCCCTGTGTGACAGGCATACAATATAAAGCCTTTTTTCAAAAACCTACAGGTCATGTTGAAAGAAGTTCAAAAGACAGTACTCCAAGGTAACCCTCTTCATATCCCCTTTCAGCTGCACTCTACTGAGAACCACTGAAAGGCTATAGAAATTACCAGTACCAAAAAGATGATAACGAATATTCAAGACTCCTAAGAGATGTCACTTACTCCCTCACAAATTCACATAAGGATATCAAAATTCTTACCTAGAACTTCCTCATAGTCAACAAGATCAAACCAAACGACAGCTACAGATGTCCAGACGCCCAGCAATGCAATCACCATAAACCACGTGAAGAACGAAGTTCCCGAGGGTCCTCCTTTCCTCCCATTCTTGTGTCCTCCGTGCTTTGTCTCTGTTTAGAAATAAATGTAAGATGCCATAAGAAGAAAACACTTTACTGAACACCTCTTCTCACAATTATTTCTCCAATAATTTGGGATTATGCACAATGATAGACCATTTCAAAAATAGTTTTCAGTTAAATTCTCAAAACATGTCACATAAAATATTTTTGAAAACAGAAAAGATTGTTTAGATGCAACACTAACTTTGAAGTAGTGAAAGAAATAAACTCCTGAATGTTTTTAAAGATTTAGAATAACATGTATACTCCATCCAAGTTACTCATCAAAATGACCTGAATATTACCTCTTTCCAAAGGCAGAGCACATCAACAACTTAATGAAATCACATAGAAATGTAGCCAAATCCTTTTCTCTGTCCCATTTCATTTCTGCAGAATCTTAAAAACTCTGTTAACTACCACAGACGAAAATATCTCCCCCTAAACCATTCCATATTCTTAGCCAGAGAGAGAAGGACAGAAAAGTGAAACAGTATAATCCGTTCCTACTCCTTTACAAGATCTGTTGAGGCCTAAGGAAACAGGAAAAGGCTCATTCACAACTGGTCTCACTGCAGGAAACAGTTTTGTAAACTGCTGTCCACCTAAAGTGTCATTTATCGCATCTGATATGCTTAATATACCTTACATTCTTTTGTAAATATTCTTCTTACAGCCAAAAATAAACAGAAATCATTTTATATTAACAGAAAATAGTCAACACTGTCCTTAAAAAGATAATATTCAAATTTCCCATAAAAAGGAATACAATATATTATATCAATATTAATAAAAAGGTTAAATAATATCTCAAAATGCCTTCTGAGAAGACGAAAAGTTTATCAAACAGATGATGGAAGACCAGGGCGGTGTCTCCTATTTGTGCAGCAGGTGGAATCGCTTTCATGTGCATTGCTGCTGGTGATCCTCACTGTGTCCTGCCACTATTTCTACAGAGGGCATTTCTGGATGTTTATACAGGACACTGTTTCATCCTGTGCACCTGTTCCTCACATTGCAAGATTTCTGGCATCCCTGGTTTCCCCTGGACCCAAAGGCAAGGAGCTCCCAAGGCTTAGGACAAACAAAATACCCCCAGACATTTCCACATGTTCCCTTCAGGGGTAGTTCCTGGGTGAGAACCAACGGGGATAAGGACAGGAATAATTATCTGTTTTATAAGTGAAACATGAAATGATTCTCCCAAAGTCACCAGTACAAGTTGGGTAGAACTAGGAACATATCTACACAGCTCTGAGTTCCTTAATCTCTAATCAGTGGGCCAAATTACACGATTTCAAAAAACCCCACTAGCTCTAATCTAGAACTTGAAACTAGAAACAATGGAATTCTTCTTGTTAAAAGGATACACACATTTTTTAAAAACACATCACTAGATCAGTTTTTCAAATGCGGCCATAAAAACTAAATCCATCTGAGCATATATATGTATATTCAAACATATACATATATTTATCTACATGCCTACATCAAAGTATATAGAGTTCCGATGACTAAATAAGACTAAATTTTTTTTTTTTAGACTTAGTCTCCCTCTGTCACCCAGGCTGAAGTGCACTAGCATGATCTCGGCTCACTGCAACCTCTGCTTTCCAGGTTCAAGGGATTCTCCTGCCTCAGCCTCCTGAGTAACTGGCATTACAGGCACCTGCCACCATGCTAATTTTTGTATTTTTAGTAGAGGCAGGGTTTTACCATATTGGTCAGGCTGGTCTTGAACCCCTGCCCTTAAGTGATCCACCCACCTCGGCCTCTCAAAGTGCTAGGCCATTCTTAAAAAGTCAAGTATTTCCTTTTTGTGACATTCTTTAAATATTAATGGATCCATCAGAACCAGAGTTGTAAATAATATGGTAAATGCATAAAAGTATGCTTACCAAATGACAAATGGCCATCAACTTTGTTTCTAACGTGATCTATATGAAAGCTGGCTATATAAAAACATAATTTATTTATTAAATAAAAATACTTGCTGGGCATAGATCCTATTGTTGCAGATTAAATCAACTTCAAATAGGTATCATTACCTGAAACACAGGCATGGGAGGGGAAGATTGGGTGAAAATGTCTGCAACGTTGGTAGAGGGAAATGGCGATTTTCAAAATTTTTATGTGTTGTCAGCATATAAAAAAATACTAATTAAACCAGTAATAAAATTTAAAGAAAAAAAAGATTTATGAAAGTAAGCTTCTGTGAGGTCAGGAAGTGCCACAGATTCAGTAACAGTTTTGTATGTCTAATTCACTACATTTTTATAAACAGAAAGACTTATTTTCTAACACTGTATCCAAAAAAGAACCCTTATTTCTATATATACAGACATATGCATACAAACCCATTTGTGTATAACACTAAGTTTAACAAAAATACTAACTTCCAAAATATCCACATACTCCAAATATGGAACTATAGTAGCTAATGACTAAGAATTTTCTGCCTTTGCTACTTATTGCCTCTAAGAATTAAATTTAATTTTTTTTTGTAAAAGGAATGCTAAATCTTCAGTAAAACTGGGTTCTTGTCTTATGTCCTCTTGAACATTCTGTAGCTGATACCAGTCTCTTGTATTTTTCCTCATTAACTGGAAAACAGCAAGGTTAAACAAATATAATTCAATTTTTCATTCATCCAACATTTTTATTCAGTACATGTATACCAGATAATTTTACCCAATAATTAAGTTTTTAAAATGAGTATGTAGTCAAACGGATACCCAAGATGATACTGTTTAAAATAAACCCATACTGCAGTGAGCTATGATGGCGCCACTATACTTCAGCCTGAGCAACAAAGCAAGACCCTTTCTTAAAAAAAAATTAAAAAGTCTATAATGAAATAGCTAATAAAACAAAGTAATAGTTTGAATTCAAAGTTTAATTGTTTCTCCATTTCTATCTCTCTTAAAGGGAAATGGAGGAGGAAAATTTCTGATATTCTGAAAAGGAAATTATCATTTATCCAAGTTAACTCAGTGACACTCATTTAAGTTACTGACTGCAACACCAAATACAAGGAAAAAGCAGACAAAAGCTTTTTTCTAAAAAAGGAAATGAATGCATGCACCAAAACAGCAAGGGGGTGAGATGGGAAGGAGACAGTCAAACACAGTAAAAAAATATACCTTTACCTACAATTTGTTTACATTTTTATTTTAGATGTGATTCTAACAACTTTTCTAGCTCAATGCACAAAATTCTAGAATAGATTTCAGACATAATCTAACCCAAATGAGTCAAAGCAACAGAGTGTTGACAGAGGAAAAGCCTATAGACTGCATAGGTCTCTCAGCAAGAGCAGACCCAGGAACTCAGAAAAGCTGAGTGATGGGAAGTCATTTATGATTGAAACTTTCAGGCAGAATCCCTGACAGTTCTTCAAATAATCTTCCGTACAAGACAGTAACTGGTTTCACACTGATTCTGCCATTAAAACATAGAAGAAATGTATAATAAATCTTAGGAAGATTTTCACTCAAAATAGTTTTTAGTATAGAGATTTATCACTTTAAAAGCTAAATGTTTCTTAAATAGAATGTATTATCAGCAATATTTTATATATCCCTTTTTAATATCAAACAAATGAGTTGCTACTCTAGTATTATTAACCTTATTACTGTTGACATTTACTTGTTCCATAAAGGAACAAAATATTAAATTATGGGAGGGATTATTTTCTAAGACACCTTTTTTAGGGGCAGTTTTTATCAACAGCAAACAATATACTCTTGATATGTCATTTGGTAAATATGCTGTGCCCAGTCCCAAAGGGCAGATCAGTTTCTGTCCAATGAAACTGATGAACGCATGGTAAGACAAACCCTTAAGAGGGTTTACAACTCCCTAAGCAAATCTGAAACCAGTACCTTCTTCCAAAAGTCTTTGGGAAGAACATCTAGTAGATGTCCCTGTTTTCTAAGATCAGAATAAATCTAAGTCTTCATTTCATTTTCTGGCTTCATGTTCAACCTGTAGTTCTGGGATCAGTCAAAAAGGATTTTTACTGGGGTTTAAGAATACCGCAAAAACTATGTGAATCATTTTTTCACATGTTATTCCATCAAAAGTACATGACCTCCAAATCAGAAAATGTTCCCACATACCACCAAACACAGAAATTACTATGGCAAGCAATAGTCGAAAATGAAGACTCTCCAAAACAAAAGCCAGGGGAGGGGAAATGTGTAGTTTTATTTATTTGGTCAAGGGAAGGGAGACAAGACGACGAACCCCAGCACTTGAACGGTCATTAGCTACTTCACTGGCCCACTACTAACTGAATTAGAGATCATTTATAAGTTTTAGCTGGCATTATGTTGGGAATTTCGTATTTACACATAAACTCTATACATTTAAAGTTTTTTGAAAAACACAAAAACTGTCAAGCAACTCATCAAACTGATTATTTTTCCATGCTATAAAATGTCACCCTTTGGGAATCGAAAACTGTTAAAAGTGGGTCAGAGGTAACAGCTGATTTTTCCTAACTACATAGATTACCTAATCCACAAGAGGGGAGAAATGTCTTCCAAAAGAACTAAAAGGCAGACACATATCTCATATTCTTCACGGCTACATGAAGCACTTTATCAGACGAGTCAAGTGACCCATTCTAACCAATTATTCAAACAGTATTCACATAGGACATGCTCTTATTCTCTATCCTAATCGAAGAATCCTTTCAGTTGCTAATTAGACAGCTCAGAGTTAGAAGCAGTTTTCACACATGTATTTTTTTCTTTTATAAATCTTCAACATAATGAGTGCATACAGTCTTTCAATTAATGGAAAGACTATCTTAATTTACAAAGTAAAGCAAAAGCAAATATATACAAAACATTAAATTCAATATATCATTAAAGAATACTTCAAAGTTAGAGTCAATTTAAAAACAAAATAAAACTCTTGTGATTTTTCTTTGCATTTATTGTCTGCTTCACATAAAAGTAGGTCACTTTCCATAAATGGTAAGTCCTTGCTTGAACTAGGTAAGTCTGTTCATTAATATGAGAATGAATTTATATCTCCTATAATTTTATATAAAATCTAAATATACACAATTCTTTAAATTCATTGTAATTAACTTATAAGACTAAAGAAGAGAGCTTGTACATTTTTTGAGGTTTGTAAAATGCAGCCTCCAGTAGTACAACATACTAAAGATCATCTAAATTAAGACACCAAAACATACTCTGATTAAAGACAGATTATTCCATGAAATATTCAGCTACTATGAAAAGTCAGTATCTCCGGTAGTTCAAAATAGAAAACGTAGACAGTGCAGTCAAAGCACTTAGCCAAAAATATTTTAACACAGCACCACTGAAAATAAAGTGAAAAGCTGTCAGCTAGATCTAAAGCCACTTTTAGCCTAAATAACAAAAATATACCTTTATCTTCAGCCATTTTGACTTCTTCAATCCATGAATAATAAATGCTGAAGTAAAACAAAAAACAAAAAAACTCAGAAGTACTACTGGCAGGTTTTAGGCACACTGCACGCACTTGCCTACCAGAGCTTGAGACTGGCCAACCCCTGCACTGTAAGGGCCTCTAGAAGTGAAATTGGACCTGACTACAAACTCTGCTCACCAGTTATTTTTAGAGGCTAAATGCTGCTAATCACCACTTAGGCTGAAGTGCACTCCCTAACAACACGACAGCCTTTCTCCCAGTTACGGGATTCCTTTCCCAGTTGGTCCTAGCTAACTCCAACCCCTAAAAAATCAAGCATGCTGAAAAAAAAATGAAATGGAACAAACTGTGCTGCCAGTTTTGTTTTCTTGGAAGCAGGCTTTCATGGCTTTAGCTTAAGCACCAATTCATTGAAAACTCAAACAAGTCTTGCTATAAAATATGGCCCCGAGCCCAGAAACAGCTTGATTCGGCCCTTCAGAATCTAATAAAATGGCTACAAGGAAGGATCATAAGATTATTTGAATGAAACAAAACCATAGATAGCAAGAAATTAATTAATGCTCTAGAATTCTTATTCACAGACACCATCCCAGGAGTAATTCCTCCAACAGCAAAAATAAAGCACCAACACAAAATGTTTCACTAGAAAAGGAGGGAGAGAGGACTGGTGGAGAGGAAGGAAACAGAAGGAAGGCTGGGAGGTGAGGAGAGGGAAAGAAAGAAATCTTCAGGAGTAAGAGTAATGACCAGGGAAAGCTCATCTTGAAAGGGAACTAGGAAAAGATTACACAACCACATCCTGATTTTTTTCAACTTCTCCCCAACCTCATCTCCAAATATTCTCTTCTGGGAAATAAAATCAGCCATTTATTCACTGATCTAACATTAGCAGTTCACAGACTTCATTAGAGTTCTGATTAGTATACTAAATTAATTTAGCACAAATAGTATCTAGAGCAGGCAGCAACCTTTCTAAGTTGTTTATAAGACTAATTTTTTTCACTCAAATTTAAAGCTTCACAAGCAAATTAAACATTTAAATGCTTTGAATACTAACAGTAATTTCCAGTAGCTCAAGGCAAGAATATATTGCCAACATATTCTTCTGGAAAAAAAATGAAATTCTTGCTAAAAGGATATGCACATTTTTAAAAAATACACCACTAGATCAATTTTTCAAAAGGGGCCATAAAAACCAACTCCATCTGAGTGTGTGTATGTATACACTCAAACATATATATTCAAAGCTAAATGTTACTTAACTAGAATATTAAATTATTAGCAATATTTTATCTATCCTTTTATAATATCAAATAAATGAGGTATTACTCTAGTATTATTAGCCTTATTACTATTGATATTTACTAGTTCCAAAAAGGAACAAAACACTAAATTATAGAAGGGATTATTTCCTAAGATGCCTTTTTTAGGGACAGTTTTCATCAAAAGCAAACAATATACTCTTGATATATCACTGTGTAAATATGGTGTGCCTAGTCCCAAGGGGAAGATCAGTTTCTGTCCAACGAAGACTATTGAATGCATGGTAAGATAAACCCTTAAGAGGCTGGTACCACAGTCTGCAACCTACAGTACCAACATTTGATGGCCCAGGTTTAGGACAGAGTGAAGTAGGTAGGCATTACGGCCAACTAAACAAAATGGTCTCAAGTGCCCTCTGGCCAAGTGTCATTTCCCCCATTTTTTTCTTCAAAGATCTGTCCCACTAAACTTAGTGCTTGCTAAATTGTTAAATGATAATGAATCACTTGATGACAGGAGTTAAGGTGACCCACCATTTCATCACCATACAAATTTATTAAGACAAATATTCTGGAAACTTTCTTTCATTATGTTGTTTTGGAGACAGAATGACAGCAACACGATACCCCCATAGGTGAGACCACTAGAAACCAAACCCCTACACTGATACAGCAGGCAGCTTGGTATGCTTTCGTACTTAGACACCTGGATTTGCTTCAAGGCTTTTCCAGTAAATTTGATTTGGGGGAAGTCATCAAACTTCTAGGCCTGAATTTCCTTGCTTATAAAATAGGTCTTCACACAAACTAGGCATGCAAATATTTGTTGCGGTCATCAGTGAAACAATTTTTTATCCATTCAACCGTGACTAGTGCACAAATAACCTTACCCCCAGTTTAGAGCTCTTTTCATAATCCCATCTGCCCCTGCAACTGCTGGAGCTGCTAGGGTTTCTTCTCCTCTCTTTACTGGCCTGTGCAAGGTCAGCTCCACTCCAAATTACAGAATGTCTACGGCTAAATGTGAAACTGTAGGAATCACAGCTATTAAAATGTGGTTATACTTTACCCCTAGGCCTCTTCAACACAGCTCCCATTATTCCTCCTTGACAAATCTTTATCAAGCACTTTCACAAGTCCTCTAGTTAATCTTCTTTTGTCTTTTATAATAATTGAAGTTATTTTGATAAAAATGTCTTTCCTCCTCAGTTCACAATGACAATGACATACCCGATATTTTAGATACAGAGATCAGGAGAAAACCCTCTGAAATATCATTTAATCTATACAACACTTTTTAAAGAACAAGAAATTCTGAATTCTGAACAACTACCTCTTAAAATGACAATTCATTTTTATGATGGAGAATGTTTACGAAATGTTTAAAAATAAACTTAATTTGCATATAGTAAATCATGTTTTTAAAACTTTAGCAAACACAACTAAAATGACACTAAGTTAACTATTCCTTGTAACAGCTACTGGTACTAACAGCAACTCCAAGTCTAAGCAAAGACCAAACTTCCAACATGTGTTCTGAGACCATTAGTATCAGCCTAATGCCACTTGGAACCAGGGGAGCCAGGACCTATGTCCAATGAATCGAGGGTTCTACCTCCCTCCAAAAACCTTCCAGGTGAAAATCCATCCACCTTCTCCTGAGTCAGCACTGAGTAATTCCTTCCCCTCACCCTGGATCAACTATCATTACAGCAATGGTTCTCAAACTCTGAGCACATCAGGGTCAAGCAGGGCTTGTTAAGACATGACACCGACCTCACCCCCAGAGTTTCTGATTTTGTAGGTCTGGAGTAGGACCCTGGAATTGGCATTTCTAAGTCCCAGGTGATCTGATGCTGCTGGTCTAGGGACCACACACAAAGAATACTATACTAGTGGTCCCTAATTCTCAGGGTCTCAAGGAAGGGAAGTAGTTCTTGCTTTTATCAATTTCCAGATCATCATTTCCTTACCCACTAGAAGGGGAAAAAAAGAAAAGAAAAAAGAAAGTGATGACATCAACAACAAAACCCTGCTCCCTGCTCCTCTGTGGTCCATGACATCCAATTATCTGACCCTCCACTGTGCCCATCGCTGTCATCCACCACCTCCAGTGACTTCCCCACTCCCACCCCATGCTCAGGGAAGTCTTCTACACCTCGAGTCTAGCCATAACCATGTGATTTCAATGTTTATCCCTGTGGCCAGCTAGACAGGTTCTTTTTGCTTCATTTCTTCATCCCCAGAGACCCTGTTCCCCTCCATTTTACATCTAACACTCATTCTTCCATTCTTACCACAGACCTCATCATAAATGCAACCTAATTCACATTCCTCTTCACATCCTGTTTCTTGTTGGATGGCACAACCATCCATCCTAACAAATTCTGTAACCCTGCTGAGAAAGCTCTGCTTTTTTGGCTCCATCATAATGACGGTATGGTGTCATGAGATAGTGAAAACATGGTTCTTTAAAACAAAAGCAAATTTTTTTTCGTCTACACATAGTACCCAAAGTTAACAGGAGAGAATTAACATTTTCGATCTAACACTAAACAACCAGTATTACCAAATAACAAAATGCAACTCTGCAGACAAAAGTCAAACTTGCTTAGACAGACCCCCCACGGCCGCCACCACCAGGGAAGGCCATCTCCACATACAAGGGTTTAGGTTCTTTCATGATGCAATGCACAGAATGGGAGCATTCACTCTTTGATCACAACTTCCTATATCTCCACTCTGTTTCCTCAGCATTTTCTTCTTGGATCCTGTAGTTCTCTTATTTCTGCTTCCAGTGTATCCCCTCTTCACCTCCTGCCTTCATATCCATCCGTGGCCATCTTAGACTCCACAGTTGACCATTTATTTACATCACTCCCGCGACTCAGGAGCCTTTCTTGCTCCTCTATCAGTTCACTGAGTGGACTGCCATGACTGCCTCCCTGGGTGAACACAAGTATCCCCTGACATGGAGGCAAGGGCAGCTGGGCTCACGGAATCAAGATCAGGAACTGAACACAGCAGAGCCAGCCTCAGCTGGGCCTCGGTGCTGCCTGCTACCCTCCCACATTCTCTACAAACTCACCTCGCCATTCTTTATGATGACTATGTCAAATTTCTCTGCCCCCAAAGCATCCTACCTCCTCATACTCAAACTGCCATAGCCTCATACTTCACAGAGAAAACAGAACCCTCAGCAGGAAGCTATCCTGAGTGCCCACTGCCCAGCACACAAACCTGCCCTCACCTGCATCCGTTCCGACTTCCTCCTCAGCTACCTCGCACTCTGTGCTGACTCTTCACGCCCCTCCTCCCCCAGCCTCACTGCCTTTGCCAGGTCTCCCTCCACTCCGCTGCTAGCCCCCACGTCATCTTGCTCTTCCCATCACAGATGAAATTCTCCACAGAGCCGTTGTTTCTCTGTTTTCATTTTCTAACCTCCCACTCACTCCTTACAACCTGTAGGCTTCCATCTGGCTTCTGCACATGGTTCCAGCATAGTGACTCTAATGTCACATCAATGATTTCCATGTCATTAAACTCAATGGAAAACTTTCAGTCCTCATCTGACTTGACCCTCTCAGCAGAACTCTCCCTCCTTCTTCCACACTCTCTTCCCTTGACTCTCATGATTCCAGAATCTTGTGGCACTCCTAACACCTCTTTAAACTTCCTAGTTTTCATCTCCTTTGCTAGCTCACTCTCATCTAGTTGACTTTTAAGTGTGAAAATTCTGTAATACTTGTTCCTATGCCACCTCTCTAGTTCACTTCAGCTATCACCTACATGACTTACCTTTTTCTCTCATTTGAGCTCCACAACCATGGGTCTACTCAACTTCCCATTTGAAGGACTTACAAAACCCTCAAATTCAGCATATACACAAGAAACCATGGTCCTTCCCCCTTCTGTTCAGTGTCCTAAATCTCAGAAGCACTTCTGTGAAGCCAGTTGCTTAGACAAAAACCCCAGGATTCATCCTTGACTCTTGTCCCAAACACTCAGCTTGCAAAACTAAGAGTGTATCATCTGGCCATTGCAAATGGGTTACAATGAAGCCAAGGTATGGATTCTCCTCAGCACCTGGGTCACCCTTGTCCATTTTCCACAGCATAGTTCTTAAAAGCATTTGCGTGTGCCATGACATTAAAAAGGGAGAAACTCTGTCTTAAGTCCCAACATTCTTTCAACTGTGATCATCAAAATCTAAGTTATCATCATCTCCTAGGTGACTTCAAAAACTTAGCATACACTTTTCTACTCCATACAGCAGTCAAAATATTTTTTAAATATGATTAGAACACTAACTGGTTAAAAATCCCTTAATGTCTTAATACTGCTTTCGAAATAAAATACAACAACTTCCATGTGGCCTACAAGGCTCCACGCGATGGGGCCCCAGCCCGTGGCTCCAGCCTTAGTGTTGTGTCACCCTCCTAGCTGCCTAGACTCCTGCCCAAAACACCTGACCATGGTCTTTCCTGTCTCGGGCTCTCAGCCCAGACTTTTCCCTCTCCCCATAATTATGTCAAAGCTGCACCAACACATACAACCTCCAAACTCCAGCTATTGCCAGCTCACTCTGCTTACAAACCACCTCCTCAAGGAAGCCTTCCTCACTTCCCTTACTCTCACAGCAGTGTGCACTTCTTTACTGCGTTATTACACAGCTAATTAGATGATTATACAGCAACTGATTTCTTAATCTCTTTCCACCTCTAGAATGTAAGTTTCATGCAACAAGGAACTAAATCTGCCACGTTCATTACTGTATACTTCCCTTGAACCTATCTAGTAGGAGCTCAATAAAATTATTACTTGTGAAATAAGTGGATACATTCCTTCCCAAATCCTTGATACGATATGAGTAATCAAACTTCTGCTAACACTTTAGAAATAAGGGAGCAACTTATTGCTTAGTTGTTTGGGCTGTCAAGTCACTTCAGGTTTCCCCACCTCCATGAATTTAATGATCCTAAAATTAATTCACTAGAGGAAAAGACCTACAAATAGCTAAGAGAGAGAAATTCAGAAAGCAGCCCAGTGGTTTCTAGACTCTGATTTCAGACTCAAATTGGTCCCTTCACCAAGTTTTCACAGTTCTGTCTCAGGTGAATTCCTCCCTATTGATCTTCGATGACTGCCACATGGGCTGTACATGAGTGGGACCAGGTAGGACAGGCTCTGTAGCCTCCTCCACCTGTCCTGACAAACCCCAGATGCTGCTCTCTTGACTGCCCCTATGTAGAAAGGTACCATGGCTGGAAGAATGACAAGGGGCGCATGAGTTTTAGAACTTAGGAAAACAAAATTGAGAAAACTGCTTGCATTTTCACCAGTATTAGTAAACAAAAGTGAAATATCAGCAATATCCATTTATTCCAGCCTCCAGGTATTTTTGGAACCTTTACTATCCTTTAGAATACCCAGCTAAGGAGCTACTGCCCTAGCCCACACCTCTGTGCTAATACCGATTTACTGCAGCGGAGAATGTGAATCAAAATGTGGGTCCGCCCGAGCCTGTCATACCAATTTGTGATGGACCCAAACATTATTGATAAGAAAATAAAAACACAATATAAATAGTAGCTAACTTCACAGGCTAGTTCCTCAAGCCAGGCCTAATGAGTCGGTTCTGTAATTTCTCCCTACAGAGCACTCAATAGAGAAGATGGTCTTAGAGAAAAAAACAAAACAAAACACTCCCCTGGGCTAGTCAATTGTCCATATGGGTGGGTGATAATTACTAGCATGGTGTTCAAAATGAGACAATGTCTCACTGGCCTGAGAGAAGCAAAAGGTGTAAAGGAAGATGAACTATGTCCACTGAGAAACTCTGTGGTGGTGAAAGAAAAGTTATTACAATGAACAAAAAAGGTTATTTTTTCAAAACTAAGTAACAAAAAAGCTTAGTCCTGCTTTAACTCTTAATTTCAAGGCAATGAGACAAGGACACACTACCAATATGGACAACTACCACTGGTTTACAGCTGTGCCCATGAAGACCCTTTGACTTTAACCTCTTTTAACAGCAAAAGATCCATGGCCCCCCTCCCCACCAGTTCCCACTTTCTAGAGCAAAGAATCCAGCATTTAAAATAAAGTGCCCTACTGATGCAAATGGGGAGGGAACAGAGGGATTACAAAAATTCATTAGCACAGCATACACAGAAGAATCCTGTAAATTATAAAACACGTCCTACAGTTGAGTTAGTAGAAAATCATAGGTCAAAAAAATAGTTGATACAATTATGAATTATAATACATCTTGGAGATAGTATAAGGATATTGGAAAAACTCTATATTTTCTCCTTCTGTACTCTCACCCAATAATCAACACAGAATATTCCTGCAGTCCCTGGTCACTAAAACATGTGGGGATTTCTCCTCACCAGTAAGTAAGCAATCAATTCTGCAGCAGATCAATTCTGCAGTAGACACCGGCTGGCTGTCCTCTAATTCCATTCAATTCTGACACTATCTACTTAGAGATAGTGTCAGATCCCACAGGTTGAGGGCTCAGTCTCACAAGACTGTCTCTACTTCTGAGGCCAGTCACACGTAGTAGGTTGTCACCTATACTTCAGATCAACTGGCTATAAATTGGGGTTCCCACCACCCGCTCCTCCAATTTGATTAATGTGCTAAAGGGGTTCACAGAACTCACAGAAACACATTTACTAGTTGATTATAAAGGATATTACAAAGGATGCAGACGAACAGCCAGATGCAAGAGATGCATAGGGCAAGGTATGTGGGAAGAAGTGTCCAGTTTCCATATGTTAAAAGAAAAACTTTAGCCAAATTAAAATTATTTTATTTGATTTTAATTTAGACAGAGTCTCACTCTGTCTCCCAGGCTGGAGTGCAGTAGTGCAATCACAGTTCACTGTAGCCTTGAAATCCTAGCCTTGAATGCAATCCTCCCACCTCAACCTCCTGAGTAGCTGGGACCACAGGCATGCACCACCGTGAGCAGCTAATTTAAAAAAAAAAAAAAAAATGTCTTGTAAAGACAGAGTCTTGCTTTGTTGCCCAGGCTGGTCTTGAACTCCTGGCTTCAAGCAGTCCTCCCACCTCCACTTCCCAAAGTGCTAGGATTACAGGTGTGAGCCATCACCCCTGGCTGACAAATTAAATTTACAGAGTTTAACTGAGCAAAGAACAATTGTTGAGTTGGGCAGGGCCCAGAAGCAGTTCAGAGACTCCAGGGCTGCCACATGGTCAGGTAATACTTACAGACAGAAAATGGAAGGCACAGAAACAGCTGGATTGGCTACATCTCAGCGTTTGCCTTATTTGAATATAGTTTGAACAGTTGTCCACCTGTGATTGACTAAAATTCTGAGACTGATACAAGAGTAGGTTATAGTCTGTTATTCATTTAGTTGGGTTACAATTTACTATATATGGAAAAGCATTTAGGCTGAACTTGAAATAGGCAAGGAGGCAGCTTTAGGCTAAACTTAACACATGTCATGCCCTCTTTGGGCACACTGCCTCCTCTATTAATCTTTGTCAGCTATCTGGAAGCTCCAGGAACCATCTTTTTAGTTTTTTATGGATACTTCATTACATAGGAATGATTTATTACATCAATGGTCACTAGTGATCAAGTTAACTTTTAGTCCCTCTCTCCTCCCCAGAGGTTGGGGGTGGGGCTGAACGTTCCAATCTTCTAATGATGCCTTTGTCTTTCCTGTGACCAGCACCCATCCTGAAGTTGTCTAGGGGCTGTCAGCTGCCAGTCAATTATTAGCGAAAGACACTCTCAAGACTCTGGGAGACCACAAAGGTTTTAGGAGCTGTATGTCAGGAAACAGGAAGACCAAATATATATTTCACAATATCACAGATGGCCAACAAGCTCTTACTAAATAAATTAATAATGAAAGTGAATAACAGTAATAAAAACCAACAGTGGCCATAACTAAAAATTGTATAAACAATTAACTTTACCCAAAGAGAAGTCTGGTCTTTGCCCTTGGTTACTTCAGTGGGGTCTCTAGATCCCAGGAATGTTCTGCCTGATACCAGCGTCTTTGCCGGGCGCTTTGGCCACTGGACAGCGAACCAAGTGGGCGTTGGGACATGCCATTATCAGTTGTGATCTCCAGAGGACCCTGGGGATCCCAAAATTATAGCTGGTGCCTGAAGTGAGGGCAGTCTTGTGAGAACTATTCCTCAGACTGTACAGTTTGCCTAACTCCTTGCAGAAACCATGATCAACTGAATAAACAGGTGATGCACTCACAGCGTCCTTCACTCTAACAGCATGAAGCCTGACTTTTCCTACATATAGATCAGTAAAAATTTCACAACTTTGCCAAAAGCTAAATAACCACACTTCTGTAGAATAGTGAATCTCATATTTCAATCTACTTGGTAAGGTACAAATATTTATTTATAAATTCCAAAAATCCCTCACCATAAGAAAAATGAGAGAGGGGTACTGCAGGTACTGCAAGGTAAGTTCCTTGTTTCATGAAAGAAATGAAAAATAATGAATAAATGAAGTATATTATCTCATGTCTCTTCTAATGCTAAAAATTCCTTATTCTAATTCACAAAATCTTGACTCTTTAAACTAAATCACCAGACAGTTGCAATGAGAAAAAAAAATCAAAAAGTTTCTCTTAACTGTGAGTTTCACTCTATCAACCTTAGAAAATCCTAAGAAAATGTTTTAAAAAGCAGTATTATAAAGGAAGGCACATAGTTTACTTGCGAGACTTTGTGAAAAAAAAATCCCTTTTATAATAAAAACTTTAAAAATTTCTAAGAGATATATCAAGAGTTCTCTGCAGGAGAATGCCTGTCAGAGACCAAGGGTGCCTGCAGGGAGATTGACTTCTCATTCCCCAGTGGATGTCCACTCAAGCAACGGACTCCGTGGCCCACCCTATGCCTAGTTGAACAGCAGAGAGAACTGGGAAATTACGGCTACAGAGAAAGGTGACAGCTACAAGGGAGCCCAAGCTCCAGGCAAATTGTCAGCTTCCCACAAATCCAAGAGGGCAGCAGGGAAGTACCAGGGTTTGTACCATTTTGCCAGCACCTCACTCAAAAGGGCTGACTGCCACACAAGGGGCTCCCAAGAGCAAGAGGTGAGATGAGGCATTCTGCCCGGAGTGGAGGCCCAGGAGATTGAGGGTGGATCAAGTCATGTGGCACAGGGAGGGTCCACACTGGGCCTTTCAAAGAACTCACATGGGCAGTGTTTGAGCACTTGTCACTGGCGAATAACCATGCCAGTCAATCTCATCAACTTAGAGAGGAGACTGAGAAGGGACTCACCCCCTCTTCCTCCCCAGCACAGCCCCAAAGGCAAACCTTCCCCTCCTGCCCTGCTGCAAAGGGGAGACAAGAACATCTGCACCAAAAATGACATCAGCTCTAATCCAGACAGACTTTTAAAAAGAGTGACTGAGATGTTAAGGTCTGTCCCAGAGATGGTCAGGAGCCTCTGCTACCAAGAGCAAATAGATTAATCTATCCTAACTGTGCACAATGACTGGAGAAAAATGAAGCTGCTTCCTGTTACTATCCAGTCAGATAAAGATGCCTCAATAAAATGGCTAAAAAATGTGCTTCCATATGTCGGGCTCAATCACAGGAAATTGTCAGTTTCTGACCCACAAAAATGGCTATTTCACAGGAAACAAACAACATAAGAATTTCCCCAATGTTTTACTATGAAAATTTCCAAAACACAACAAAGCTGAAAGGATTGTTATTACTTAGATTCTGCTACAATATTAGCATGGTATTATATGTTTGTAGCATACCTATTCATCCCTTTACACCTAACATCACCTTATTTGTACAATGCATTGCCAAGTAAACTGTAGACATCAGCACACATCTCCTAAATACTTCGGCATGAGTATCATAAACTACAGTTACACATTTCTTCATAGCTATTTAATGTGAAATTTACACAAAATGAAATGCATAAATTTTAAGTAAACATTCCCTGAGATTTAACAAGTGTATACAACATGTAACCCGGAGCCCTATCAAGATCTAGAACATTAATATTTCTGCTTAAATTCCCTCATGGCCATTTCCATTGCACCGCATCCCCAGTCTCAGAGGTGGTTCCACAGTTCTGCTTTTTTTCTCACTGTAGTTTGCCTGTTCATGAAATTTCATAAACATGGCAGCACAAGCTTGTGTGTGCAAGGCTCCTCTCCCTCAGCTTTATGTTCCTGAGAGTTTTGTATGTTATCTGTAGTGGCAGCTCATTTCTTTTTATGGCTGGGTAGTATTACATTGGATGGACATATGAGTATACATAAATGACTATGTATGTGATATACAGAGCATAGCAGAGGGTATCCAATCTCCTACTGGTAGAAACCTAGGCATTTCCCATTTTGACCTATTATGAATAAAGCTGCTAGACATATTCTTTTACAAGACATCTATGAACACATCTTGTATTTCTCTTAGATAAATATGTAAAAGTGGAAATATCTCTCTTAGATATTCTCTTAGATAAATATGTAAAAGTGGAAATACGTAAAAGTGGAAGATAAATATGTAAAAACCACAGGGCGTATATACATTTAGTATTAAACGAAAGTCCCAAAATTGTTCAACATTTTAAGTATTCACCAAGAAACTGAGTTCTCTTGCTCCACAGGCTTACTAATATTTGGTGTTGTCTGTCTTTTTAATTTAACCATTCTGGTGAGGGTGCAGAGGTATCTCCATGTGGTTTTAACTTGTATTCCCTTGAGAACCAATGATGTTGAGCGTTTTTCTTATGCTTCTTGGCCATTTATCTCTTTTGTGAACTATTTGTTCAAATCTTTTGCACATTTGCCTATTTTTAAAAGCTGAATTATAGGAGTTATTTGTATTTCCTGGACACCTGTCCCTTAACAGATGTATGCATTACAAAATTTTTTCCCAGTCTGTAGCTTTCCTGCTTATATTCTTAATAGCATCTACTGATGGGTAAAAGTTTTTAATTTTAATGATGCCTCAGGGGTGTGTGTGTGTGTGTATACATATGCATAGCTTCACACTCTGAAACATGACATCTATTTCAGGACTTACCCTATAGATCACTGAATCTGCAACATTCAATCATTGACAGAAGTCCTGTTATTGGCTTAAACTTTGTGCCAGAGTAAAGGAAGTTTCAAAAACAAGGCCATATGCCAACTAACTGTCTATTAGTGGTGAATATCAGAGAGTAATGCAAGGGAATTTTGATAATTTTGAGAAATACTTTCATTAGCTATGATGAGGCACAAAAAAGTTCTAAGTTAGTCACTAAAATTCAACTATTTTATGAATCCTTTAACTTCTGTCAACAACAAATTTTTTTGTTTTTATACTTAATTTGATACTTAAAAAAATGTATACTTAGTTTTATACTTAATTTTGTAGGTGTTTTGTGTTCTATTTTTATACTTCCCTGATGTTTTAATTTGAAACATACATATAACAAAAAGATTAGTATAATGAAGCCCTTGTGTACCTTACACCTGAGCTGACCAATTATTAACATTTGGCTACATTTGCTTTCTTTACATGTATGCAAGAGTGTGTGTGTGTGTGTATATGTGTGTGTGTGTGTATTTTTTTTTTGTTCCTCTCTCCTTCAGAAATAAAAATTATTTCCTCATCTAACATTCTTATACACTAGAATCTATATGGGAAATTCTGTGGGCTAGGAATTAGCCCACAACTTTAGGTAAGTTCCTTGCTTCACGGGCCTCAGTAAAATGGAAAATAATGAATAAATGAAGTATATTATCTCATGTCTCTTCTAATTCTAAAAATTCATTATTCTAATTCACAAAATCTCAACTCTTTAAATTAAATCACCAGACAGTTGCAATGAGAAAGAAAAAAAATCAAAAAGTTTCTCTTAACTGTGAGTTTCACTCTATCAACCTTAGAAAATCCTAAGAAAAATTTTTTAAAAGCAGTATAATAGAGGAAGGCACAGTTTACTCGTGAGACTTTGTGAAAAAAAAAATCCATTTTATAATAAAAACTTAAAAACTTTCTAAGAGATATCAAGAGTTCAAGAATGGATGAGGGATCAGTTTAAAGAACACTATTGGAAAAAAATCAGGAAAATTTGTATATGGACTTTATATTAGGTAATAGTGTTATACAGGACCATATCTGTGTTCTTAGAGAAAACAAACTGCAGAACTTACGATAAAGCATCTTGATTTAACTTTGAAATAGTTCGCCAGCAAAAAAATAAAATAAATAAAACATAAGGTGCATAAATGTGTCCAGAGACACAGAGAATGCAAACACATCAAAATGTTAACAGGTGGTAAATCTAAATGATGAACAGATGTACTCACTGTACTTCACAACTGTCTTGAAGAGTTTATTTTTTCAAATTAAAAAGTTGGGGGAAAAAAAATTTCCAGGCCTAAAAAAATCAGAATCTCCACAGTTAAGGACTAAGAATCTGAAATGTTAAAAGCTTCTCAGGTTCACTCATGAATGGATTCTGGATAAGTAAAAAAGAAAACAACAACAACAACAACAAAACAACAACAAGCTTCAGGTTTTAGGGATGGCTCTGGAGATAACTAGAGAAGCCTGAATTCAGATTACACCTCGATGATAATATGGCATCGGTGCTAAGTTTCCTGGGTTTGAGAATACCCCTGTGGTTCTGTGGGAATGTATTTGCTCTCGGGAGAAACATGGCTAAGGAGTGAGGTGAGTTATGCTGTCAGGATGACTGCAGCTTACTTTCACAGAGAAGAAACCAGGAAAGCCAAAAAGACAGATAGAGGCAAACCCAGTGAATAGTAGACGAGACTCATGAACTAATCTTTTTGCTGTTACATAGGCTTAAAAGGTTCAAAACAAACAGTTGAAGAGATATAAATAAATAAATAACTCGGTTTTAAAAAAGATAAGAGAAGTCAAGGGTCAGTCTCTTAACCTAGGCCTGAAATTATACCATTCAGTCTCAAACAATAAAAACCAAAGGGAGCATTTACTCCACTTGATGTCTCGTATACACAAGTTCTGCTATCTGTGTCAGGCACTCTTGATACAAGTAACTCTATCTTAGAAAAAGACACCGTCTTACATTTTAAAAGGCGTCTTGCCAACAGGGACCAGATGTTTTGTCTAATCGATAAAGACTGTATCCAACAAGATAAGGGTATAACCCAGCACACTCTTCCACCATCAGTCCTCACCAGAGGACTCTGGGGCCATAAAAACAGTACAAGTTCAGCAGCTCAAAACAGCCGTGTTCAGGGATATCATCTTGCCATTGCCTGTGACAAGCACCGGGCCTCTGCCACTGAAGGCTCTGTCCACGGCAGAGACTCTTCCTTGCAAGACCTACAAACCACCTGGTCCAGACTGGGCTATGTTTCTGTTCAGGTTGCTCTCCCCAGACTGGTTTGTTAACTCTTTCTTATTCCCTTTCTTTCGATGTTAAATGTTACTTTGTTGTGGGGTGTTTAATCCGGAACATTTACATACTGATTAAGTATACTATTGTGTACAGTTTGCAATACTGACTGTCCTGTTGAGTAGCATGAGTTTAGGTGCCTGTGGCTCTGACTACCAAGTGAACTGGAAATACTAAGGAAAACTGCCTCTTTCAGAACCCCACGTAGCTCGTCGCTTTTGTGATTGAAATAAAAGTCTGACATCACGGAAAGACACAAACACGCACAGGCCTGGTTATCTCTGAACCTGCGCTGCTCAAGATAACATCTCTAACTGCTTGGTGCACATTCCCAACTGGATTCCCCAAGTTTCACGTCAAATTCCAATGGGAGAATAAATCTAACTCTTCTGCCATGCAGAAACCTTTAGACCAGAGGTCCCCAACCCCTAGGCCATGGAATGACTCCAGAATGACTCCGGACCTTGGCCTGTGAGGAACTGGCTGCACAGTAGGAGGTAAGCAGCGGGCAAGCATTGCCCCCTGAGCTCTGCCTCTTATCAGCTCAGCGGGGCATTAGATTCTCACAGGAGCACAAACCCTACCGTGAACTGCACAGGCGAGGGATATCTAGGTTGCATGCTCCTTGTGAGAATCTAACGGCTGATGACCTGAGGTGGAACAGTTTCATCCCAAAACCATTTGCCCCTTCCCCACTTCCCACCTCATCCATGGAAAAACTGTCTTCCATGAAACTGGTCCCTGGTGCCAAGAAGGTCTGGGACCGCTGCTTGAGACACTTGGGGACAGTGATGCCCCTGAGGAGGACTCCCCTCCGGGCCAGCCATGGAGAGGGTTTTCACTCCTCCCTCACAGTGGGCTAACACACTCTTACCCAGGGGCCTGTCAGGAGGAGGCTCCTCTGTCAACCTCTATCACTGTCCCTCCTAACCCGCAACCCCCCGACTCAAGCCACGTTCCAGATGCAGTGCGACCATCACAGAGTCGGATGTGCACCCCTCACTCTGGTAATAACACTCAAAGAGGCTTTTTCGGTCGGCCACATCATGCAGGCAATTCCCTCTGAGACTGCAGGCATTTAAAAACAACAACAACAACAATCTCGGCCTTTTTATAAACCATTAAAAAATACCTACTTCTTCTAACTTCTTTCAGCTTATTCTCTATAGTGAATTTGCTTTGCAAAAACTGAATTAACCCTTTCAAGTTCACTTTCAGTGTCAGTCATCCCGTTGCACCGCATTTTTACTTCTGGTTACAATTTCCCTCATAGCTTTGTGCCAAACAATAGCTAATAAGCATTAATTGGAAAGGCTTCTCTTGCGGTTAACATCAACCCATTAAATAGCGTTCTTTGGGTACAGTTCTGCAGTCAGCAGGTTCAAACTGTACCTGGCCAATGTTTACCATCTCAGGCACAGGGAGATTTTCAGAGATGGTGTTAAATGCCTTGGTGAAGTTAGGAAAAATTACAAGATTGTATTCTGACCAATCAGTCTACAAAGCTTACAGGAATGCTTAATCTTTTTTAAAGCAACCTCCATGGTACACCTGTTGTGTCTCCAAGTGTTCACAGTTTTCTTTTTTGAGCACTTAAGGATCATTTTTAATTTTAGAATTTGCCTAGGATCGCCATGAAACATTCATTTATACTTGCTCTGAATCTATTTTTCTTTCCTTTAATAAAAATGGGACATTTGCCCCTTGAGTGTCGTCGCCACCTCTTCTAATTTTCATAATTCCCCAAAGGTTATACACAAAAAGCTTTGGTTGGGGTTGTAATTTTGAGACTTCTGACAAGCCTCAGCCCCTTCCTTCATCTTAGTCTTGTTTTCCCTCCTCCTTGATCATGCACACCTCATTCATTCAACAATTCGACACATATTTACTCTGTAGCCCATCCTACTGTGAGTTTCCAGAGGCCAGGATGAGATTTTACTCCTGTGTCCTCTTCCTACTGAGCAGAGCTCATTAATCTCACTGGACAGTTTACAACTTATCCCCACAAAAATCTAAAATATAAACATAAGTTATTTTTGTTCTGTATCAATGAAAAAGTAAATCTAACCTACACAGAGTATTTTTAAAAGAAAACCACAGAACAGCAGAAGAAAGGTCACTCTGGGTATAGAAATGGCCAGGGCAGGTGCAGCTGGCACTGTCAGCTTCATCCCTGACTTCGCTGCCTGTCTGTGCCTCTCCTCCCACCCACACCCCAATTCAGAACCAAAGTGATGGCCAATGTCACTACCAATATCACAGCTGACCCCTTCACCGTACTCTCTATGACTCATGCTCTAAACCCATTCCACATCCCTCTTTCAGCTCCAACTTCATCAAATACACTCTCACTCTCTCCAGGCTGGGGTTACCCAGAATAAAAATCAACAAGAACCCCACTATATGTGCTGGAAGGCATCAAACACTGTTTCAAACACTGGTCTCTTAGCTGTGTTCTGGAATAACCCAGTCTGAGGCTTGAGGTTGACAGGAGTAGGGCCCCAAAAAGATATGGTGAGCTACAAAGGCTGGTCTTCAAGTTCCATGCAAGTTATAGGTAAGCTACGTTCGGGCAGAAGCAGGGTATGTTGTGCAGGTGCTGTCCTGACCAGGCCATGAGTGTCTCTCCCATAGCAATGGTTAAATAGTTTTAATACATTTCTGGATAAAAGTATTGCTTTAAATAGAACATTTCTGGCCAAAATAAAATTCAGATCAGTAAAACAAGGTTCTTTCAGCCCTGTGGGCTAACGTGGATTTTAAGACACAAAAATCTCAGAATGGTAAATTTTAAATGGCTTTAATGGTTTTCTCCAAGCACTCAGATATTCAACCATTCAACAAATACTCTTTAAATGCCTACTTTGTGCTACAGCAATGAACAAGGGAGGCCATTTAGCTTATAGTCCAGTGGAAGAGAAAAATTAAAAGGCAACTAAAATTCCCTTTGGTAAGTATTACATCAGGATAAAGGATATATGGGACAACAGACATGCAAATAGTCATTTGGGGAGAACCATAATCTTGGAATTTTAAAGATACAACATTCTAAAGTATAAATCAGTTCCAAACTTTTTTTTTTAACAAACATTAGTCTTGCACAACTCGCAGTTTTTATTTTTTAATCAAAATTGACAAATTATAAACTCATGTCAAGGAGGAAATTGTCAAAATTCTTACAAAAGAATTTTAAACCCAAAAACAAACAAAAAAATGGAAGAAATTACTCCATATTTCAGCATTCACATAAATAATTTTAAGTCTGTCCTTGAGTCATGTTTAAATATAAAGTGAGGGGAAAGTTGAAATTCTGCAAAATAAGCAGCATTTTCTAATTTTGCAAAAATGCAGAACAAATAAAATGCCTGCTTCTGCCCAAACTACCTCCCAATGACAATGAACTACGATGACAAAGCACCGTTAATGGCTCTCATGGCTGCAAAACAGCTTCCTATTGGTAGGATTCCAAAAGCTTACCGTGTGGAAACTACTTGCATGGTGCCTAAACAGGACCTGTTACTTAACGAACTTGACCCACTAAAATAATTGTCTACTACAATGAAGTATACACATTCTTATCACTTGGCTGTTTCCTTAGTTCCAACTCTCATAAACATCAACAGGATATTTTTATTTGTGCTCTTGCCCATAATATAAACCTAAAAAAATCTACCCATGTCAAACATAATTTTTGAGTACTTATACATTCAAGGCAGTGTAGAGGACACAAAAACAGTTACTCCTACCCCAATGCCCTTTTGGTCTACTAGGGGGAAATATGAACTTATTTGTATTTGTCAATTCTAACATTTACTGAGTATCATTTTGTGGACTGAGTACCTACTGTGATAATCATTACTCATAAACTATTAAATGCTGAGTATCTACTATGTCCAGGGAGCCATTTAGGCATTAAAGATATACATATAGCTCATCTATATCAAACATTAGCAGTAACTCTCTCAGCCCCAGCAATTCCTCTAAACCAGGGAAGCAAACTATAGCATATGTGTCATGTTTTTTATATGGATCAGGAGCTAAGAATGGTTTCACTTTTTAAAAACAGTTGAGAAGAAATCAAAGAAGAAAATTTCATGAGAAAATTCTATGAAATTCAAATTTCAGTGGCCTTAAATACAGTTTTATTGGAAAATGGTCCTATTCATCTGCTTATTATGGTTTTCATGCTACAACAGCCAAGTTTAGAAGCTGCAACAAAGATTGGCCAACAATGTCAACCCTTGAGTAGTTGCAACAGTGACTATATGCACAGCAGTGCCAACCCTTGGTTCAAACCATCATGGTAATCTCTCCACAGTCTGGATCATACCGGCAGGCATAAGCTCATACAAAGAAGCAGCAAGGAGTTTGCTCTCAGCAAAAGAGAAAAAGAGGCCATTTTCCTTCTGCTGAATGTGAACAAGGAAGTATGCAATCCCAGCTGCCACTGGCTGCCATCTAGAACCCACGGGGGAACCAGCCTTGGGATGACACCTTTGCTGAGAATAAGGGTGAGAAGCTGGAGGAATATGAGTCCTTGAAGACATTTTGAGCCACAGATCATACCACAACTGGAAGCAGCCCTACGTTTAGTCTTCTTTTTAAATGAAATAAATTTCCTAATTATTTATGTGAGTTTGAGTCTGATATATATCAGTAACATAGATGGTCCCCTGACAATCAAGCAGGAATGAAAGACAACAGATCTTTACAGTATAAAACAAAGTATTTGTTTTGTTCATGGTAATGTCACTATCACCACATTCAATAACAGTATTTACCAGTCACTTTACAGAGAATCCTCGTAACTATGATGTAAGTACCATCACCTTCATTTTAAAGACAGAGAAAAATACAAAGGAGCTTAGGTTTGATGACTTACTCAAGGTCAAAATCTGGTAAGCGGCAGAGCTAGTACTTGGGTCTCGTTCAGTCTGATGCTACTTTGTTGTCTAATATCATGATTTGCTCACATTTTCATCTGTTGAAGGAATCATATGATTACAATGGTACAGGGTCAGGGAGGGGAGGAGAGGTTACCGAACGCAATCTATGGGAGAAGAAGGGAGAATAGGGAAAAAATAATGAGGGAACTAAATCTGGAAGGAAATATAGGAGTCAGACAGGGAACGGCAAGGTGGTGAGCTGTCCTAGAAGAAGAAATAGCAATGTGCAGATACTGAGGCTACAGAGTGATTTAATATATCTGGAGCATTAATATAAAGAAGAGGAGGCAGAGAGTGTAAGAGAGGATCATGAAGAGCCTTCTCTATGCTTAGGCATCTGAACTACATCTTGAGTATTCTGAGGACATTACTTGAGGTTTTCAAATAAGGAAGTGGACAGGATCTAATCTCCACTTTATAAAGATGACTGTGACAGAAGGATGAAATAAAACCAGTTATGAGTAATTTAAGTAACAACTAATGAGAATCTAAAATATTCAACTAAAGTAACCTTAGAGTCAGAATTGGGACCTAAACTCCAGCTTCAATTTTTAATACCTCCATGATCTTTGACAAATTAACCTACTAGTTCTTCATCTACCAAAAAAAAAAAAAAAAAAGAATTTAGATAATTAGTATGAGAATAAAATGCTAAAACAGAAAGAAATATACAATGTGCGATGTATAGCTAGCACTCAGTGGTAGCTATGTTTTTTTCTCTATCAATACTGTTATTCAGTCTGTAGCTCAGCAGTGCTACAGACCTGGGAGTCATCAGTAGATTGTAGTTAAAGTTATGAAGAGTATGCAGCATGGGATTACAAGACACCCAAGCAAAAATCCTGGGAAGACTATCCTTTAAGGAGCAGATAAAGGAAAGGAACAAGAAGAGTTCAGTGGATTTACTACTAAGGTAGTGTCTGCTGACTTTGGACCAAAACATCTGAAGGGAAGAAGAGAAA